>NC_072391.2:53671250-54002500 GCF_028885625.2 Pongo pygmaeus | reverse complement strand
GATGAGGACAGGGAAGAGGAGGGAAAGGAGCTCAGGAGGGGTGTGGTCAGTGCAGGAGGAGAGGCAGTGGGACTGAGGCCCACATAGTGCTGTGGGGTGGGGAAAGGAGGGAAGAAATAGTGGGAGATGAGGCTAAAAGGGATCCAATTGTTTCTTCATTCCACTGCATTTATTGAGTGCCCACTGCATACCATGCCCTGTGCTAGGCCAGGGAGGCACCACAGGGAACAAGACAGAGACCCTGCCCTCCTAGAGCTCACGTTCTAATGGGAGAGACAGTAAATAAACAAGCAAGTATTAGAATACATTTAGTGATAAGTGCTGTTAAGAAAACAAATTTTTTTTTCTTAGGAAGAGTACATTAGGCCTCTTTGAGAAATTCAAGCCAAGCTCCAACAATGAGAAGGAGCCACCCACATGTGAGCAGGTATGAGCACAGGGGTTCCAGATGAGGGCAAAGCATGTGCAAAGGCCCTGTGGCAGGACTGTGGTATGGGCTTCAAGACTGGCAAAGAGGCCTGTGTGGCTAGAGCAGAGGGACCAAGCTGTTGGCATTCGAGACATGTAAAAGGGAACATCTAGCCTTATAGGCCAGGGTTAGAAGTGTCCTATTCTGTTCTACAATGGTCAGGTTTATTTTTACAAGCTTATTTTGGCTGTTGTCTGGAGAATGGGCTGAGGGAGAAGGGCTAGGTAAGACTAGTCAGTGGGCATGGTGGCTCACACCTGTAATCCCAGCACTTTGGGAGGCTGAGGCAAGCAGATCACCTGAAGTCAGGAGTTCAAGACCAGCTTGACCAACACAATGAAACCCCGTCTCTACAAAAATACAAACATTAGCTGGGCATGATGGCAGGTGCTTTTAATCCCAGCTACTCAGGAGGCTGAGGTGGGACAATTGCTTGAACCCGGGAGGCAGAGGTTGCAGTGAGCCGAGATCTCCCCATTGCACTCCAGCCTGGGTGACAGAGTAAGACACAGTCTCAAAAAAAAAAAAAAAAAAAACAAAACTAGTCAGGGGCCATTGCAGGTACAGGACAGTGATGGCCAGACTTGGGGAATGGCTGTGGGATGGCAGGATGGTGAGAAGGGTTGGGAGCTGAGATAGATTCTGAAGGCAGAGCCAACAGAACCAGCACATGGATTTGTGTGGGGCAGGGTTCAAAGGAAGGGGGGACCCGGGAGAGCTCCATGGGGGAAATTATTGTATTGTTTCCAAGTAGAGAACCCTGATGGGAAGGCCTTGAAGGCCAGGGTAAGAAGCCTGGCCTTTGTCCTGGGGTCTCAGGCCCCATCTGTTTCTGAAAAGCCAGCCCAGGGCAGCAGTGGTGTGGTGAACAGTACAAGAAATGGGGCCAGGGAGGGCCAGGTGAAGGCTATGGCAACAGTCAGGCTGGAACAGACAATGACCCTGGCTATGAGTTCCAGGGCCCACTCTTGACTACTCACAGACTTCGGCATCACACTGGAACCTCTAACAAATGCTGATTCCAGGGCCCCACCCTGGAGATTCTGTGGACCTGGGCAAGAGGAGGTGAGGGGCAGACATCAGAGTTTTTTGAAAGCTGCCAGGTGCTTCTGAGCAGTCTGGGCTGAGATCCAGTGAGCTACAGAGGACAAGCTTTCACACACAGACTCCCACCCCAACCCCATCCCCAGGTCCTTGCGTCCGGCCCGGTCCCACGAGGCTCGCCTGGAGAGGATGGGTATGATGCAACCCTGGTGTCGTGAAATAGCCGGGTAAGAGGATGCGCTGCTCGTCGGCCTGATTCACAACACCAGCTGCAGCAACGATACCAGAACTCCGCCGGCTTCCTCTAGGCTGTGGCTCCTCCGGTTTTGAAACAGTGATGAACCCATACAACATCTTCCCCAACCAATGGCTGCCCCAGGCCAGTATGGCACCAGGGCTCAGGGGTGTATATGGTGGAATCTGGGTCCCTGCCCGCAAGGGGCTCACAGACTTGATGTTCATGGGGAAGAGGGGAACAGACATTTAAAAAAACCTGTACAATGCAGGGGGTGCAGAGAAACAATGGAGGTACTGAGCACTGGGAAGGCCTGGGAAGCCAGAGGCTGGACTGCAACCTCTCCAGCAACCAGGACCAAGAAATTGAGCCTTGAGGACAGGTGCAGGGGCTCACGCCTGTAATCCCAACACTTTGGGAGGCTGAGGCGGGTGGATCATGAGGTCAGGAGATCAAGACCAGCCTGGCCAAGATGATGAAACCTCGTCTCTACTAAAAATACCAAAATTAGCCAGGCGCAGTGGCAGGTACCTGTAATGCCAGCTACTCAGGAGGCTGAGGCAGGAGAATCGCTTGAACCCAGGAGGTGGAGGTTGCAGTGAGCCAAGATTGCGTCACTGCACTCCAGCCTGGGCGACAGAGTGAGACTTTGTCTCAAAAAAAAAAAAAGAAAGAAATTGAGCCTTGAGGAGCACACAGGTATGTCTATTGCAGTCCTGGTCCTCTACCTGGACAATGTTATAGCAGTTGGACACTAAGGTACTTGTAGCTATTGATAGCTAAAGCAAAAAAGGAAACATATATGATGAGTTAAGACATTTTCATTGTTAAAGGAAGGACTCCCAGCCAGGTGTGGTGGCTCACGCCTGTAATCCCAGTGCTTTGGGAGGCTGAGGCGGGAGGATTGCTTGAGCCCAGAAGTTCAAGATCAGCGTGGGCAACATAGAGAGATCCCGTCTCTACAAAAAAATTTTAAAAATTAGCCAGGCATGGTGGTGCACACCTGTGTTTCCAGCTACTTGGGAGGCTGAAGTGGGAAGACCACTTGAGCCCAGGAGGTTGAGGCTGCAGTGAACTGTGTTTGCCTGGCTCCAATCTGAGATCTTGTCTCAAAAAAAAAAAAAACAAACAAACAAAAAACAAAAACAGAAAGGAGTACTCCTAGTTCCTTTTTCTTCATGGACAGACTAAAAAAAAACAAAACAAAACCCTATTTAGCCAACATTCATTCCACACTTGTAGATATTAATAATGCATTAAACACAATCTGGCTATTTTGAAGGACACACAGAAGGATAAGGCATGGTCATCATCCTCAGGAGCATACAGTTCATCAGAGGAGGTAAAGCCAACAAATAGCCACAAGGCGAGGCAGGAAGACATAAATCCCTGGATAAAATGCTACACGGGTTCAGAGAGAGGATGATTTCCTCTGGCTTGTACCAGGGTAGAGTGAGGTAGATGACACAGAAAGCAAAAAGATAAGCAATTATTTAAGAAGGACAAAGTCCAGTGTTAGCCTGGAGCTTCGTGGCAGCCAAGGCAGAAAGCACAATCATGATCAGCAGTCACTACCTGATGAAAGAATGAGATTTACTTTCTTCCCTTCTTCCTCTTCTCGTTAAAAATAAATAAATAAATAAATAAATAAATAAATAAATAAATAAATAAATCTCCATCAACTCTTTATCTGTCCATGCAGGTTTAGCTGGTGCTCAGCCCTGCTGCATCAACATGAACTGGAGCAGTAATTCTAATAAAAATTCAGTCCTGTAATAACAGACACAAGCATATGTTCCTCCACCCTGATGACTCTGCCAACGTGCTCTCCAAGAAACCAAGGACTCGAACCCATTGTCTTCACTATCTTTGACCTTTCTTTTTTCTGAGACAGGGTCTCACTCTGTCACCCAGGCTGGAGTGCAGTGGCGCGATTACAGCTCACCACAGCCTCACCTCCCAGGCTCAAGCGATCCTTCCATTTCAGCCTCCCAAGCAGCTGGGACTACAGGCTGTGACTACACTACACCCAACTAATTTTTTAAACATTTTTTGTAGAGACAGGTTCTTGTTGCCCAGGCTGGTTTCGAACTCCTGAGCTCAAGTTATTTACCTGCCTTGGCCTCCCAAAGTGCTGGGATTACAGGCGTGAGCCACCGTGCCTGGCCAGCCTTTCATTTTCAAATTTCATTGGAAACCTTTTCTTTTTTTCTTGAAAGCAATAGGGGAAACATGATCATTCTGTTCCATTTTGAATTCCACAGGTAGACTTCTAATCAGAACACTCTTTAATGGATATTTTTGGAGTCTAGGGGCCTATGACTTGCTCCTGCGACCAGAACCAGGAGGCCTAGAATCTCAGAGCTGCGTTTGAAAGCTAAGCTCCCCGACCCACTCCCTCAAGCCAGGCCCAGTCCAGGGAGTGAGGAAGGATGTGAGCCGAGAGGCCTGGCTGAGATCTGTACACCTGCTTTCTGACCTGGTGCTTTTAGGTCACCGTTTGTCAAATGGAGATAATTCTACCCAGCCATGGGTTTTCCGATGATATTAAGAGGTGATCTGTGAAAGCAGCATTTTGGAGGATATTAATAATGCTCTGCAAATGTAAACTTTTTGGTTTTTTTTGGTTCTAGCCCTTAAGCTACCAGAAAAGAAAGGTGGGAGAAAATGTACTCATCCTCTACTTGTTTAAGGCAGTGCTCTTTGGTAAGGGCAGCTGCTACATGTTTTTATTTGTTGGTTTGTTTTTAATTTTAAAAGTTGAGGCAGAGGGAGGAGTGGGAAGAGGAGGAGCTCAGGTCCAAAAGCAGAAACGCAGAGAGTTGGCTTTTAGAGTCATCAGAGCCCAGGCCTTGACAGGCATTGCATGCATGTAAAAGCAGAGAACGTTCAGCGTCCTAGAAGCTCAGTGTCCAGAGGCTCTCCAACATCATCTGGTTGACTCTCCGCCAGATACCTGAAATAAGCGGCTGACTTCCTTACCATCCCCCAGCAGAGCTGTAAAGGATCTTCTGCCAGTGGTCACCCAGCACCCCAGGGTTCAGATGTAAGAAGACACTGGGGCTGGCCTCCAAGGGGAGTCTGCACTCCAGGCTGGGGCCACGGTGGACCTTCATGCTCTGGCTCGGTGCAGGTCCTGCAGGGTATGGAGCCCCACAGCGGGAAGTTTGAGGGGTGGTCTGGAGAACAGAAGTCGGCTCCTTACCCCGAAGGAGCTTGCAGTTAGCGGCAGCACTGTGCGCTGAAGAGGCTCGGGACAAGCCCATTCAGGGCACGTGCCTGCCAGTGGTGAATGCAGGAAGGCCAGGGGCAGCCGGACACTGGGAAAGAGCATCTTTGATCAGGGTCCCCGGGCTCCAACCAGAGCTGTCAAGTGCTCATTCACTTGTGATCTCCTGAAAAATGTGCCCCCTGAGCCCCTCACACACAATGATGCTCTTTAATGTGTTTTTTTTTTTTTTGAGAGGGAGTCTCACTCTGTTGCCCAGGCTGGAGTGCAGTGGTGCAATCTCGGCTCACTGCAACCTCTAAAGCCATTCTCCTGTCTCAGCCTCCCGAGTAGCTGAGATTACAGGCGCGTGCCACCACATCCGGCTAATTTTTTTGTATTTTGGTAGAGACGAGGTTTCACCATGTTGGCCGGGCTGGCCTCGATCTCCTGACCTCAAGTGATCCACCTGCCTAGGCCTCCCAAAGTGCTGGGATTACAGGCGTGAGCCACTGCGCCTGGCCTCTGATGCCATTTTTAACGGTTAACTTCCCAACATTAAAAACCACGTTGGACGGCTAGGCTGGCTTTGACCTTGATGGGTATAGAGTTGGCAAGCTGACCCAATGGGACTTGGGGTGGTGCATGTTTTTCCCTAACCAGATAGAATTTGTATCTTTTTATTTAGTACATCTCAGACATTGTATGAAAATCTGTGTTGGGGAAGGGATTTGGGGGATTTCCACATTTAGAAAGATCCACAGGCCTACTTCATCACTCCCTGCTTCAGTCACAGCAATGGTTCCTGACCCTAGCAGGGCATGAAAATCACTTGGGAAACTTCTAAAAAACAAGAATCAGTGCCTCGGCCCCTCCCCAGGCCAGTTAAGTGGGAAGCTCAGGGGGCAGGGGCTAGGAAATCAGTAGCGGCAAGAACTCCTTGGGTGATTCTAAGATGAAGCCAGGGCTGTGAATTGCAGGGCTGGCGCTGTGAGCTAGAGGAAAGAAGACGCTAACTAAAGCTGTGTGCAGCACAGAATCTGGCTCTTCTTGATAAAGGGATTGCTGATCTCAAGTTTTTTTTAAAAAGTTAGCTTTCATGTTGTAAAAGGCTTTTTTAAAGAGCTTTTTCTCTCCTGGTTAGATACGGGAATACATAAACTGGCTACCAGCCCTTTTGTGCTGGATTCATTGCCCAAGGACAACAGGTAACCTTATAATTATTGGTTTGCACAGAAAGTGTGTGCCCCCAAGTCAGACCACCCCTGACTCATCTCTCTGCCTCATGGGCCACATACACCCCAGGTGCCCTCCATACCCGCCACATACTTACCTCTTGAACAAGGGAGATGCCCTATCAGGCTTCTGCTTGGCCAGGGAAGGGATGAACACGAGGCCTGGGACCTCTGGCAGGCCCCTCAACTCACCTGAGTCCTGCTGTTTCTCCTGCTTCAGGATCATAGGAGAGATTAACAGCTGCACGACACCGCTGGGGCATATGAAGCAGGCCAGCTGCAGCCAGGCCGAAGGGACCTGGGGGTCCCTGCATCCTGGGCTAGCAGGATGGCCACACCCACACAGTGTTCTCCCATCCCTGCAGGTCTGAATCCTGGTCACTTGCAGACAACTCCTGCATCCCCGGCCAGAATCTTTCCTCTTTATATGGCCCTTCCTTGTGGCTTTTTTTTTTTTTTTTTTGACACAGGGTCTTGCTCTGTCACAGGGGCTGCTGGAGTGCAGTGGCTCAATCTTGGCTCACTGCAGCCTTGAACTCTGCCTCCCGGGTTCAAGCTATCTCCTGCTTCAGCCTCCCAAGTAGCTGGGACTACAGGCTTATGCCACTACACCTGGCTTATTTTTGTATATATATATTTAATAGAGACAGGGTTTCACCATGTTGCCCAAGCTGGTCTCAAACTCCTGGGCTCAAGTGATCCTCCTGCCCCAGCCACCAAAATGTTGGGATTACAGGTGTTAGCCACCATGCCAGGCTCTTTGTGGCATTTCTTAAGGCTTCCTATTTGATTATGGTGTCTGTGTGCACATGTATATAACCTGCTTCTCTCTTTTCCCCAACCACACAGTGAACCTCAGAAAGCAGGGATTGCACCTTAGTCTCAGAAATCACCCCATAGTGGGCCGGGCACAGTGGCTCACGCCTATAATCACAGTACTCTGGGATGCCGAGGCTGGCAGATCACTTGAGTCTGGGAGTTTGAGACCAGCCTGGGTAACATGGCAAAACCTCATCTCTACAAAAATACATAAAAATTAGCTGGATGTGGTGGCACGTGCCGGTAGTCCCAGCTACTCAGAGGATTGAGGTGGGAGGATCGCTTGAGCCCCCGAGGCGGAGGTTGCAGTGAGCTGAGATCATGCCACTGTACTCCAACCTAGGTGACAGAGTGGGAGCCTGCCTCAAGGGCCATGGTGGGTGCTAAATGGATGAGTGAAGCTCTTGAGTCAGCCTGGAAAGAGAGACCCTTATAGGAAGAGGCCCCGTATTGTCTCTCACCCTAGTACGAAGGAAGCTCCTTGAGGGCAGAGATCTTGATTCAGTTCACCATTGTGACCCTGTGCCTAGAACAATGCCTGGCACAAGGCAGACCCTTAAACATTTGTTGAACTGCATTCTCCACTTGGCAGTTCCTAAATAAACAGGAACCACAAGTTGAACTTGACATGTCAATGTCTTTCCCCAGTAGCAAATTTTTGACTCATCAATGTTGACCTAATTTTGTCTCTTACCAAAAAAAAAAAAGGCATCCCTGAGGTGGGAGTCATTGATTTGACCTGCACCCATGTGCAGGCCCTGTTGTGAACGGCAGAAGCCCAGTGGTGGAGGACGTGCCTACAGCCCTACAGCCCTGGAGACCGTCTCCACAAGGCAGGGAGCTGGGTGGCCACAGTGAACGTTTATTTATGGAGAGCCCCCTGTGCGACAGGCAACAGGTTTTAACTTCCTCTTCCCAGTGGCCTGATGGAACAGAAACTGGTGTGCCTGCTTCCTACAAGAGCAAACTGGTTCAGAGCAATGGAAGGACTTGCAGCTCCCAAGCTCTGAAGCCTTGTGGTGCAGGGTGGCTGCCTGGCCAGGACTTGCTCCCTCCGGCCAGGGCACGGTCATTCCATGTTCCTTACCTTTCCCTCTTCCCTTCCTCCGCCTCCCGCTGTTGGGAAGACCCTTACTTGCAGAATTTAGTTTTCAAAGAAGTCTGACATACTTGTGCTTTCTGATGCTACTGGCAGCTGCCAGCCACCAGAGGGCCACATCTTAAATATCTGTTTTTGAAGAAAAAAAGTGCTCTATTTGGTTTGGTTCGAATTTTCCTTAAAATTCAAGCCAGCTGCTCCATCAAGCTGATCAGAGACCCACCCCGAGTGTGGTAGGGTCAGTGGTGTGGTGGGGGTGATGCCTCTAGACTGGTGCTATGGGAAGGAGACATTTGGGAAAACTGAGGAAAAAGAATTTCCAGCCAACCTCTCCAACGAAAATGTCTCTCCCCGCAACACCACTCCCAGCAGGCAGGTTCCCCAGCTTCTGGGGCCTCACTTCCCACCATCAGTCCTCATATTTCTCTGTGGCTGTTTGCTTCTCAGGGCTTCTATGCAAACCTGGCCATTTCCAGGAACAGCTGAGGTGCCACTCATGTTGGGGGGACCAATGGCCTTAACTTTGTCTTCTTCCCTTGCAATCTGGGTGGCATTCTAATGGTTTTAACTGAGGACCCAGAAAGAATCTTCACCCCACTGAAAAGCCTATAGCTCTTAAGAAACCTGAGGCCGGGCATGGTGGCTCAAGCCTGTAATTCCAGCACTTTCGGAGGCCGAGGTGGGCGGATCACCTGAGGTCGGGAGTTCGAGACCAGCGTGACCAACATGGAGAAACCCTGTCTCTACTAAAAATACAAAATTAGCTGGACATGGTGGCGCATGCCTGTAATCCCAGCTACTTGGGAGGCTGAGGCAGGAGAATCGCTTGAACCGGGGAGGCGGAGGTTGTGGTGAGCTGAGATTGTACCATTGCATTCCAGCCTGGGCAACAAGAACAAAACTGTCTCAAAAAAAAAAGAAAGAAAGAAACCTAAATAAACAGGGCCACCCTTACCCCCAGAGGCCCTCTCTCCATCCACTCCCAGCCCCTGACAGTCTCCCTCCACAGCCACAGGCTGCCAGCCCCAGCTCCAGGAGGTGCTGTGCCATCCCACGGGAAGCCATTAAACCGGCTGATGGGGTCTGAGGCCCAGATTCCAAGGTGACTCATCAGGAAATGGCCTCCCAGATGCCCGCACAAGCTGAGGGCCCCAGGCAAAGGGGAGGGGCTGAAACTCTTTTGTGGAGCCCCTTCAGGGATAGCACACTGGGCCACTGGGCAGCTGACCCACGTCACTTCAGAGCTCCTGTTAGGGCAGGTCCCCAGGTGGAGAGATATGAACACCCTACCTCCTTAGCCATCTGCACATCCTTGAGCAGAATCCCATGACCCAGATCCTAAAACACCTGCCCTGGTCAAAAGCACAGGCAGCTACTGTCTAAGAGAGCAGGAGACATCTGTCCCAAGGTCAGGCCCAAGCCTCTTCTGCCACCCCACCAAAACATGGCCCCCAAATTCCGGCTCCCCTTCCCCAAGGCCAGTAAGTGGCTCTCAACCCCCATTTAAAATGCTTTCCACTGAAGGTCTAAAACAAGGGGTTACAGATCTTAGCTGTTCCTAGCCCCAGAATGCATGCCGCATGCTGGGTTTATCACCAGAATGCTTCCGACTTACTGTCCCACCACACCTGCAGCCAGAATCTGACCTTTCCCCCCAGAATTCTGAAGTTCAGGGGGAGAAAGCACAAATTTAGAGCTGGGATGGGAGTCCTGTACTTACAGAGACCTCTGGGGACTTTGCAGACCCAGGGACTGGACAGGCCTTAGGAGCCTTCTTTGCAGGGAGTGGAGAAGGGGCCTGGCTCATTAACCCCCGAGGCCAGGTAGAGGTACTTCTGTCACCTTCTGAGGAGCCCCCAGGCTGTGCCTCAGCTAAAGATATTCCCAGGAAAGGCCTGAGAGAGGTTTCTGCTCCACTGAAGGACTGAACAAAGGGGGCACATGGCACTCTGGGAGAACATTCCAGAAATTTACTGGCTACAGACAGGGGTGGTGGTGAAGGAACCATCCTAAACAGAGTAAATGCAGAAGTTACTGTACAGAAAGGAACATGCAGAACACATCCACCAACGCTCTCCCACCGTCTCCCTTCTCCCACAAGCACCACACAGAGTGACTCGAGAAAAGCAAAAAAGAAAAAAAGGAAAATAATCAGTCAACTGAAAAACGCAAAGAATTCTCCCCCACTGAGTTTCTAACACAAGTTACTGATCAAGTGAGAAACGGCTGTACTTTGGCTCTTTCCTTTCTTTCTAAAATACACAGTATTTGAAATTCCTGGTTGAAAAACACACAGTAGATGACAGCCACTGAGGTCAACTGGGGCCCACATTATCCCGCTCAGCTGCCTGCCTAGCTCTTCAAAACTGCGTATCTCACTGTCATTTCCGATGCCCACACAAGCACAAACAATGCACAAAATCAGGGTAATCCAATTCCACTAGAGAGCTCCCGGCAGCCCGTGGCAGGCCTGAAGGTCTCTAGGCAGCAAGCACCAGCAGAGGCAAGCCCAGATAGGGCAGCCACATAGAACTGGGACATACTTACACTAGGAACTTCTTCACTGTTTATCCAAAATGCAAACTTAATTGAGTGTCCTATATTTTTATATGCTACGTCTGACCCGGATGAAGGGGCCTTACCTGCAGGCCATAAAGCCCTGGGTGCCACCTGAAAGCCTGCCTAGGCCAGGTCTGCTGAGGCCACCAAAGTATATGTTCTGATGCTGAAGTCCCCTCTGGGATCACTGGCTCCCCACTTCCTGCTCAAACAGAAGCCAGTGTCTGGGGCAAACTTTTTTGCCCTCCCCATCCCCAAGAAATAGAAGCTCAAGGGCAAAGGCAGCCGGGCGTACAGAGTGTGCTAGTGCAGAGCTGGGTTTCTGCCAGCACCCCCTCCCTTTTTCTTTTTAAAGATCTGGCCTTCATTATTCACAGTACATCAAATTTCCACCCCCTTCTCAATGTTTCCCTGCTGCTGTGCAGCTCTGCAAGTTTCTGTCTTTGAAGGAACAGCCCTGAGTCTCATCTGATCCTGGGAGACATTATTCTCTTCCACCTTCTTTCAGACTGAATGCCTATTAAGGGCCCCCACGGTGAATCATGGAGTCTGAATCTAGGCACATGGAGCTGATCCAGAGGATGTGGGGAGGAGCTTGGCACAGGAGGACAAAGCAAAGCATCTGCTCATTCAAATATCTGCTGAGCAATCTACTGTGGGCCAGATACCCCAGAGAGGGCACCCAGGAGAAGCATATTTCAAAAACCAAGGTTAGGACAGGAAAATATCTTCTTTCCCTGGGTTAGCAACTTAGAACCACGAGTACTTCACTTAGGTGATCCTGGCCAAAAGAGGAAAAAAAAACGAGCCTACTTTTAAAGAATTATGCACAACTCTGGGAACAAATCAGTGTTTGATTACCTCAGATATTCCAGCTACCTAGCACGGCCCAGCACACAAAGAGATTTTGAAATGATCTGCTGAAATGGAACCTTGGCTGATAAATACATGTGGCCTATCTAGCCAATCACAAGTTATGTGTGTAACAAGGCAAAAAAGCAGCACAGACCACTTGAAATCCTTTTCAGAACACTTTAGTAATTTTTAACTTTTTTCCTTTTCAGTTGGAAACAAGTGGCAGAAAGACAGATTTATTTCCTTCCTGTCCCTGCCCTGTGAGGGATACCAATATATTATGGAATTGTCAGAAGATGGCGGAAGATGGGATGACTTCTGGATTCAGCGTAGGATAAAGAATGGGGGATATTTTCTTCCACAGTTTAGACAACTCCTGTTTAATGAGATGCTGACTTCTTCCTGGTATTTCTGAGATGCAGGAACAAAAGCCCAATTCTGATATAAAACACACATTTCCATCAAGAATTTTATATGTAACACTTTCTCCCAATTTGCTGACACGGGGCTCAATTCCTCTCCCAGCTGACTGAGGCTAAGGGAGAGTTCGCAGTCAGTGTGGGGACTGCCAGGACTTTGGCAGGCCTGGGGCAACCCGCCAGCCCAGGGCTTCATTTTCTGACTCAGCATTCAGCATGCTCAAGTCACTTCCTGAGTGGCATGCTGGAAATTTGGCAACTGATGTGAACTACCTAATGAACTAGACAAAGGTTCTGGTGCCTAATAGAGAAAAAGAATAGTAGAGATCCAGTCTAAAGCAGGAAGGTGTTGACAGAGCTGCATATAATTGCTAAATTTAGTATTAAGGGTTCTGGCTAGGTGCAGGCAAGGGTAAAAATTCAAAGAGAGAAAAATCACCCTCAGGTTTTTTTTCGGTCAGCAAATGCTGGACACTGCGGAAAAGTCTATAGTTTTTTGCTTTAAAGTTGCCTATTCTAGGATTTAAATGATGCATCAAAAGAGTAACAGTGGCTGCCAAATTGTCCTTAAGAGGCTCTAATTAGACTGTAAGTTCGCAGAGGACAGGAGCTGGGTCTGCATCCTGGCCCCAGCATAAATGGGCACTTCCTGCTCTTTGATGAGCCCGCCCAGCTCATGAGTGATAAAGGAAGGCATCTGCTGTGGCAGAGCTCACCAGTTTCGCTTCAGTTTTCCCTCTGAAGTTGGGGAGTCAAGAGTTTGTTGTTGTTGTTGTTGTTGTTAAGCCAAAAGAAGAGAATCTGTGGAATTAAATCTCCAGGCATCTGAAAAGGATCCAGATCAAGTCAGTACTTTCCTTTGAGTGTTTCAGTGAGTTTATTATGAGCCATTCTGAGACAGGAACAAACCCTGACAGTCTCCAAGTGCCCCCAATTTCATTAGAAAGATCAAAATCTCACATCTGGAAGACAAGACGCCTAGTGCCACTTTCTCTTAGTTTCTCTGGGTAAATAGTGAAATCCTGGCCCAACATCTAAGGAAAGAGTTAGTTCTCTGAAAAACTGAGCTGAAGATGAGTTTTTAAGCTAATAACTTGTCACAAGATCATGACTTCTGGGCATAAGCTGTAATCATGGGTACATGACAACCTGATGTTGTGGCCTTGCAAATTCAGCCTGTTTCTCATCTCTGCACAATTCCAGAGGCGTGTGCTCAATCACAGAATCAGCTTGTAGGACAAGAACTGGGATTTGCTCCATCCGAGGCCTGGCCCTTCTGGTATGAACCTACTTATCTTCTTTCTCCTACAAATGTCTCTCTCAGCAAGTCCTCAACTGCCAACCAGTGACCACTTTTCTCCCAACTCACAGCTCCCATAGCAGAGCAGCTCAAGGTCTGGCTGCTTTTCTCTCCTTTCTCATTTTAGGACTCATCTACAGGTCAAAGAACCTCATCCCCTGGATGCAGGGCTGGTGTGCAGTTCTCTCTTGGACAAGTAGAACTGCATGATGCAAGGAAAGGCAAATCCATGATTCTCATGGGATAGTGAATAAGAGGTAAACCAGGAGCAAACACGTATTTAAACAACTTGAGCCTTCTCATCTGTGGTATTGTTATATTTCTATCTGCAAGTAAAATCCAGTATTAGAAAAACAAAGCGCTAAGTCGCACTTTATGAAAAGTCCACAGAATACTCTTTTTATTTTTGAGACAGAGTCTCACTCCATCACCCAGGCTGGAGTGCAGTGGCATAATCTCGGCTTACTGCAACCTCCGCCCCTTGGGTTCAAGTGATTCTCCTGCCTCAGCCTCCCGAGTAGCTGGGATTACAGGCGCCTGCCACCACACCCAGCTAATTTTTGTATTTTTAGTAGAGACGGGGTTTCTCCATGTTGGCCAGACTGGTCTCAAACCCCTGAACTCAAGCGAACTGCCTGCCTTGTCCTCCCAAAGTGCTGGGGTTACAAGCATGAGCCACTGCACTTGGCCAGAGTACTCCTTTTGTATTTTTTTGAGATGGAGTCTCGCTCTTTCGTCCAGGCTGGAGTGCAGTGGCATAATCTTGGCCCACTGCAAACTTCGTCTCCTGGGTTCAAGCAATTCTCCTGTCTCAGCTTCCTGTGTAGCTGGGATTACAGGTGCCCGCCACCACACCCGGCTAATTTTTGTATTTTTAGTAGAGATGGGGTGTCACAATGTTGGCCAGGCTGGTCTCGAACTCCAGATCTCAGGTGATCCACCTGCCTTGGCCTCCCAAAGTGCTAGGATTACAGGTGTGAGCCACTCCACCTGGCCAGGAGTACTCTTTTTTAAAAAGCACTATTAAATCATTTGATTAGCTTAAATCAGCACATATAAGCAGGGCACAACTTGCTAAATCAAGGCCCCTGCAGGGCTCATGTTTCAAGACTTTCTAGTAAAGCTCAATTGAAGATAGTCCTCCAGGGTGACAAGATGGGACTAGAGGAGGAAGGCAGAACACAGCTCCACTGACCCTCAGGCCACATCCTTCCTGGAACATGGAATCCTACCGATAAGCAGGAGTTGGTTCCATTATCTACAGATTATTTCTTCCCAGAAGAAAAGGTAACAATTATTTTAACAACTGGGGGACAGTGGGGATGACCATACCCTGTGACAAGACAGAAACTTCTCCCTACAAGCAAAGGCACCTTTGGGGACCCTTTGGGGATCTTAACATTCTGCTGGGAAAGAGTCTACCTCAGGGAGCCGTCCATCAAACCAGCAGAGCAGACCGCTGCCCAGTGCCTCAAGGCTCCAGTTGGCCCATTCAGGAACAAACACACGACCTAATTTGCTCTCTGGTTTAGTCTAGGGCTTTGGGACTGATGGTGGGGGAAACAGAGCAAATGATGGGTGACAACTACTGCTCAGGGAACAAACACCCACGGTGCTGATGTCATGTGGTGGTCTGGATTCTGTACATTGCAGACTCAGCACGTGACCCATGAGCTTGCCTGGCCAATTACCTTAATGAGTGGGGAAGGGGGAACGGGGGTGGTCTGAGCAGAGGAACTGACGACCAGAGAAGGGAAAGAGGGGCTTAAACGTCTTTCTAGGAGGGATGTGTACAAGCCCGAGCAGTCAACTCACAGTGGAGCAGCTACAGAGGAGTGCAGTGGCAAGGTTTACCCCTTCCTCAAGCGCAAGCTGGAGCACTTGCAATCTTCTTTCTTAAGGCTTTTTCTAGGTCTATGCTTTTATCTCCACTGGGATTGCAACAGAACAGCAAACTGATGAATCCTGCAATCAGAGCTGATGATTTGGAGGATGGTCTTGGACCATCTGGACTTAAGTCACACTCGAGAAGAGGAGAACATGGAGTGCTTGATATTTCACACACAAATCTTACATCTTCTAAGGCTGAGGTTGACTTTCACATTCAAATAAAAATGTGAAAATGAATCGTGACTCTGCTATATGGAATATCATATCTAAATAAAAGTAACTCCCAAAGGCTTTGTTTCCTGGCTCATTTTGGGTAAATTTTTAATTATTTAAGGTCAGTTTAACCAAATAATGAATATCTACATAGCCTCTCATTCCCTGGCCCAAGAGCTAGTGACAGCATTTCCCATTACACAAATAAAAATGTAAACAAAATTTCAAAGGAAAAAAAAAGAAAATAAAAGAATGTTGAAAAGAAATACAAATCAAAGAAATTTATTGGTGTTGACAAAAATACATAATACAGAAACCAAAACAAAACACAACAGAAACAAAACCAGAAACCCCACCCTAGTGGGCCCATGTGCCTGATGTACTGACAGTGTGCCGACTCAGACATCCCCAAAGTATGGCACTTAATTCATGAGGACCTCCATCTGCACCAGCCTCGCATTGGTGTCCCCAGACGTTCGGTATGGTATCATTCCAGCAAAGGTAATCAGGGTGCGGGCTTGACTTCGGAGTTGCTGAGAGAGAAGGGAAGGAAGGGAAAGAAATCGGTTAACTTTCGAGTCAGGGCACTATTCCATGTTCTTCCATCCTCTACCCCAGGGTGTCAGGGACAGATCCCTGGTGGGTGGATGACAGTCATACCCTCCTCTGTCATATTCCTTCAGCATGACACAAAGTTAACAAAGCTCATCCCCTGAGGCCCGTTCCACAGGCATCCAAACCCATCTATTAAGCAAAAAGCAGATGGGTCTACCAGGCAAGCCGCCTCGCCCCAACACATTTGGCTAGCTTTTGACAAAGCCCTGAGCTTCAGAACTGCCTGCTCCAATCTTCTGAGCCTCTCTCTGGCTGGTTTCTGTCCATCTGCTTTAACAGGGATCTGAGTCTCCAGACCCCATGAAGCCCTTGTAACACCAGAGGCAAGGGCTGTGACTGTGCAGTCCCAATCCAGCTTTCTTCCTCCCATGCATGCTTCCTCTTCCTTCCTTTCATTCCTCCTGTTTCTCCCTTCCCGACATACATGCTTAGCCCTTCTTTCCCCAGGCAACAGTATTTATGGAATTCCTGGATTGTTCAGGAGGGAAAAAGGTGGCCCTACAAATTTAAACCAAATCTGGACTAGAAAGGGAGAATCTACCACCAACACCTTTCTGGACTAGTAACAAGAATTTAAACAAAAACTGAAGAGTCATCTACTAGGCTTACTTAAGGACCATTCCAGAAGAAAACAGAAAAGAAATGCTTTTTACCTGTTGTGTAAAACAAACTAGCGAGTGTATGTCCTTATTAATGTCCAAATAAAAAGAAATCTGACTGTGTGATGCAAATATCCATTGTATTTTCTTTAGAAGTGAAGAAAAGTGCATGGGCTCTTGTTAAATGAGCTCTAGGGATGTTCAAGTAAAAGGATTCACCCCCTTACTGGGCAGCATCTCACTTTAAACCATGAAACCAAGGACATCAGTGGGCTTGCGGACTTCTTGGGCACGCAGCTTTTATATATAACCTTTTACTTAATCCTATCCCTCCCTACCTTTCAGAAAAAGAAAGAAAAAGGAGAGTGGTGGGCAAAAGGAAGGCAGGAGAATGATCTTCAGACGTGGGACATGGCTTGCCAGGGGACCAGCTCTTCTCAGTGGGCAAGCCCCCCTGAACTGTAAG
Source organism: Pongo pygmaeus (assembly GCF_028885625.2). Lineage (NCBI taxonomy): Eukaryota > Metazoa > Chordata > Mammalia > Primates > Hominidae > Pongo > Pongo pygmaeus. The sequence goes on along the minus strand of NC_072391.2, from coordinate 53,985,475 downwards.
CAGCACACAGAGCACCAAGAAGTATCCACCATCTCAATACTCACATTCACAAACGTCACTGCACTGGGTTTCTGTCAACAAAAAAGATTCCTGCCAAATGGTGGGCACCATTAGCCCACCGCTGGCACATCTGACATTTAGACTCCTATCTGTCCGGGGTAGGGAGAAGACCAGCAAATGCTCTGGTGCGCACCTGGACGGGCTCACCACTTCAGTGGACCACTCTTGAGCAATGTTACCCACATTCCTAAAGGTGGAAATTTCCGCCATCTTTCACTAAGCACCAAGTTTTGTCAACAACAATGCCTGTGGGGTCACCGTGGAAAGAGCTCACAGACATCCTTGGAGGCAGAAGACAGATCAAGGCTTCTTGGCTGCCAAAACCAGGTCTGATGTTAGACACTGAGATCCTGAGAGTCTCATCAAAAATTAAGTGGAAAGGTTAAAGGAAAGGTAATTTTAAAAAACACCATTGTGGGGCCGGGAACGGTGGCTCACATCTGTAATCCTAGCACTCTGGGAGGCCGAGGTTGGGGGATCTCGTGAGCTCAGGAGTTCGAGACCAGTCTGGGCAACATGGTAAAATTCCATCTCTATATAAAGTACAAAACTCAGCTGGGTGTGGTGGTGCGTACCTGTAGTCCCAGCTACTTGGGAGGGTGAGGTGGGAGGGTGGCTTGAGCCCAAGAGGTGGAGGTTGCAGCGAGCTGAGATCGTGTCATTGCATTCCAGCCTGGGCGACAGCGCCAGGCCCTGCCTCAAAAAAAAAAAAAAAAAAAAAGCAAACACCATTGGACTGTCCCCTTATGGTTTAATTGGGTCAAAAAATACCTTTGCTCTTTTTTTTTGTAATCAGACAACATATGCTGTGAGCCCCAGGGTTCTAGCTACCTGGACTCCACTTGACCCATGCACTGCTGGAGGTCCCACAGGCAGCAGAAAGGGCACAGGTGTCAGAGAGACCCAGCCTCCAGACATGGCCCGTTCACCTACCTGCCACCTGAGGGCAGTTGCTTCCCAACTGCACAGCTCAGTTTCCTCAGCTGTGAGAGGGGATAAGATGCTGTCCTAGTTACCTCTCTAGGGTCACTGTGAACACAGGTGACAGGAGAAACAAGGGTTCACATTAATGTGTTGATCAAAAATAAAGTACGGTTTTAATAAAAGTGTTCACTAATGAGCTAGGACTAACAAAATAAACTTATCTTTTAAAATGTGCAGGAAGTTCTTATGGAGTCAAATAGAAATTAGCATTCTGTTTGATTTGTTAAAAGGTAAGATTTGCAGACCTAGCACATCTTTTTATTTTTTTAAGCTTGAGAAGAGCCGCAATCCCTTTAATATTTGATTTCCTCTGGGAGCCTCCTAACACGAGATTTATCCAGCTGCAAGGTACTGAGAAGAAAGAGCAGTTTTGGGTCACATGGTCTTATAAGAGTGCAACGGATTCCAAACCAGAAAGGTGGTGCTTAGCAATGTTGCTCGCGAATGCTGGGATCTTACAGAGTCGCGGTCCTCGATGACTCGCTGGGGCCTGGATGACGAGGATGGACTTGTTCCCTTGAGCCTCTTAAACTGTGTGAACAAGATGTTCATGGTGGCAAGAAGCACTTCTGAGAGGTTGTGCCTGATCTACATAGACAGAAAAACAGAGTAAAGAAAAAGAACCAAGCCTTTGGGGCCAACCACAGACGGAGGGAGGGTGGGCTGCTCCAGGCAGGCCTGGTTGCATCACTCCTCACCATTGCCAGGTGGAAAGCCACACAGTCACCCAAAAGGAGCTGATGGTACTGAAACGTCAAGTGTGAGAAAAAAACCCAAGCAATGCTGCTCAGGTCAGGTGGTTACTGTTCCTGCTCCTTTATGCTGTTTTTCCCTTAGTCAGGGGCAGCGAGCCAGAAGCATGCTGACATCTGGTTAGCATTAGGCTTAGACTGGCCAGCAGAGTGGCTGCCATTAAATAATCTGAACTTGAATGTCAGGAGGTACAGGTGCACACACTACTGCTCCACAGTCCCTACCACTCTCCACTCTCTCAAACTCACTAGGCTGTTTCCACTGGATCTGCATGGCCCTACCAGAGTCCTTGGGGGCGTCTACAAGGCCAGGCCCTGGTGTACTACTTTAATCCCTGATGCAATGAAGGATGCATTCAAGGAAAGGCTAGAAATAACAAAGGAGCAAGTGGCTAAGGGTAGAGGCCACAGCAGGTATAAAGGGAAGGTCAGCGAGGGGCAAGACCTTCTGAACTGTGTGTACCACAGTAGTCAACATCCCTCTTCATGTGCAGAACTGGCCTTACTTCTTTCTCTAAAACAGAAACTTTTTTTTTTTTTTTGAGACAAAGTATCCCTCTATCGCCCAGGCTGGAGTGAAGTGGTGCAATCTCGCAATCTCGGCTCACTGCAACCTTTGCTTCCCGGGTTCAAGCGATTCTCGTGCCTCAGCCTCTGGAATAGATGGGACTACAGGCATGTGTCACCACGCCCGGCTAATTTTTGTATTTTTTAGTAGAGATGGGATTTTACCATGTTGGCCAGGCTGGTCTCGAACTCCTGACCTCAGGTGATCAGTCCGCCTCAGCCTCCCAAAATGTTGGGATTATAGGCGTGAGCCACCGCACCTGGCTGGAGACATTTTAAAAAAGGCATCTGCTCAATGAGGAATAATTTTAAACTGAAAGACCACTAGTGACATCCCAGAGCCAGGCAGCTGGTTCTAGCGTCTATGGTGTCGACAGCTGAGTTGAGTGTTTGTAGCTCTAGAGAAGAATTTACCTGGGCCACACACTGGAATGACTGGGGGAGGTCTGGGCTGCAGCAATCAGGGAAAACAGAATCTCTGGGGTCTAGGCATGAGGGTTTTTAGAAACTTTTCTAGAGATGCCAGTATGCAGCCCAGCTGAGCACCCTAGGCTAGATGCTGGCAATATGCTAGAAATCCTACAGACAGACAGTGGTTCTGGGGCTTATGGGGTGATAGCTTAGTCCACAGTCACTGCATTTGCTTCTTTAGACAAAATGGATTGGCTGGGCACGGTGGCTCACGCCTGTAATCCCAGCATTCTGGGAGGCCGAGGCAGGTGGATCATGAGGTCAGGAGATCGAGACCATCCTGGCTAACACGGTGAAACCCCATCTCTACTAAAAATACAAAAAATTAGCCGGGCGTGTTGGCGGGCGCCTGTAGTCTCAGCTACTTGGGAGGCTGAGGCAGGAGAATGGTGTGAACCTGGGAGGTAGAGCTTGCAGTGAGCTGAGATTGCGCCACTACACTCCAGCCTGGGCGACAGAGTGAGACTCCTCCGTCTCAAAAAAAAAAAAAAAAAAAAAAAAAAACCCGAAAAAAAAACCCCAAAACAGATCAGGGAGGGCAAGGGTGGCAGTGAATCATGCTGTGTTTCATGTACCCAATGAAACTACTTAAAGATAATCAGAGTTAAGCACTAAAATACCCTCTAGCACAAGCGGATAATAGAAGAATTAAACGAGACTTCACAGGATCAACCAGAAACCTGTTTCTCCCAAGAACATGTCAATCACTGAAGTGACTGTATTTTCTCAATTAGGAATTCAGACAATAATCTGATGGGGATGTATGCACTCACAGAAAAGCCAGGCCAAGGTATCTGAAAGGGAACCACTCTGGAAAACTCAGTCTGGATAGTTACTGTAACTAGAATTCTTAAAGCTGTTAGGTACGGGAAAAGAAAAAGCTTTTGGTGGAAGTGGGGGAAAAAAGAATTCCATAACTCAGGAAGAAGGAACTTACTTCATCACTGAAATTTCTGAAGGCAGCCACTCTCTCTTCCACACTTTCCTGATTCAGGGGCACCAGTTTCAAGCGCTCAATTATCTGTTTAAAACAACCACCGGCCCCATGTAACACAACCATCACAGTCATTTCATCTCTCTACATGTAAAGTCAGCACCTCACACACTCCAAAGGGCTTCTTCGTAGAAAACGCCATTCCCCCTTGTACACACAAAGGCTTTGATTCTAACTAGCTAACTTAATTCTTATCCTCATTTTCTGACACAATTTTTAAAATTCTGAGATTTCAAATTACTTTGAGAAACTTATCTGTTTTCAGATTAAAGGGGAAAGGAATAGGAAAAAAAAAAAAAAAAAGAGCAACACAGGAAACTCCTTTTAAGTCCCAGGATTGTACTTGTCCTTCTTCATTTAACAAACATACTGGCAACAGCTCCTTTGTTTTAAGTAAATTCCATGAAGTGTTTTGAATTTTCAAGGGTGTACATTAACCTGCACTTCAAACACCTTTCCTGAAACTTACATCAAAAGCTCTATCAATATGACCACTATGATACTCGTCAAAAAAGGTGATCAAGTCCAAAAGAAGATAGAACGTGGAGTCCACAAATTTATTTGCGCTTATTCCTTGAGCCCTATACCTGAAAGACAAAAACGGGGTGGGGGTAGTAAGAGTGTATCAGGAATTTCTGTGTAATCCGTAACAGTGGAATAGCATTTAAAAAGACAGTGGGGTGTGGTGGCTCATGCCTGTAATCTCAGCTACATGGGAGGCTGGGGTGGAAGGATTGCTTAAGGCCAGGAGTCAGAGACCAGCCTGGACACACAGCGAGACCCCATCTCCACAAAATATTAAAATATTAGCCGAGTGTGGTGGTACATGCCTGTAGTCCTAGTTACTCAGGAGGCTGAGGTGGGAAGATTGCTTGGGCCCAGGAGTTCAAGGTTACAGTGAGCTATGACTGCACTACTGCACTCTACTCCAGCCTGGGTGATAGAGGGAGCCCCTGTCTCAACATACAAAAAATATATAAAAAGTATCAAAACCTCTTGAGCTCTCTGGGTGAAGTTAATTAAAGAGTATAAAATGGTTTTTATTTTGAAACAGCCAAGCACTGATAGTGGATTTGGTATGAATCCACCTATAGGTACTCCACATGGAGCGTGGTTCTCCAGCCTTGACCATCATCTCAGCATCCAATCTTCATGAAAGGTGGTAGGTCGTGACGGGCAAAAAGCTGAGTGGCCATCACTGGGGATTATTTGCTAGGTGGAGATATCTCATTTACCAAAGAATGTTCTTTTGTGTTACCCTGGGAAGGCACCCCAAACCCAGTTTTCTCTGGGTCATTTTACTAGGAATATCTACAGAGAGCGCAAAAAGTAATGTTGTTAGCCTCAGTCTGGGATGTAAACTAGTTAGAAGTCTGATAATTCAGTTAACTCACTGGGGATCCAGGTAGTCTGAAACACTGGCCACGACACCTCTAAGAATCTCCCCTATCCAACCATCACTAGCTTTGGTCTTGAATGCCTTTGAGAGGGCTGATGAAAGTACACAACAGTATATAGGTGAGCATAATGCTGAAAATTAAACTTCATGTGCGTGATTAAATACTGAGATGCCCTTTCATACCCATTTCTTTGGCAAAAATGTTAAGTTTGATAGTACCAAGTACTAGTTCTGATGTGGGGACAAAGGAACTCACACAGTGCTGGCGGCATGGTGAGTTAGTAGAACCACTTTGGAAAGCTGTCTGCTGTTACCTAGTAAAGCTGAACATGCATTTGGGTGGGCATAGGTGGCCTGACACTGGCAGTGGCACCCTCAGGGTCCCATGGAGCCAGCTCCTGGCTTACCGTTCGGCAATGGAGAGTGCCATGTTCTTCAGCCTCTCCTTGTTGGATTGCGGGGCACTGATCTGGGGGACGACAGGGCTCAGCAGTTTGTTCATCAGCTCCAGTACCTTGTCAGCATTCTGCTCAAGTTTTTAAAATTAAGGAAGCAATCAATAAAGTAATCAATAAAAGGAACAACTATATAATGCCCCCTACCCACCAAAGAGAACTTTCTGGGGTGATGGATGGAAATGTTTGGTATCTGGATCTGGATGGTGGTTACAAAGATACACACCTATCGACAATTCGTCAAGCTATACATATAATTGTTGCACGTTTTTCTACATCTTAATTATACCTCAATCAAAACATTTTTTACCGCCTCCCAGGTTCAAGCAATTCTCGTGCCTCAGCCTCCTGAGTAGCTGGGATTACAGGCATGCACCACCATGCCTGAGTAATTTTTATATTTTTAGTAGAGACAGGGTGTTGCCATGTTGGCCAGGCTAGTCTCGAACTCCTGGCCTCAAGTGATGCGCCCGACTTGGCCTCCCAAAGTGCTGGGATTATAGGCGTGAGCCCCTGCACGTGGCCTATAGCTGGTTTTTTGTCTACTTTTCTCAGTTGATAAAGGAGAGAATGTAATCTTGTTTAGGTCATAGAATCCTTAGCAGTTATCATATGTTCTTAGTCATCATTTGTTCTTCGGTAGAAACACGTATTCTAGTCCTCTCAAAACGCCCAGCTGTGGTCTTATTTTCTTTCACTCCTTCCTGCACACTGATGTGGTCTTATTTTCTAACACCACTGTTCCCCAGTGTGTCTGTGGCTGCCAGGGTCAGCATAATGTCATTTTCAACAGTGGCTTCACCATCGAAATGTGATGGATGCTAATTCTGCTGCCAAGTGAGACAACAGTTCAATGCCTGCAGGACATCCTTTCAATATGTTGTTTGGTCAGAAAAATCTTATGGGCAGAAATAATGCTGTAAAATGGGAATTCTGTCCTGACTGGACCATTAACTGTCTAAGCACTAGAGCAAACGCCTCTGCAGGGAGGGTGCTACAACAATGACACTGTCCAAGTGGCTGCACATTTAATGCCAAAAGACCGGCAGACCTGTGAAGTGCAGAAGAAGAAAGCGGGCACACTTTACCTTGGCAAGGTCATACAGCTTAGCTGCCTCTTCAAACAGTCCTTTATTTTCTGCCACGGAAGCAACTTTGTTGATAATAGGCTTTGTGTCACTAGTAAACTTATCTATGACTCCAGGCTGACAAGACAAATTATGGAGGGGGAGGAAGAGAGAGACGGGTGCACAGAGCTATTATTTTAAACACAGAGAAGCAATTAGGATCCAAAAAATACTTCAAGTGAAATTGCTTGCCCTGGGCAACGCATATATTTCATCAGCCAAACTCTGGCTTTCTTGGGGATATAAAGTCCTATTAAAACTATAAAAGAGACCAAGGAAACTACACATGAAAGGGCAGACTTACTAGAAGCACAGAGGAGTCAGCAATAAGACATCTGTGCTTTCTAATTTTCCAAAATGACCCAGAGAGTCAGTGAAATCAATGATTTTAAATTTGCTGATGAGTAGGAACTAGAGAGAAAAATCAGGAGGCTTAGAGAAAATATCTGAAAGATTTTGGATTTGCTTTCTAAGACAGATGGCAAAAGGAACTCAGTGCTGAAAAAACACACAGCAAGTGGTAACAGGACATTTCTTTTTTTTTTTTTTCTTTTTTTTTGAGACGGAGTCTTGCTCTGTCTCCCAGGCTGGAGTGCAGTGGCGCGATCTCGGCTCACTGCAAGCTCCGCCTCCCAGGTTCACGCCATTCTCCTGCCTCGGCCTCCCAAGTAGCTGGGACTACAGGTGCCTGCCACCACGCCCGGCTAATTTTTTTGTATTTTTAATAGAGACAAGGTTTCACCGTGTTAGCCAGGATGGTCTCAATCTCCTGACCTCGTGATCTATCTGCCCGCCTTGGCCTCCCAAAGTGCTGGGATTACAGGCGTGAGCCACAGCGCCCAGCTGGTAACAGGACATTTCTTAAAAAAAATCACCATCACCACTCAACAGCAACTAAATGATCAGGAGAGCATGAAAGAGGCCTAAGGCACCCTGGGAGAATGAAGGCAAGTGTATAACATCTCTTCCTGGCCATTCTGCTTCTCCACTAGCACTGGACTCTCACGGCTAGACCAGGTCGAGGTGGCTGGACCGGGTCAAGGTGACTTGCCCTGCCACTCGGGAGGCAGCACAGGATAAGGTCTTATCTATGTTTGTAGCTCTGTCAACTCACACACACTGGGAGCCCAATGGCCCCAGTGCAGCCTGTTAAAGAAGAAACTATGCAAAGCGCTCAGCACAATGCCTGGTGATTGTCATCGCCCAATAAGCAAGGCCACTGTCATCAGCACTGTCACTTGCCTTTCTTCTGAAGTAGATGGTGTGAGCAGTGTGAGCTCATCTACAGATTGCTGGGTCCAAATCACTCATTTTTACAAATGAGAAAAGTCAGTCCCTGAGGGGCAAGTGACTTTCCAAAGGTCACAGGGAGATTCAGGGTCAGGACTGGTCTCTGACAACAGGACCTCTGACCCTCCTGTCATGGCAACCAATGGGCATAGTGAGTCCTGAAATCCCTCAAGCTTCCAGGAGTATTTCCAAGGTCACTGTGGAGTTCAAAGCCCTTGGAAACTGCATTTTGAAGGAGGTCAAGTGCATGTCTAACTTTCCCATCTTGGGAGAATGGGTGCAGTAATCAATTTCTTTTCCTTGCATGTTTTCTGAGCCAAGAATGGCAGAAATGTATAATAGCATTCTCAGCTCAAAAAATGACAGAGGCATGAACAAATGAATATTCTGAACATAATAAAAAAGCTATGTAATCACAAATTAACATATTTTAAGAAGATATAAGTGTGTGTAAAACCAAGGTCATCATTTGGGCCCATAATTTTCATTCCATTTTTTAAATTAAGCAACGCTCTTCAGATTTGCATCTTTAGTACCTTGAATCTTAAAATCTAAGTGTATTCTTTCTATATTTATAAATCCCCAATGGCTAACGAACATTTCTCTAACGATGCATTTAACTCACCTTTCTACTTCCATCATTCTCTAGTTTCCCAAGAATCATATCGAACTGCGGAAGGAAAAAAGTTTACTCAAATTATTGGACAAAGATATAAACACACTCCATAAGTCTTCAGAGAAAAAGGAGGGGAATCAAATGGGATGAATGGGATAAGTCTTGCGCAAACTAAAAATCAGTGTGACTGAAATAAATATTTTCATTGTTAGAAACCAAAGAAACTCCAAAAACTCCCTAGGCCTTATCCACCACAACCATATTGAAGTAAACACGCAGTTCGGAATGAGCATGGGACATGCACACTGAAAAACATGGGGAGGAGAGAAAAGGAAACCCACTCACCTCTCGGCTTTCAATCACAAGCTCACTCACACAGCGCAGAAACATGTTTTCTCCTTGACTATCTTTCTCATCCCTGTAAGGGAAAAAAACAACTCAGTTTCCAGTCTGGACATGAGGTCTCTAATAGTCATTCTCAGAATGGCAGAAATTGAAACTAGCTGAAGTAAATGGTCAAAAGCAAACGTTACCTGAGGAAATAGAAGTACTGGAGGGCCTCCCTTGGGTCCGTGGACTCAAACTTCCGGGTGTACAGCATGAGGAGCCGCACAAAGTTCAGCCGCCGCATGCAAGGAGGGTCACCAGGCTCGTGGCTGACTGCGTTGTGGGGGTCAGAATGGGTCACAACCACACTGCCCCTTTGACCCATGCAACCCAGAAACTATGGAAGCTTAATCCACAGACCCAGCAGCATCTACTCCTGCAGCCCAGTCAATGTTTGCCAATATAAGCTTTGGCCAGTCCCTTTTACCATTCTATCCTCAATTCGTCCCCAGGCCCAGAGTGGAGAAAACAGCACTTTGCCATAAATTACTAATATGCTGGTCTTTGAATGAAAAGATAATCCAACTGACGATTATGGCATGTGCTCTGGGATGACTTTGCTGCACCAATAAGGAACCCGCAGCCATTCATCCACATTTACTTTCTCTCTCTCCCCTGACTCTCTCATCCCAGGCAGGTATGCACATGCCTGGCTGGGGTTTCCAATGTCATTAAAGCCAGCCCTAATGGGAATCAGACCCATAACTCTAGGGGCTGCTTCTTCGCCATTTTCCAGGCAATCAGACTGGCCACAAAGCTAGCACTTCGAACAGCACTTTATATACTTAACTTCCAAGGGAATACTAATGCTGGGGGGGGAAAGCAGGAACCCTTAACACTAATCATCTAAAAAGCTCAACTGTCCACATGCTCTAAAATGACTGGTACCCTTTGCTCAAATCCTTATTGGTTGTGGTTTTGTGGCCACTGTCGCCCAAAGGGGGACGTGCTGTGGTTACATTACTGTCAACCCAATCCCAAATACTCACGGAGCTGAGCACTCTGTCCAGAGGACTTTAAAAGCAGCTTCAGCTCAAACAGCACCAGTGCTACATGGACAGCATGGCAGCGCAGCCGCTCCATGCGGAAAAGAAAGGCAATTGCTGCTTCAAACTGCGCTGTCAGGAACAGGACTTGGAAGTAAAGGAAGGGTTGCTGGTTCACCGTAAAGTGGGACTCGCCTGGGAGAGAGGAGAGGAGAGGAGATAAAACCAACTCAGAAAGAAGGTGCTCACTGGTGGCCCAACCCCCAGGCAGCAGCCCTGTGAGCCCACAGGACTTGCTGGACAGGAAGAAAGCACCAGATTGAGTCTGAATTGATCAAGGGGGCCCTGAATACAGTAAACTGCCATGTGAAATGTGACCTGGCTCCTCCACCTTCTCTAGACCTCATAACATTACTGGAAACTGTGACTGTGCTGTAAAACTCCAACTGCTTGCATTAGGTAGGAGAGAAACAGAGCTAAGGACCTTAAAATGGACCACACAGAGTGTTCATCTCCATTACCCTGTTAAGTCACTCAAGGAGAGAAATGAAGATTTCAAAGGAGTTTCAGTTTACTCACAGTCACAGAAATCTGAATGCAACAACTGGTAACCACTATTTGGAATCTTCTTTTCTTCTCAGTTTTTAAAAAATATGGGAAAAAAAGAAGAAAGGCTGTTTCTCTCTCTCTCCTTTGTGCTCAGATCTAGTGACTGGTAAAGATCTACTAGGAAGCAACAGCTAAGTCTTCTTTGTCTCTCCCTGAGCATATGTCTACTAGAACAGTTCAAAGAATTAGAGAAAATAGATTATTGCGTATGACCATGTAAGTTTTATGCATTTCTTAAGGCCACATACCCTTTATTTGAATTTGGAATGGTAGTTTTGTTGTGTTTTGCCTTGACAATCTATAGGAGTTTTGGAAGAAAGACAAAAGTTCAGAGATGAAAAATTTTCCCAGAGGAAAACTGAAGTAGTCACCTTAAGTGGACAAGAGAAGGGAAAGGTGGTTATGTCCAGAATCTTACCATAGTCTTCCAGCAACTGTTTCTGGAACTGTGAGAGAGTGAGCCTGTCTTGTGGGGAGCTGGTGCCATCGTCGTCAAAACACACTTGGTTCAACTAAATCCCCAAGAGAAACACACGCATTGGTACAAACTACACCCTGAGCCACATGCACAGAGTTGTAGCTGTTCAGCAGCCATGCTCAATGATGTCAGCTGGAAGCTGTGTTTAAGGCTATGGTTATGAGCTGGGAATTACACAACAAAAAATGGGGACAGGAGACGAGGAACCTACTGGTCCTGATCACTGTACTGGCATCATACATTAAGCAGGTAAAATCTTTGTGGGGACATGAGCACAGAAAAAGGGGTAAAGCCCTGCGTGGGCAGGGGAAACAGTGCGTACCTTCAGCCACAGGTAATCCTCAGTTTTGTCCGCCACTTCACTCTGGTTGTCGGTGACGTCACATCTGCCAATGATACAGTACACGGCCCGCTTGTAGGGATCTGTATTGTTCCTGAGGGCCCTACGGTAATGCAGCCGGAGCTTGTTTTCCGTAGCTGGGGACAATCTACAGACATAAGGGAACAGACAGATAGATACATACTCAATAAAGATCCTCAAGGGCATCTGAAAGCGTCCCAGGTCCCAAACACATAACAGCAGGGAAGCCGTCCTTCATCCGGGGTAAGAGACGCTGTCTCTGCCCCATCCCCTCCCCTTGGTACCATTGCTTTAACCTGACTTGCAACTACCAGCACCTGCATCTATTGGCCTGCTGGTTTTCTATTTGCCGAGGCCTTCATGGGCAGGTGAGAAATGCCAGGGAATTAGAACTCCATTCCACACTCCAGCAGCACTCAAGCAGTGATGGACAGGAGTGAATCCTTCCCTTAACTGTCTTAGCCCCTCTCTGGCCTCCACACTCCCTTATTCATGTGAGATCACCTCCTAAATAAACAACTTGCACTCAAATCTCCTTCTGAGGGAACCTTAAGACATTAACCCTACTTTAAATTCTAACATGAGCAAGACAGGGGCTTGTGGTTTGAGGCAATCTCTCGACACGACATTATTAATGCTGCCAAGAAAAGTATCCTAGTTTTTCACAAGTACAACTACAGTAACCGCCATCATTTCTTCTACATACATGTACATATATATAACCTCAGTTTGAGTATGAACTTAAGTCCAATTACATTAGCAAAATCCAAGGACAATTAATACTTAGCAGTTCCTTAATGCAAGAGAACTTAAAGACTTAATGAATCAATTCAATGATTATATTTCAATTTTACTAACTTCTAATTCTAGCCTTTAAGCTACGAAGTACCTGACAACATATTTTCACACTGGTTGACCAAAAAAGCACTGTGTTAACAAGTGTAACTTTTAAAAAGTCCCATTTTATAAAGCATCCTTGATGTGCCTTAGATTTACAGAGTAAGTCAAATCATGCCCCTGAACCCGGCCCTTCCTTGTAGGAACAGAAAAATTCCCAAACACAGATGCATGCATGCCTAGACATCAGTGTCAGAATGGGGCATTCTTTCAATGTTTTCACTCCTTATTCCCAAGAGAGTTCTATTTGCTTTCAAAACTTCCTTTCCCCCGCAAGCAGAAACTTGTTTTGGGCCCATCCAGGGAAAAGAGAATAATAACAGTGAAGGTTGCCCCTTTGATTCTGCATGGCTGCCCCTGGGCGTGCCACCTCATTCACCATACCTTCTGTCCTTGCTGTTCATGTACTCCTGGAACCAGGTTTTAAACTCTCCCAGCTGGTGCTGGGCTCGATTAACTACCTGTGAAGCGGCAAGCAGGTCTCCACAGCGCATGCAGTAGTAAATTAGTGCCCACACAGGATGGCCTTCCACCTCTCCATCCTAAAAGAGGAACAGTAAGTGCTCAAAATAAACAAGGAAAAGCTGACTGCTTTCATATGTGCTAAAACCGAGCTAAGCCCCTCTCCTTTATGTCACTTAATCTTCAGAACAGCTCCCTGCAGTGAGAACCATTAACAGCCTTTTCCTGTTTTACAAACAAGGAAACTGAGGCATGGAGGGGTTAAGTCATCTGTCCAAGTAAGCTGTTAAGTGGCAATATGGCTCCAGAGCTTTTCCTCTGAAGCACTATGTACCCAACTTGATCCAAAGCCAACCAATGGTTTTTCCATGGAATCCCAGGGGCCCATAGTAACTGGGTGATGTTCTTGTGTGATAATATACACACATGCACTCCTACAATCCCACAAAGCAAAGGCTAAAGATGTCACTGACCAGTAAGAGACTATCCTTACAGTACTCAAGTTTATAAAACGTCATAAACATTTTACTCAGTATCTTGGTGTCAGGTACTGCTGGGCACTGGGGATCTGAGAGACAACTCCGTTCCCACTCTCTGAATACTACAGCTTATTTATCCCAAGTCTGGTTTTGCCATTTGTCTGCACAGCGGCCTGCACTTACGCTTCTGTCTTTGCTTTTCTTCACCTCCTCCAGAAGTAGACTTCAGGCCTTCTTTCTTGGCACTTCCACCCTTCCCTCAACAGGACTCTTTCTAAAACCCAGATCTGAACTTGCCCACTTAAACCCCTTTGAGCTGTTTAAGTCCAAAGTGTTGGGCCTGGCACTTAAGGCCTTCACTAGTGGGCCCCAAGCTTGCCAAGCCCTACTGTGCACCCAGTCCTCCAGATACTCTCTCCTGCCTCCACGCATCTGTGCATGTGTTACCTCCTCCTGGAATACTCTTTTCCAAAACTTCAGGTTGGTGAACTCCTATTCTTTAAGAGAAAGTGCAAATCTCACCTTCTTTATGCAGCTAATCTCCTCTGTATCCTGCCACCCTTTGCATAAGGCTCCAGTTTAGGGCTTTGCATTACTGTATGATAATCTCCCCAACTGGACCATGAGCTGAGAAGAGACCACATCCTAAAAACTACATTCAACTCCATTCTTCCAGCTGTTTTAGCCAAAAATCTCAGAAGTCATCCCTGACTCTGCCTCTCACACTCAAATCCATGTTCTTCAGCAAGTCCTATTGGCTCAGCTTTCAAAACATGTCCAGAACCCAATGACATCTTCTCCATGCACTCTTCTCCACCCTGGGCTGAGCAACTGCCACCATTACCTGGACTTCTGTACTATCAGCCTCCTAAGAGGTCTTCACCTTCTGTCCTCAGCCGTCTCTGGTCTCATCTCCATACAGTAGTCTCCACAGATATCCTCATTTTTACTGAAAATGCCCATCTGAGGGCAACTGCTCTGGGAGTGTAACTGATCACACAGAGAAAGTTGTCAGTACCTGTAGTCCAGGCAAGGGAGCTGGAAGTTTAATGTTCAGGAAACTTCGAACCAACTGGTAAGTCCCGGGCACCCCGCCCAGCTGGGCCTGATGCAAATTTCCAAAGACAGTCACAAGGGTGTAATTCTTATAACTGGAAAAATTTTAAAAGAAAAAACAGGGAAGATTGAAAACATTTATTACACATCTCTATGCCCATATCCATGACATTACACTGTAGCTTGGAAGGGCAGGGCCTAGACTTCAAGCTCAATGCAGAAGAGGAAACAGTATATGCTTAATGAAGCAAACTACATTATTACTCAGTGGGCTGTGGATCACAGTAGATTTCTCATCACTGCGGAAACTCAAAAGAATCCCTGGAGGAACACAACTGTGGATTTCAAATACATTAAGGGTGGATATACAGAATAATAATTGCTCCAGCTCACAGCCTAATGCTCTGGTGGGTTCTTGTTAAACTTTTTATTTTGAAAACTTTCAAACCTACAAAAAATTAAAATAGTTCAATGAATGCACATAACCTTTTACCTAGATTTACCAATTTTTAACATTTCTTTATGTTTTCTCTCTCCACACACACATAACATTTTTCTCCCCTCAAACCACTTGAAAATATGTTATAAAAATCAGGGGCTACTTTATCTGTAAATATCATATGGCTCTGAAGAACTAGGACCTTCTCCTGGCTAACCTCAATATCATTATGATACCAAGAAACTTAACATTAATTTATTATTATCAAAAATATAACCCACATTTCTTAATAGTGTCCTTTACAGTTTTTCAAGCCAGAATCTCATCAAGAAAATATAATTGTCAAGCCACTTTCCCTTAATCTAAGATAATTCCATTAATTCTACCACTATTTTTGTCTTTCATGACAATGATCTTTTTTTTTTTTTTTTTTTTTTTTTTTTAAAGGCAGAGTCTTGCTGTGGTTCCCAGGCTGGGATGCAGTGTCTATTAACAAGTGCCCTTATTTTTTTTGAGATGGATTCTCACTCTAGTCGCCCAGGCTGAAGTGCAGTGGCGTGATCTTGGCTCACTGCAACCTCTGCCTCCTGGGTTTTCAAGCATTTCTCTTGTCTCAGCCTCCCAAGCAGCTGGGATTACAGGCGTGGGCCACCACACCCAGCTAATTTTCGTATTTTTAGTAGAGACGGGATTTCACCATTTTGGCCAGGCTGGTCTCGAACTCTTGACCTCAAGTAATCCTCCTGCCTTGGCTTCCCAAAGTGCTGGGATTACAGGCGTGAGCCACCACGGCTGGCCCACAAGTGCCTTTAAAGCACTCTACAGCCTCGAACTCCTGGGCTCAAGCAATCTTCCCACCTCAATCTCCTGAATAGCTGGTGCTAGAGGTACACGCCACCATGCTCAGCTGGATACTGACCTTTTATTTATAGAGTCCAGTCCAGCTGTCTGGTAGAATATCTTGTAAGCTGGATCATTATTTGATTCAGGTTCAACTTTTTTGCCAGTAGCCCTACATAGCTAATGCTGGCACTTCCCACTTAATCCCACAATGAAGTAGGTAGTAGGTTTGCTTCTTTATTGGTAACACTAGATATGATTCACTTGCTTGAAAGATGTCCACCAGATTTCTCCATTACAATTTATTATTCTCTTTGTACTTAATAAGTAGTCTGTGGGGCAATACATGGAAGTCATGCAAGTATTCTATTCACCAACAATCTTTTACTCAACGGTTTTACTTTCCATTGATGGTCCTTGCTGCACCAGTTATTACACTGGTGGTCGCAAAATGATGATTTTTCTACCATTCCCTCTTCATTTATTTGCTAGCATGCTGCTTAAAATCCTCTGTAGTGGTTTTAAGTGTTTCCATACCAAGATTAAATAGTCCAATTCACAGATACCCAAATATGTGGTTAATGTAATAACTTTCTAAATATAATGTGTTCTTGTCAAAAACAAGAGACTACCTCAAAAAGTCAGGTGTTCAACACCAGGTGAAGTAAAACAACAGAGAGAGTGAAACAACCTAAATCTTAATAGCAGGAAACAGACTCAACAAAAAAAATTTTTTTTTTTTTTTTTGAGACGGAGTCTCGTTCCATCCCCAGGCTGGAGTACAGTGGCGCCATCTCGGCTCACTGCAACCTCTGCCCTCGGGTTCAAGCGATTCTCCTGACTCAGCCTCCCGAGTAGCTGGGACTACAGGTGCGCGCCATCATGCCTGGCTAATTTTTGTATTTTTAGTAGAGAAGGGGTTTCACCATGTTGGCCAGGATGGTCTCAATCTCTTGACCTCGTGATCCGCCCGCCTCGGCCTCTCAAAGTGGGGGGATTACAGTCGTGAGCCACTGTGCCCGGCCGACTCAATGAAATTTTAGCCACTGTGCCCAGCCGACTCAATGAAATTTTATGCAGTTATGAAAAAAAATACACGTCAAGAACAGGGGGGAAAAAAGAAATATAACAAGGTAATAGGAGCCTCTAGATGGTATACAGGTCCTCCCCTCTTTTTTCACGTCTTATTTTTAGCATCTTCCAAAGTTTCTATAATAAGGATGTAACATTTTTATAATGAAAAACAAAATTTAACAAATGTTAATGAGTTCCCCATCATTGGAAGTTGCTTTTTTTTTTTTTTTAAGATAGAGTCTTGCTTTGTTGCCCAGACTGGAGTGCATGGAGTGCAGTGGCACGATCTCAGCTCACTGCAACCTCTGCTTCCCAGGTTCAAGTGATTCTCCTGCCTCAGTCTCCCAAGTAGCTGGGACTTGTGCCAGGTGCACACCACCACACCCAGCTAATTTTTGTATTTTTAGTATAATTGGGGTTTCACGATGTTGGCCAGGCTGGTCTTGAACTCCTGGCCTCAGGTGATCCACCCTCCTTGGCCTCCCAAAATGCTGGGATTACAGGCGTGAGCCACTGCACCTGGCCTGGAAGTATTTATAAGCAGAGGTTGGATAAGAAATTGAGGAGTTCTATAGCAGCCAGGACAAACAGATGCCCACTATGGTCTCTTCCAATTGGAATTAAGACAGTCCATGTGCTGACAAGGGCCTAAGCTGAAGAAGTTTAAATTCCTTGAGGGCTAAGAAATATATATCATGCCTCAAATCTTGGAATGTGGCAGAGAAGAGACAGACCAATCCTATATTTTCACAACATTTCAGCCTTGTAATTGAAAAATTATTTGGGACTGGTCTACTTTGCCATCTGGTGCATTACATCACTTGAACTATTATTATATGCATACTGTCGGTGAATCAGCAGCAGAGAAAAATATTTTAAAACTCAGTGTAATTATTCTAAAATACCCCCTTTATGAAAGGTGACAATGAACGCTCACAAAAGATGCCATGAGAGAGTGATGCCACTACAGTGAAAAATAAACTTAAGATTACAATTATGAACAGGAAATTCCCAAATAGCTCCAAGAAGCACCGTTAAAGAAATTAATGGAACAAGATAATTTTTAAAACTAAACGAAAAGACTAAAAGAAATGGACTGGCTTACCAGCAATTTAAAACCAAGGAAAGCAGCCCAGTACCATTGGTGAACTCAAGCACTAATGTTAAGGATCAGGGTGATCAAGAAAAAAGTAGTCCCGAGCAGTCATACACTTACACTCATTGAAAAAAAATAAAAATTAAAAAAAATCCTAGGCCAGGCACGGTGGCTTACGCCTGTAATCCCAACACTTTGGGAAGCCGAGCCCAGTGGATCATCTGAGGTCAGGAGTTCAAGACCAGCCCGGCCAACATGGTGAAACCCCATCTCTATTAAAAATACAAAAATTAGTCAGGCATGGTGGCGGGCTACCATGCTATTCAGGAGGCTGAGGCAGGAGAATCGCCTGAACCCGGGAGGCGGAGGTTGCACAGAGCCGAGATCACACCATTACACTACAGCCTGGGCAACAAGAAGGAAACTCCATCTCAAAAAAAAAAAATAGCTGGGCATGGTAGCACACACCTCGGGAGGCTGAGGTGGGAGGACTGCTTGAGCCTGGGAG
Source organism: Pongo pygmaeus (assembly GCF_028885625.2). NCBI lineage: Eukaryota > Metazoa > Chordata > Mammalia > Primates > Hominidae > Pongo > Pongo pygmaeus. The sequence continues at coordinate 53,967,088 of NC_072391.2, read as the reverse complement.
GCAGAAGTTGCAGCGAGCCCAGATTATGCCACTGCACTCCAGCATGGGTGACAGAGCCAGACCATCTTACAAAAAAAAAAAAAAAATTCCTGGAAGTTTTTATATAGTCTAAGAAATTCTGACTCATTTTGCCGACTGGTAACAAATAAATGCTACTATGTATGTAGGTTCTTTATGGCTGAAGATTGATAAACCCAAAACTTAAACACAAAAATTCAGCCAACACTTGGATGAATTATTTTATAAACCCTTTATTCCTATACTAGGAGAATAAAAATCCATTTTGAGCTCCAGATTTTTCTTAACCAGGGAGTGGAAGCTAGTGAGTGTAATGTGTCTGATGGTGTTCATTTCAGTAGCTCTCATCTAATTAATATACTATTTGGTATAAAAACCTATTCTCTGCTGTACCAAGTTTGAATTACCTCAGTAACATACAAGGAAATCTTCTGACTTCCTAATGAAGTATTGTTTTATTGACAAAAGGCGATCTCACTGCAAGGCTGCTGGCAGGTGCAGAGGCTGAGTGGCAAAGGCCTGCAATTTAGCAAGTGTATTCAACTTGGCTTTCTCTTCTCAGGCCAGCAGGGAGGGGCCCAGCACCCTGTCTCTAAAATAAAGATTCTATTGCACACTCATGACAACCCCTGCTGGCCAATTCAGAGTTGGAAGGAGTGTCCACAGGGAGGGATGATGGCATGGGTCCTACTAACGAAGGGAACAATACTTTGGGCACAAAGGCACTGCCACAAACCCCTCAATAACCAGCTCTGATTGGTGAGGAGGTGGCAAAGAAACCCAGGCATAAATCACAGGCATTATCAGCTCGGAATGACCCTGACTTATGGGAATTAACCAAGTAGAGTCAGAACAAAAATAAAGGGAAAGGAGTTTTCCTAGGGTTTGAAGGTCGTAACATGCCTGGGAGTAAAATTAAAATGTGGAGAGAAAAGAGCCTAAGGAGTAATGGCTGAACCACATTAGAAAACGATTATGACCTAAGGCACTACGGCCTTACGTATTAAGAGAGAGTGTGGAGAAAGAAAAAGGGAATTCGAACAGTGCTCACTTACCATGATTTTTTAATGTGTGATTTTTATACCACTGCAGAAACAGTCCTGGTAGGGAAGTGAAACAGGATTACAACTCTGAGCCTTGTTCAATTTAACATAATAAATCTTAAAGTATACCTACAGCACACTTAGCCTGAGGACAACTTAAGATCTGAGAAACAGCTGACTGCAAGGGATGTGAAAGCCAGCCCCACTGTGCTACTGCTGCCTTACCTCTGCTCAAGGTACGCCAAGGCCTGCCTGACAAACTCCATGCGCACTTCCACGCTGCTGCGGTTCTTCAGGGCATCAGTTGCTGGTGTCAACAACACATCTGTCATTTGTTTTACCATGGTCCACATGTCAGAAATGCTCTGCACATAAACGAAACTGCATATGACAATGCTGCAGGGCCAGAGAAATTATCTAGTTCTTTGTGGCACTCTGACCTCCAAGGTGGGCAGAATGTGGTGGGGGATGAGGTTCATGTCATCTGTCTGTGACGGCTAGGCTTAAGCTCAGTGCAGAAGATGTGTCTCTGCTGGCCAGACTTCAGAGTTCCATCCACCGATGAGCACCCCTACCCCTGCCCTGAGTTGGTTTTCAGATGAATTACTATTCCAGGTCTGACATAACCACGTACATAATTAAAACCACACACAAGTCGCGAGAACACTGAATCTCAGCGGGTTATCCCTTTAGAGAGAAGGAATCCATTTATAGTCATCCAAAGTTCTAGAAGTTTAAACTCAAAGAGCTGCATTTCAGTCCTTACAAGGTTATCTGAGTTTCTAAAGGCTTAAAATAAGAGTTTAACCTAATAATACAGGTTTTTGTCCTCCCAGAGACACTCCAGGGGCCACCGCTCTTACCTTACTTGGTGAGCGTCACAGCCTCCCATTTTCCTTCCTACTCACTCCCTTCAAAAGACGCCTCCCAGGAAAGGAGCGGGCGTTCTTTCCTCTGTGTTACCACCACACAGCTGGGACTCCCTCTCCCCAGAATCCTTCTGCCTGTAAATCGCTCCTTAAAAACAACGTGTTCCCTGAACCCTTGGCAATACTTTAAATGTATGAGTCCTTGCAGGATAGCACTGATTGGAGAAAAAGCAGGTTTATACTTGCTCCAAAGCAAAAGAGAAAAGGCTGTTTTCATGGTCTCTCTCAAAAATTAAAACTTTAGAATGTCCAGACAAATGTGACTCTTCCTAGGTGGTGGAATGATTGGTGAAACCTGACTTTCTTCTTTAGATCTGTTTACATTGTCTTATATTTTAGTATTTTAAAAAATTAAGCTCGAGACCATCCTGGCCAACATGGTAAAACCCCGTCTCTACTAAAAATACAAAAAAATTAGCCAGGCATGGTGGCGGGTGCCTGTAGTCCCAGCGACTCGGGAGGCTGAGGTAGGAGAATCGCTTGAACCCAGGAGGTGGAGGTTGCAGTGAGCCCAGATCTCACCATTGCACTCCAGCCTGGGCAACAACAGCGAAACTCCATCTTAAAAAAAAAAAAAGAAAGAAAGAAAAAAAAAAGTTAGATACTTTTTTTTTTTTGAGACAGGGCCTCACTCTTTGTCACCCAGGCTGGAGTACACTGGCATGATCATGGCTCACTGCAGCCTTGGCCCCCCTGGACTCAGGTAATACTCCCACCTCAGCCTCTCGAGTAGCTGGGACTACAGGTGCATGCCACCATACCTGGTTAATTTTTCTATTTTTTGTAGAGAGGAGGTCTTGCCATGTTGCCCAAGCTGGTCTTGAACTCCTGGGTGCAAGCCATCCACCCACCTCAGCCTCAAAACGTGCTAGGGTTACAGATGTGAGCCACCACACCGGGCTGAGCAATTTTTAAAAAGACAAAAAAAAATCTGTGTATGGGTGCTTGCTTCCATAATAGCCTTCCCTCCTTTCTTCCTTCCTCCTAGCCACCTACCAAGTAGTCATCCATCCACTTTTTTTTTTTTTTTTTTAATTTTTTTTGCCCCTTATGGGAGAAAACTGGCCAGGAATAAGGGATGAGGGAGGAGAATAAAGAAAGGCAGTATATGTGTGTGTCAGAGGAACAGAACCAGTGGTATATAAAGAATGCTCACAAAGGCCCCACCGAGTCAAGCTCCAGGGCACACAGGTGTGAAAAGCCATCACCTTGACAATTCAGCTCTCATTAAGGAGCCTACTAGATTGTGTAAGGAGGGAAACTGGTGAGTGGGGAGTAAAAGCCTGATGGGACTTCAAAGCAAATACGGCTTGAAGAGAACTCTTGTGACTATCAATTGATACTGGCAGGGCCTTTTGAAGATGCATTTAAAAAAATTCATCATCAAGAAAACCACCCAAAGTTATTTAAAATAAAACTGAAGAACCGTTAACATTTCATTCCACAGAACGGGGTGTCTCCGCAGCACATTTCAACCAAATCGGCAAGTTGCTAGCCCCATTAGAACACTGGACCCCAGTTTCTACTTGAGTTAGCTCTAGGTGCTACCTTATCATCCAGCTCTGCGACGGAAGCACAAAGGTCCACCAGGTTAGGCTGCAGGTGTCCATTTACAATTTTCTCATTATAGATATAAATCTGAAATGATAAAAAGCAAAGTAAATGGCACAGTATCTATTTTCTCTTCTTTGTAAACCTGAAGCAGGCAACGGCTGGCAGAAGCTTCGGCCAACCTTTCCTTCCTCGGAGTGGCTGAGCCATCCACACTGGCCAGCTCCCCAGTTGCGCTGGGGTTGTGGGTAACACACCAAAGCTAACTGCCACCCCACCCTCCAAACACCTGAGGAATGGGAGCAGCGGGGTCCAGGGGGAGAAGAACCACAGGCAGATCTGTGCCTCTCTGTCCTAGTGAGGAAGCACCCAGGGGAAGACAGGGGAATGGAAGGGCCCTGGCTGCTGCTTCCTAATAACCAAGGCAAAGGACTCAATTTTTTCAAAAGGACTGAATGGCCCTGGTATAGGGTTCATGGATGGAGTGGGGAATGTTGGGCACTGCCTCCCTCCACAAGTGTTAGAATAGCAGGTGTGGCACATGTGGAATATCCATTTCTCCTGGAAAGAATCTCCGTTCTTCAGGTAAAATTTTCTTAAGGAAAATGAACTATGTGATATTTAAGGTATGGGAAAGCCACTCTTACTTTAGATTTTATTTTCAAGGAGCTAAAATGATGACAGTAGAAATCGTAAATTCACTCTTCTAGATTTAGAACTAGTTAAGTCCTGGTAGGGAAGTGAAACAGGACTTCATTAGTTAAGATTTAGGGCTTAACTAGTCCTAAATCTTAACTAGTTAAGTTCTAAATCTTCCTGTGGAAGATTCTACTTTGTATATGAAGTCTTTGCTCTCCCATAGTAGTGATGTTAGACAAATCATGACCTTGTTGAACTGTAGTTTCCCTCTACGTTAAATGGGGAACATCAGTATCATTCATCTTCCAGGGCTGTTATAAAGATTACATGGTTTCGCTGGGCACAGTGGCTCAAGCCTTTAATCCCAGCACTTTGGGAGGCCGAGGCGGGTGGATGACCTGAGGTCAGAAGTTCGAGACCAGCCTAGCCAACATGGTGAAACCCTGATCTGTACTAAAAATACAAAAATTAGCCAGGTGTGGTGGTGCATGCCTATAATCCCAGCTACTTGGGAGGCTGAGGCAGGAGAATCACTTGAATCTGGGAGGCAGAGGCGGAGGCTTCAGTGAGCTGAGATCGCACCACTGCACTCCAGCCTGGGTGAAAGAGCAAGACTCCGTCTCAATCAATCAACCAACCAATCAATAAAATGGTTTTAAACCATGACGTAGTACTTATTCACTCAATGAGCATTTCTTATGGGCCTTCCTTTGCAAGGTACTGTTCAACATGGGATATAATGCTTCACTCTTCAGTGGAGAGGACAGCCGTGTCAACAGACACAATATTACGGTGTTGTATGTGCTATGAAATGTTAGTTTAATGACATCTTTAGTCTTTGCAGGTGTAGAAGACACACAGTCTCTCTTCTCAGAAGCCTATATTTCATCAAGCTTCTCTCCGTGGCAATAGAGGAGTCAGCCATATAATGAAGGTGAAGGGTAAAGGATGCAGATGCACGGGGGAGTAAAAAGAGAGAGGTATAAAATTGGAGCAGGAGGAAATAAATGAAGGCCAGTGGCAAAACATGAGGGGGTTGGAAGGAGGGGATCTCATGTGTAGGAAGGTGATGAAGCTGGGGGCTTCAGCTGCCTGGAGTTTGACATGGCAATGGCACCCCAAAGAAGAGAGACTTTTAAAAAGACATTTAGAAAATTTCTCTCAACAAAGGGTAAAAGAGGGACTTCTGATAATACCATCAGCTAACCAGGTAATTCAATTCATGTGGAATGCCACTGACTAAATAACTGGCAGCTGAAGAGAGACCCCTTGGTTAAAGAGCACAGGGTCTAACAGTTTCTCACTGCCCCCTGCTCACCTCCATAGCTGCCCTGTTTTTGCCTCCAACCACCCTACTCCAGGCTGGAGGAGGATGAGGTGGGTAATGTTGAGGGCCACAAGTGGGACCCTTGGGTCCCCCTCAAAGAATCTGGGAGGTGGTAATGGCTGAGCAGATATTCCTGGAGCACTGCTGGTAGAGGATAATCTTAAGGGGATGGAGGCCCACTGCCCTCAATTCAAGAAACAGGATATTTTTCCTTCTTTGTACTTTGTGGGAGAAAGCAGCAAATTACAATAAAGCACAAAGTCAGCTGGCACTGCTTTATTTAAAAAGTCAATTCCAGCTATGTATGGTCCTCAGGGTGGTTTCAGTCCAACAGAATTCCTGTGCTTACCACAAAGCATCTCAATCCATACCCATACTATTGGACAGTCTTCATCTACAACCAGAAGGATGACCCCTAAAATATTATGACCTTTTCTAGGACAACAGTGGTATTAAGTAGTGAATACACTATGCTTATCAAGACAAAAAAGCATTTAGAAAATTTCTCTCAACAAAGAGTGAAAAAAGGATTTGTTAATACCATCAGCCTACCAGGTAATTCAGTTAATACGGAACTCCATTTGCTAAGCAGCGGTTACCTGAAGCTTTACTGTACATGGGATTATTGCCAAAAATGCATACTGAGATGCTGTGGTCAGTGTAAAGGACAGACTTCAATTTCCTCAAATCAAATGTGAGTAATTCTATTACCCTATTTGATAGAATTCTCCAGTGGCCTATGGTAAAATATTAACTAGTTCTCTAAATGAAAAAATACAACTTGCTTTCAGGGTTTGACTTTTACAAGTTTTTGTTTCCTTTTACTCCCTAGAGGTTCACAAAGGATTTTCCTGGCTTAATCCCCCTTGAAATCACACTTACTTGCCGCGCATAGGCCATCTCGATGTTATCCAGAGAGCTTCGACCAGGGGGTCCCACATCACTGATGTAGCTTGGCTGTGGATAAATACACATTCAGAATCAGTTAGGGACAGTATTCAGTCATGTGAAGAAATAAAATCACATCATAAACATATTCTTGTCTTTAACAGAGCTGCGAAAAGTCTGTTTCCTAGTTATGAATTCCTCAAAGTGATGATTTTAGGGATTTCAATAACATGCAACTTTTACTGTGAACACATGAGAAGAGAGCAGGCATGAGACTGGATTAACTAAATAAGAGTGAGGGGCTGCATAAACCCTATCGATACCTCAATGACTGTTTCTGGAAATGTACATCTTTCCAACATTCTGTTTCAATCTCAAGCCCCCTCTCTACCTCATCTTCCCTTCCCATGTCTTCACACTAGTGAGGCCCTTATTTTTATCAGTGGGCCTCTTTTTCATCAATCATATCAGGCAGTTGAGGGAAAGCAGTTTATAGAGTCAAACACCTGATTCAGACATTTCCACACTAGACTCCACACTAAGACAACAGCTGCTGATTACTTTTCTGTTATCTGAAGATGTGAGACCAGGGCAAGTTGGACATTCATTCAGTAAATATTTGCTAAGTGCCTGCCACATGCACAGCTGTGTGTATATCCATCTCCATAAGAACAAAAACAAGCCAGCCTGCGAAGCCTGTCCCCAAAGAGCTTACAATCTGAAGAGGAGAGTGCAATAAAAATACAGTCATATATTACTTAACAATGAGGATAGGTTCTGAGAAATGCATCATTAGGAGATTTCGTCATTGTGTGGACTTCATAAAGTATACTTACACACACTAGATGGTTTAGCCTACTCCACACCTACGTTGTATGCATAGCCTATTGCTCCTAGGCTACATACCTGTACAACATATTACTATACTGGATACTGTAGGCAACTGTAACACAATGGTAAGTGTGTATATATTTAAACATAACTAAATATAGAAAAGGCACATAAAAATATGGTATAATCTTATGAAGCCAGCCACCATCACATATGCAGTGCATGACTGTGTATGAAAAAAGTTTTAGTCTTTTTTAAGAAAGAATATTCATCTTTAGCTAAGCTTATTTCTTCTGTAAAGAAATACAGATCAAAATTAGGTAAATTCTTAAGTTCCCACTGACTAGTTTGTACTGTAGCATAGCAGAGATCAAATTCTTTAAGCTTATCTCATTTATTAAAAAAAAAAGCTGAATGTTCCATACACTAAAATCTAAAATAAATCAGTTTAAACTAAGCTTTCTGTGAAACCAATGGAGAAGATAACAGCCAAGCTTCCCAGCACTATGAAGCTGGTAAAAGGAAGAGTACAGTGGGCATGCACCAGGAGTGGGGGAGAGAGGGGAGGGGAGTTATCAGAAAGGCAGTTAAGCCCCTGGTTCTGGAGAATGAACACTGGACTGTCAAGGATGCCTGGGTTCCAGGAGGGCCACTTCACTCCCTGGCTTTGGGTTCTGGAGCAAAGCACCTCCTCAGATTCCCATTAGTCAAATGAAGGGGCTATCCTAGGTGACCTTGAGAGGTCCCCTCAGCTCTGATTTCCAGCTATCACTGGTATTAAAAGAGCTTAAACAGTTCACTGATCTGGGTAGATGCTGCTGGCTGGCACAATGACCATTCCCAATTCCTACTTCTCACATCTTTACACTCTGCCACCTTTCAAGCTGGAATTTAGAGTTATTAGGTTGGTGTGCAAAAGTGATTGTGGGTTTTGCCATTACTTTCAACGGCAATCACTTTTGCACCAACCTAATAAATGTACCCAATAGTGTGCTGGTAAATGTTTTTTTAACAGCCAGCTCTTGGGAAAAGGGATGATGGGTAGCATTGCTGGTGTCTGTGGTTTAAATTCCCCACCATGGCAGATTTCAAGCTATTCAAGGTAATATCAACTAGACTGCAAATTCCTTGAAAATTTAACAACAGGTCCTCATGTGCTGATCCCTATACACCACTGAATATACCCTTTTCCAGACTCTACTACAGCAAGGAATGGCACACCCTAGTTCTAGCCAATGAGATGAAAACACAAGCCTGCTAGTATACTTGGGGACAGATTCTGCTTTTACTGATTGGAGGGCTGAGGCAGGGGGCCTGTCATGGCTTTTCAGCTCTCTCCCCTTCTTTCTGCCTTGAATGCAAATATAATGTCTACAGCTCCTGCAGCCATCTTGTGAACCTAAAGTAGATGGATGTGCTAGAGAGGGTAGTGCACCAGGACAGAAAGATGTTGGGTCCCTGACGGCACTGCAGAACAACTGGATTAACATCAACACTCTCCACACCTGCAGACATCTTGGTAGGTGAGAAATATACACCCCTATTCAAGCTACTAAAGCTCAAGGTTTCCACTACTCACAGCCGAAAGCATTCCTACCTGAAACACAGATTTAATTTAAAAAACCACTGGGTTACAATAATAACAATAGCTATTAATGAGCACTTACTATGTGCCAAGCACTGTTTGAATTTCCATGTTATTAACTCCACAACCCTATGAAGTAGGTACTTTTATTTATTTATCCATCTTACAGGTGAAGACACAAAGGCACACACAGAGGTGAAGCAATTTGCCCAAGTTCACTTCAGTAGGAAGCAGTGGAGCTATGGCTTGAATCCACAGTCTGGCACCACACTCTGTACTCTTTGCTACTGCTCTATCCTGCCTGCCAGGGCAGCCTAGGGCAACTCTCCAAAAACAGTCATCACAGAACAGTAGAGAGGAGTAGTAGTAGTAGTAGTAGTAGTAGTAGTGGTAGTAGTAGTAGTAGCAGCAGCAGGAGTAGCTGGAAATCCTGGATCCACTACTTATAACAATGTGACCTGGAGCATACTGCTGCCTTTAAGCCTCAGTTTCCTTAGCTGTAAAGTGGGGGTGGTAATGGTATCCACCACATAGGATTGGGATGAAGATTAAATGGGGAGAAAAATAGTATGAATCCCTACCTCACAGCACTGTTGTGAGGAATAGGTGGAAGACCTCAACACAGTGTCCAACATATGGTCAATAAACGCTAGCTGTTATCACTTTATAAACAAAAAGAAACCACCACAACGAACACAGGAGCAAATCCTATGCTCAACAACAACAGACAGATATGGACACCTCAGAAATATGACCTAAAGTATTTTACTTTGTGCAGGCTGAAAGTCTCATTTCATTTTTCTGCAATGAATACACATTCCTTGTTTGATGGAAGCCCCCCCAAGCCCCCCGGCCAGGGCATTTTATACTTCTGGACTCATTCTGAGTCTTCCTATTAACACTGTATTAAGGACTGTTCTCTAAGACAGCCACCTTTCTGAAACAGAGCTATCCAAAAGCTGGAGATTCCACAGTCTTTTTACAGGACACAGCACTAAGCCTGTTAATTCCAGTAACCTAGTCAAGGAGAATAAACAAGGAAATGAAAAGGAGAACAGCACTAAAGCATTTTTGCAAGGACACAGTTGTTGTAGCTAAATATACATGAGCAGCCTTGAGAAATATTTTCCAGTGCTAAAAACCTAATTTTTAAAATTATCCATTTAAAAAGTAGCTGGGTATCAGCCTTCAAATTTCCATTTAAATTAATTTTGCCTAATGCTCTTGTTTTCAAAGGTACCTATCCTTCAGTTGCCCTTGACCAAGCCGTTATTTCACCACACATAAAGTCAATTATCCACAAGAGGATGTGTACGTGCACATTCCTGAACAGAGGAACCGGCAAATATTTAGCTGGAATTCCACAGCCAGGGACTGCCTGAGGGCTGGGAAAGCCACCAATCTCTGGGGTTCTCTGCAGTGGGGCTTGGTGGGGCCATAGCAAGGACGACAGGACAAGATGACAGGAGCAGGGAGCCAGAGACCAAAAGAGCAGGGAAGACAACAGGGTTTCTTCTTTTAGAAGAAAACAAGCAGCTCACCCAGGAGTCTGGAGACAGATATGTGGAAAAACAGCAGCCTCTGGGAACACAAACTGAGAACAGTCTCGTCAGAGTAGATGGTGTTCCCAAGACAGCCATTCCAGGACAGGATGGGGACCGAAAGTGGCAGGAGGGAACCGCAAACTTGTATTAAGCACCTACTATTGTACAAAGTGTATCCAGGGATGCATAAAACTCTTTTCCCAAGGAAAGCACATTCTAGTTAGAAAAAAACGAAATGCAGGCAAGGCGTGGTGGCTCATGCCTATAATCTTAGCAATTTGGGAGGCTGAGGCAGGTGGATCACTTGAGTCCAGGAGTTCAAGAACAGCCTGGGTGACATGGCAAAACCCTGTCTCTACAAAAAACAAAAACAAACATTAGCTAGGTGTGGCGGAACGCGCCTGTAGTCCCAGCTATAATACTTGGGAGGCTGAAGTGAGAGGATCACTTGAGCCCGGGAAGCGGAAGTAGCAGTGAGCTGAGATTGCGCCACCGCATTCCAATCTGGGTGACAGAGACCCTGTCTCAAAGGTGGGGGAGAAAAAGAAAAAAAAGGAATGCAACTAGCACTCCTAGCAAAACGAATATAGGGTAGTAAGAAAATATGATGATACTGCAGACGGAAAAGAATTTAATTTCTAAGTGGAATGTTTTGGCTTTATGTAAGCAAAATGGAAACATGGTGATTAATTTACAATAGTTAGCTTTAAAATCTGTAGGCAAAAGTCCAGTACTACTAGGAAAAAAAACACCAACCAGGGACCAGAGAGGACTAGGGTCCTAAATGCAACCCAGGTAATAACTGTGTGACCTTATTAACCCTACTAATGATTGTGTGACCATGGACAAAATGAGAGGAATACTTGGGCCACACATAGGCCGGAACACTATTAGAACTACTAAAAAACGACAGACATCTATGTGTACTAACCTAGGAGAAGTTGCAAAATATGTAAAACAAAAAACATAATGCAAAATTATAGGAACTAATATATAAAATGATACTATTTGAGATAATAAATCGATAAGATACACAGACGTGCATGTAAGGCCCTGGGAAAAACTGGAAGTGTGTGCACCACTGACAGGTTGTGTTTGGGTGCAGGATGGGGAAGAGCAGCAGAGTGGGTCTACATTCCTTTACTGTCAGAAAAGCGCACAAGATCAGACAAGGGCCTGTTGAGTTGAGGTTTTTAAAAAATCTTTTTGAAAGAGCAGCAGAGCACTTTCTATACCTGAACTCCTACTCAAACCCCTAACAGGTGAACTGGGTCCATCCCCAAGGAAACTGCCAGGGAGCCACAAAATACAGCTCAGAATCCTATGGTCTGCAGTTTTCAAACTGTTAGTTCATATTCTACTATATTTCATTTCATCTAATAGTCCACCTATTGTAAAACACTGTTATGTATCAATAAGAAATTTTAAAATGCTGTTAATGATATACTGCTGAATTTAAGACATATTCTGATTTGAGAGATGTTGAGATGTGATGGAATATAGTATTAAGAGTTATCAAAATTAGAGACTATGTTCAACATACACTGTTCACATATCATAGTGTGGAATGTTACCATCATTATCTACACTTATTAAGCTACAGTTTAGCTTCTCTAGTGAGATTTCTTGCTGAGTCATGTTCCAGACAATACATTAAGGGATTGCTCATTGACTATGTCTAATACCACAAAGCAGCCACTAGACTACACTCAGGTTAAATTTATCTTTAAATGTTGTTTTAAAAGTTGGCTAAGGTACATCATGGATTCCCCAAACTGCTCAAATCCTGCATGCTGTCATGCAAGCCTCAACAGGGAAGTTCTTCCGCATGCTGAGCAGATGCAAAAACTGGGATGTGAGGATTTGTAGCCAGGGGTCTCATTTTTGTTTCAAAGCACATCATTTTTATTCACACCACAACTTAAAGAGTTAGTAACAATCTTTCAATTCCTACTTTCCTCTAAAAAGTATACTTTTTTCTTCCAGTGATATCCTAAGGAAATTAATTTCCCAAATTGACTCTACGCTACTGAAGCATCATTTCCTTTATTAAAACTTGCTAGGGGGGCCGGACACAGTGGCTCACGCCTGTAATCCCAGCACTTTGGGAGGCCAAGGCGGGCAGATCACGAGGTTAGGAGATCCAGATCATCCTGGCTAACACAGTGAAACCCCGTCTCTACTGAAAATACAAAAAATTAGCCAGGTGTAGTTGCGGGTGCCTGTAGTCCCAGCTATTCAGGAGGCTGAGGCAGGAGAATGGCATGAACCCGGGAGGCGGAGCTTGCAGTGAGCCAAGATCGCGCCACTGCACTCCAGCCTGGGCGATAGAGCGAGACTGTCTCAAAAAAAAGAAAAAAAAACCAACTTGCTAGGAACAGATATCACCAATGTCTCCTTTAGAAGGAACTGGGGGAAACTCCTGTTATTGGAAGGTGTGGGGGAAAAACATGTTTCAGAAACCACTATATCCTAGTCTACTTTTTGCTAAACAACAACAAACAAACAAAAAAAAGCTTTGAGCCTCTCTTTATATTAAATTACCAAAATTTGGACATTTTCCTTCAAGTGTTAAGGTCAGCTCAAAATTATGTGAAGCTGTCTTCTTAACCAATGACTCTATTCCAACGACCTTATTCCTGACAATAAGGTGCCCAGAAAAGAATGTTTTAGATATCGTCATACTCCTTTAATTATCTCCTCTATTTATATGCAAAGATTTTTTTGATTCCTAACAATACTTTATAAATCAAGGAAAACACTTAAAAAGGGATGGATCCATATTAAAATGATTAAAGTAAAAATGTGTATCTTACCAAATACCAACAATTGCACAAAGAATGCTAGAATATGCTGACTGTGTACACTATGCTAGGCACTGGGCTGGCCACTTTACATATTCTACATTCCTTACAACAACAGTTTTTTAAGAAAGACATTTCATGGCCAGACGCAGTGGCTCACACCTGTAATCCCAGCACTTTGGGAAACAGAGGGGGGCAGATCACTTGAGGTCAGGAGTTCGAGACCAGCATGGCCAACATGGTGAAACCCTGTCTCTACTAAAAATACAAAAATTAACCAGGCATGGTGGCACATGCCTGTAATCCCAGCTATTCGGGAGGCCGAGGCACGAGAATCACGCCATTCCACTCCAGCCTGGGTGACACAGTGAGACTCTGTTTCAAAAAAAAACAAAAACAAAATATTTCATAATGAGGAAGCCCAGGCTTGGGGACCCAAAGCCTGCTGAATACCAAAATCTGTCTTATGCCTTTTACATTGTGTAGTCTCCTATAAAGAGGGTGGACAAGGTGTCCGTCCATGTGAAGTATCACCTTTTCATTATTTTGAAGGAAATTATACGGAAAAGGCCTACAAAAACACAAGGTTCCACATACACACTGGAATGGTTAAACTTAAAAAGACAGAAAACATCAAGTGTGGCAAGGATATGGAACAAATGGAATTCTCACATACTGCTGGTGGGAGGGTACTCCAATACGACCATTTTGGAAAACAGTTTGGCAGTATCTACTAATGCTGAACATATGCATACCCTCTGGCTCAGCAATTCCCCTCTTAGGTGTACCCAACAGAGATGCAAATATGTGCTCACCAAAACACACAAAAATGCTCACAATAGTACTATTTATAAAAGAACTGGAAACTAAAAGGTTCACCAATACTAGAATGGATAAACAAATTGCAGTTATACTGTTTAGCCATGAGAATGAATGGCTTAAAAGTACATACAATAATATACAAAAGGTTACATAAAAGCAGCTAGAAACAACTGTAGATACTGTATGACTCCATTTACATAAAGTTCAAAAACAGGCAAAATTAATTTACGATATTGGATGTTAAGATAGTGGTTTCCCTTGTTGATAGTGGGTGGTGACCAGAAAGGACCACAAAGAGGATTTCTGGTAATGTTCTGTTTCCTCATCTGGGTGTGTTCCATTTGTGATGATTCATTGAGTTGTACACTGTTTAAAAATTTTTTAATTTTTTGAGACAGAGTCTCACTGTGTTGCCCAGGCTGGGTGTACAGGCTGGGGTACAGTGGTGCAATCACAGCTCACTGCAGCCCCAACCTTCTGGGCACAAGCGATCCTCCCACCTGAGGCTCTTGAGTAGCCCGGACTACAGGAGCGTGTAACCATGTCCAGCTAATTAAAAAAATTCTTTTTGTAGAGACGGGGTCCCACTATGTTGCCCAGGCTGGTCTCAAACTCCTGGATTCAGGTGATCCTCCTGCCTCAGCCTCCCGAAATGCTGGGATTACAGGCGTACGCCACTGCACTCAGCCTGAGTTGCATACTTACGTCTCTGCACTTTTCCATCTATACGTTATACATAAGGAAAAAAGTTCAAACAACAAACAACAAAATCTGTAAGATTCCAGAAAAAGGCAATTCCCTGGATAATCTGAAGAAAGACCTGTATGCATCACTTGCCAACATTTACAAACTACTCTGCCAGGTGTCACAATAGAGAATAGCAAAAGCATAGATAACTCCCTTCCACGGGGACTTGAGGTCAAGTAAGAAGAGTCTACTAAACAGACTATTCTATTTTTAAGAGAAGAGCAATCAAGAAAGAACATCCTATTATCAATTTATAATTACATCCAAATCCCAATACAGAACACAACCTATTAACACCATTTTAAAAAGTGAAGTTTATAAAACCATGAGCTGTTCTAATTATTTGCTCAGATTCACAAAGAATTGAGAAAGAAACATTAGGCTGACCAATGATATTATACATTTGTTTTTCGTTCCCAAAGACTCTGATTTCAGTCTGAAATCTTTAAGTCTAAGAAATAAGGGACAGGGTCCTTAATGAGCAATTTCCCAACACAATGACTTTGGCATCTATTTATTTGGGGGCTAGTTTAATAAAACAAAACCAAAAACCCTGGTGTTTAAATCAGGAACAAACCAGGAATAGATACCAGATGTGTAGTTACCCTTTGCCAATGCACCTATCCTTGACCTAGACTTCAGTAGAGTAAGAGTCCACAGGCCAACCGTCCTGGGTCTCACGAACATATTATGTGTCTCTCTGAGCCTCAGTTTTCTTATCTCGATGTGCAAAAAGAATCTTAGCTACTCATGAAACAACTTCTGGGGAAAAAAAGACTTATCAGGAAGCACTGATGATATTACCTGAAAACATCTAGCACCTAATTTTTGTAACGTAATTTTAAATCTTCACCTCTAAATTACATGAAACTGCTTTTTAAAAGACAATAGGGAATGGCTATTATGGGTCAGGTGCTTTACATTATCACTAATCTTCCTCAATAATCTCACTTCAATCAGTAAAGACCCTGAAGGTCTGCAGGGTTAATTAAATAACTTGGACAAAGCGTCAGAACTAGTTACTGCTGATTTGGAAAAGCTAGGAAAAAGCCCAGGGCTGCCCTCCCTCAACACCAGGTGGTAAATGTGTGGCAAGCCCTGGCTCCCTCTGGCACAAAGGCAAAAATCATAGATAAAGGGAGACACTCTTTTTTGCTGCTCCTGGATGTAGCCTCAAAATCCCTCTCAGGAAAGACCTCTGGGATACATGAAGGGAAAAAAGAAAAAATGCAGAACAGAGCATGCAGTAAGCTAACGTTTCTGTAAGAAGGAATGGGGATAAGAACATACAGTCTCATATACTTGTATAAAGACACTTTGCGAATTTACACAAGAAAGTACTAATAGTGATTACCTACGGGGAAGACAAAGGGAGAAGAGAATAGGGTATTTGGGGACAGGGTGCTTTAATATTTGAATCATACAACCACACTGCATATATATATGTATTTATATATATATATTTTTTTGAGACGGAGTCACGCTTTGTTGCCAGGCTGGAGTGCAGTGGCGGGATCTCAGCTCACTGCAACCTCCAACTCCCCTGGTTCAAGTGATTCTCCTGCCTCAGCCTCCGGAGTAGCTGGGATTACAGGCACACGCCACCAGGCCCAGCTAATTGTTGTTATTTTTAGTAGAGACCAGGTTTCACCATGTTGGCCAGGATGGTCTCGATTTCCTGACCTTGTGATCCGCCCTCCTTGGCCTCCCAAAATGCTGAGATTACAGGCGTGAACCACCGCGCCCGGGCCACACTGCCTATATTTTTAAATTAAATTTTAAAAAGAGGGAAAAAATTTCAACTTAGCACTAATGTCAGTCAATTAACACTGGTAATTAAGAAAAGGGCTACTTAACATAACCATTCTATAATACACTGTTTCAATATATCCCTAATAGTTCAGTTAGTATGAAGTTAGCTACAGCCAAATGATTCACTCAACAAATATTTCCTGAGCATCTACAGTATTCCAGGCACTGGAGATAAAGGAATAAACAAAACAAAGATCCTTATCTTCAATAAGTTTACATTCTAATGGGAGAAAGAGACAATATAAAGACATAAAACTTATACTATGGCACATAGAAGGATATGCCAAAAAGAAAAATGCAGGAAGAGAAGGGGATATGCAAAGTGTTGAATAAGAAGGGGTTGGTTTGGATTTCAGGGCCTTGGAAGGTCTGAGATGGCAATGGGTAAATATCTGAAGGAAGTGAGAGAGACTGCCATGCAGTCCTCTGGGGGAAGAGCATTCCTGGCAGAAGCAACAGGAAGCACAGAGGACTCGAGGTAGAAGCAGGGCTACCAGGTTTGCTGAAGGAACCTGTAAGAAGCCTGTTCGGCTGGTGCAGCAAGAGCAATGGGGAAAGCAGCACAAGATGAGCTTGGAGAGGCAACAAGACCATGTCATGTAAGGACCCACATGTCAAAGTGAAGACTTTGGTTTTCATTCCATGTGAGATGAGAGTCACTGAAGGGTTCTGAGCAGAGAAGTGACACAATCTAACCTGTCCTTTAATAGTTGTGTTCTTGCTGCTGTGTTGAGAAGAGACTGTAGCAGTGTGCAACAGCAAAAGCAGAAAGACCAGAGTGGTCAGCAGCCTCTAAGATGGCCCCAATAACTCCCACCTCCTGGTAGTCAAGCCCTTGTATAATCCTCTCCCCTGGAGTGTAGGCTGGATTTAGTGACTTACTGCTAACCAACAGAGGTGGGATACTACTTTTAAGTTATAGAAAGATGATAGTTTCTGTCCCGGGGGCTCTTTAGCTCTCCCTTGGACCCATTCCCTCTTGTTCTAGGGGAAGCAAGCTATCATGCTGTGAGCAGCACAATATAGAGGCCCACTTGAAAAGAAAATAATGTCTGCAGCCAAGAGCCAGAGAGGACCTAAGGCTTGCCAACAGCCATATGAATGACCTTGTGAGTAGATGCTCTTTGCATCTAGCCTTGAAATGAGTGCAGCCTCGGCCAATACCCTGATTGTGCCTAGAGACCCTGAGCCAGAAATACCAAGTAAGAAGCTACACACTTGTTTTCAACAAACAAGGTTTGGAGTAATCTGTTACATGGCAATAACAACAACCAGTCAGGAGGCCCAGTTCAATAATCCAAGCAAGAGATGACAGTGATTTGTACCAGAGTGTTAAAAGTGGAGGCAGTGAGAAGTGGTTGGATTCTGGGTATATTTTAAGGTAGGGTTAACTGGATTTGTCAACATGTGAAAGAGACTGGGTGTGAGGTGGGCAAGATGGAGAGGACAAAAGTGAGGCTGAGGTGTCTGATCTGAGCAAGTGAAAAACTGGAATTGCCATTTATAAAGATAGGGAACTCTGTGAGAAGAGAAGGGGGATAGGGAAGGAGTTGCTATCATGACTCAATTCTGGACATATTTAGCCTGTGAGGGCAATGAGACATACAAGCAGAGCCAAGAAGGCAACTAGATAAATTAACACTGGCTAGATAAATTAACTAGATAAATTAACACTAAGGCTCAAGGCTGCAGGTGTAAATCTGAAACTCTTTGACATATAGATGATAGGTATTTAAAGCCCCAAGCCCAGATGAAATCACAGGACAGCGATTGAGAGAGAAACTGAAGAGGTCAAGGACTGAGCCCTGGGACACTCAAACCTATAGAGGTCAGGGAATTTGAGGAAAGCTCAGCAAAGGAGACTGAGAAGAAGCAGGCAGACATGTTGGAGGAAGTCCAGGCAAATGTGGCATCCTAAAAGCTAAGTGAAGAAAGTGTTTCAAGGGGAAGACAGTGATCCACTGTGCCAAAAATACTAGTCAAGTAGACAAGCATTCTTTGACTTCATGTTTTTATTAAGAGTAGTTTATCTTTTGCATTCAAGCTACCTCGCTTTCTTGAGTAAAGTCAAGGGCGTCTTCTCCTGACGCCAGCAGTGTGTGCAGAATTCGCTGTTTCACTTGCTCCCACTCGACCAACATTGACTCTCGATGGTACTCCTCAGCCATGCCAAAGGTCTGTCAGAAAGGAACAGAGAACAATGACCCTCAGGAAAAAAACAAAAAACACATGGTTTAAGACCCAACAGCAACCTAAAGCCCTCCAGACGAACCACTTCTCCATAGGTAGAGAAAAAGCAATCTACTTTAAAAATTATCTTTAAAGAATTTACTGGCTGAGCGTGGTGGTTTACACCTGTAATCCCAGCATTTTGGGGAGCCAAGGCAGGCAGACTGCTTGAGCCCAGGTGTTTGAGAACAACTTAGGCAACATGGCAAAACCCTCTCTACAAAAAATTAGCTGGGCACAGTGGCGTGCACCTGTAGTCCCAGCTACTTGGGAGGCTGAGGTGGGAGGATCACTTGAGCCCAGGAAGTCGAGGCTGCAGTGAGTTGTGATCGCAACATTGCACTCCCTCCTGGGTGACAGAGCAAAACCCTGTCCCAAAACAAAACAAACTGCACTCCAACCTGGGCAACAGAGCAAGACCTTGTCTCCAAAAAAAAAATAAATAAACTTACTGACAACTGTTTGCAACATACCGTATTTCACTGATTTTCAGACATTTTAATAAAACTTTGGTAAAATATAAACTTTTTTTTTTTTTTTTGAGACAGAGTTTCACTCTGTCACCCAGGCTGGAGTGCAGTGGCACGATCTCGGCTCACTGCAACCTCCACCTCCACGGTTCAAGTGATTTTCCTGTCTCAGCCTCCCGAGTAGCTGGGATTACAGGCGCCCACCACCATGCCTAGCTAATTTTTATATTTTTACTAGAGACGGGGTTTCACCATGTTGGCCAGGCTGGTCTTGAACTCCTGACCTCAGGTGATCTGCCCACCTCAGCCTCCCAAAGTGCTGGGATTACAGGTGTGAGCCACCGTGCCCAGCCCACATAAACCATTTTTAAGTGTATAGTTCAGTGGTATTAAGTACATTCTCATTATTGTGCAATCATCACCACCATCCCTTAGCTCCTGGCAACCACCACTCTACTTTCTGTTTCTGTGAATTTGACTACTCTAGGTACCTCACATAAATGGAATCATACAGTATTTGTCTTTTTGTGAGTGAAATAAGCCAGAGACAATCAGCATAATGTCCTTAAGAGTTGTAGCAAGTGTCAGAATTTCCTTTCTTTTTAAAGCTGAAAAATATTCCATTGTATGAATATACCACATTTTCTTTATCCATTCATTCACTGATGGACACCTGGGTTGCTTCCACTTCTTGGCTTTTGTGAATAATGCTATAAACGTGGGTGTACAAATATCCCTGCTTTCAATTCTTCTGGGTATATACTCAGAAGTGGAACTGCATGGTAATTTTATTTTTAATTTTGTGAGGAACCGACATACTATTTCCACAGAGGCTGTACCATTTCACATTCCTACCTGCAGTGCACAAGGGTTTCAATTTCTCTACATCCTCACCAACACTTAATATGTTGTTTTCTGGTCACAAGTGGTGGCTCATCCCTGTAATCCCAGCACTTTGGGAGGCCGAAGCAAGCAGATCACTTGAGGTCAGGAGTTCAAGACTACCCTGGTCAACATGGCAAAACCCTATTACTACTAAAAATACAAAAATCGACTGGGTGTGGTGGTGTGTGCCTGTAATCCCAGCTACTTGGGAGGCTGCGACATGAGAATAGAGGTTGCAGTGAGCTGTGATTGCACCACTGCACTCCAGCCTGGGCAAGACTGTCACAGAAAACAAAAACATAAAAACCATATATATATATATTTTTTTTCCCTGTTTTTTCCTTGTAACCATCCTAATGGGTATAAAGTGGTATCTCACTGTGGTTTTGATTTATGTTCCCCTAATGATTTGTGATGTTGAGCATCTTTCCATGTGCTTATTAATATAAACATCTTTATAAAAGCTCTGAAATTAGATCGTATGTCATAGCAGTATTTTTTCTTTGTAGCATATAAAATAATGATGGATTATAAAATCAATAGTATCTTACGATATAATAAACATCTAAGATAAGAAAAAACAAGTTTCTCCCAGTGTTTTATTATTATTATTATTATTTTTCTGTTGCCCAGGCTGGAGTGCAGCAGAACGATCTCAGCTCACTGCAAACTCCACCTCCTGAGTTCATGCCATCTTCCCACCTCAGCCTCCCAAGTAGCTGGGATTACAAGCATGCACCACCACACCTGGCTAACTTTTATGTTAAGACTTTTAGTAGAGACAGGGTTTCACCATGTTGGCCAGGCTGGTCTCGAACTCCTGACCTCAAGTGATCCGATCGCCTTGGCCTCCCAAAGTGCTGGGATGACAGGCGTGAACCACTGCACTAGGCCCCAGTGATTTGATTTTTTAAAGAAACACTAATACTTTTATAGGAGGAAGCAAATCAGTAAAAGAAAAAGAGACTTCTGGGATTAAACTGCCTACTAGGCTACTCAAAGTTACTGAAAAGCCACTGTCTACTGGTAGTTGCAGGTAGCTGCCAAAATAAAGGCATTCAGAAGGAAAAGAAAAAAGAAAGGAAGTCTGGGGAGGGGGCGGGAAAGGGAAGAAGGAAGATGACAAAAAAAAAATCTGAGAATTAAAACAACATAGATATATTGAATTATGACCATTCTCAGCCTATTATTCTCCAATTGGCAGACCAGGTTTCCTATCAGCTTAAGCCTTTTTGAAAAGCCATTTCATTTACAATCAGATTGGCATCTAATTAGGCAGCAATAAGGGAATGAGTATTAGCAATGCCTGCTTTATTACTGGCAACACAGATAATTTATACTGATAATATTGATATGCATGAGCTTTGGGGAACTGTTAGAAAAATCACATACATATACTCTTCCTACAATTGGGATGTTTCGTTTCAGACCAATATTTATTAAAATGTGAAAAAAGGACATCAGACATACACACACAGACACGTGATTAGGAAGAAGGTTGGTGCGTTGCTGGACCCTTTTCTAATACATATTCTGCAGACACAGGAGAAATGATAATTACAAATTTTAAAAACAGTCTTCCAACTGGTTTTTTTCTTTTCACTGACAGTCAGGCAGAATGGACCATTCCAGTCAGTTAGCCAGAGCTGAAAAATACCCAGAGAAAAACCTTTGCTTCTTGCTCACATCCATAAACTTAAACATGAAAGCTATGCATTTTAAATCAAGAGAAGTATGATGGAACACAAAGGTGGGGTGGGGGGGGAAGAGATAATTTTCTTAGAAGTTGTCCAGAAAGAATGGACAAGTGTGAGCCACAATTTTGTCTAAAACTTCCCTACATAGTGGTCAAACCAACTGCCTCCTCAGCCTCTAGCCTCTCCCAGCAAGGTAAAATGGAGGGCCAGGTGGCATAAGGATCAGGTAGGGTAGAAGTAAGGAGGCAGGGGGAGGTTGATACGCTATACAGCCTACCGAGCTGCAACACGAAGTGAGCACACCACAAAGTGTAGCAAGTCTTTTTTTCTTAAGGACAAGACCTCTGGCTACGAGTGGCAGAGTAGCAAAGGCAATTAAAGAAAACAGACAATACACCACCCACAGAGACTGCTGAAAGTGGAGAGAGACTTTCAGCATCAGGTAAGGGTCAGAATGACGACAGTGGGAATTAACCATTCCCTGTTAATTGGGCTGCCTGCCTGTGTGCCAAGAACTCCTGCTTAGCACTTTGAAAGTACTTTGAAAACTATCAGCTTTCCGGGTTCAAATCCTCAGATATATCTGAAAGTACGCCAGGCTACTCATTTAGAAACACCCTCACAACCTGAATGAACAGTGCTGTAGTTCTATTTACCATTAGTGTGATAAGGAGCTTCAAATAAAAATAAATGGCCCAGGCGGGCAAATTGCTTGAGGTCAGCAGTTCAAGACCAGCCTGGCCAACATGGTGAAACCCCATCTCTACTAAAAATACAAAAATTAGCTGGGCATGGTGGCAGACGCCTGTAATCCCAGCTACTCGGATGGCTGAGGCAGGAGAATCATTTGAACCCTGGAGATGGAGGTTGCAGTGAGCCGAGATCACACCATTGCACTCCAGCCTGGGTGACAGAGCAAGACCCCGTCTCAAAAAATAAATAAATGATCCAATATCAAAATTCTCTTCCCTTAATTGCATCACCTCCAGCTTATCTTAATTACATTAGAGGTAATGGAACATTCAATCTGTGGGCTAATCAGGGATGATCAGCCACCCATCTGTCCCATTCCAATCTATTCTGTTTATATCCACATCTGAACCATTGAACTAAAGTGCAAGGAAGAATGCTAACTAGAGGAACTAATGAGAGGGAATCAACAGAACTGCTCAACTAATAACTAAGAGAAGAGGAGGGCAATAAGAGTCTAAGGTGAGGTGGGAAGCAGTGATAAGAAGAAACTCAAGAGAAAAGAAAAACGATAAACTGGAAGGGTGTGGAGAGATCTAAAAATTAAAAGGAAGGCAAAACAAACCACAGAAAATGACAAAACAGTGGAGAAACTATTATAAATTAAATCTGAATCTTTCAAGTTATTATGTGTGGAAAATATTTCTCTTTGAACACAGTTAAGAAAAAAAGCATGGAAAGAATTGGACAGCTGAATTAAGAGCAGGTGGGGAGCATTTGAACCCCATTTTCATAAAGGGAAGAGGGCAATATGCTTTGACTTCACACCCATTTATTACTGCACTGTTGCTGGCTTTTAGAAACACTGCATATGTTCTGATAATGTTGTTCTGTTTTTGCTGGGATGTACCAAATGGCGAAAGACAGGACACACTTGTGGTTTTGTAGCTTGTTTTCTTGGCATTTCAGCAGGACACTGGCAAGTTATTCAAACATGAAATAGTCACAAAAATACCAGAAAGTTGCTCACTTTTTGTGTGAAAATGATTCTTGCTCAGTGGCAGTTTCCTGGTGTCCAGACAGGTCAAAGGTCTCCCCCTAGGCTGGCTCCCAACACTGGAATGCCTCCCTCACAAACACATATGCACACATTTTGCACTGTGGTATGTCACCTAAATGTTTTGGCTGGCTGCACATTTAGTCTCAGTATGGCACAATGTTCAGAGACTGCCAATTCCAGAAACACATTCTGCGGGGTAAATGGATTAATAAAGCTTGGTAGCATTCAACAATCCTAATTTAATTTCACTGGTCCTTTACAGCAGAAGAATCAACGTTGGTGAGTAACTCAATTAATGTGTGAACCAAAAAAAACCCTTTTAAAAATATTTTCAGATCTGAATCAAGTGAATTTCTCTGTATCTGTGACTAAGTACTATTGCCAACAATATAATTAATGAAATTTTGGGGATTTTATTTATTTTTTTGAGACAGAGTCTCACTCTGTCACCCTGGCTGGAGTGCAGTGGCACAATCTCAGCTCACTGCAACCTCTGCCTCCCAGGTTCAAGCGGTTCTCCTGCCTCAGCCTCTTGAGTAGCTGGGACTATAGATGTGCACCACCACAACTGGCTAATTTTTGTATTTTTAGTAGAAACAGGGTTTTGCCATGTTGGCTGGGCTGGTCTCGAACTCCTGACCTCAAATGGTCCACCTGCCTTGTCCTCCCAAATTGCTGGGATTACAGGCGTGAGCCACTGTGCATGATGGGAATTTTATTTTGATAACTAAACATATCAGTCATTTAAATAATGACTTTGGAACATTTCCTTATAAACTGGAGCTGGCAAGTCTCCCTGCTGCCCTATTTCACCTCAGTACTACTGAGACATGTTCACCTTCACAGAATATTTTAATAAAGCACACTGAGAAGCAGCATTTTTTTCACTTTATTATTTTTGAACTACATAATAAATAAATTTCACTGGATATAAGAACTAAATAAGTAAACAGAAAAACAGAGGTGTCACTTTAAGCCTACTCCCTTTGCAGAGAGGGCCACTGCTAGCTGATGGAAGGTACCCTGCCAGCCTCCTTCCTGGGGAAAGCTGCACTTCTAGAACCAATTCCACAGGACAACTAGCCTTTCTTTTCCCTCACCAAAAGGCCCCAATGGCCCAAAAATCTCTTTCACTATAATGGGATGTTATGGAAAGGTTTTGATATTTGGATCCTTGTCAGAAATAAATGGAGATAACTCACATGTTAGTAAACAATCTTTGAGAATCTTGCAGGACTGCTTGTTGCAGAATATTGTTGCACATATAATGGCTGCTCTTTGGCAGATTTATTTACCATCTTTTCAAGCATGGAGCTAGTTTTATGTGTGTGTGCTTTTTTTATTTTTTTTTGAGCTTGGAGAAATTGTTAATATAAAAGGTGGTCCACTCATACTGTGTAATAAAAGGAAACTAAGTTGAAGGAAATTGTCAGCGATCACAGCTGCTTTTCTGAACTGCTGATTCAGTAGAAACCAAAATACCATTTATACAATAACAATGAAACCACTAATTTTCTGGTCTTTCCATTTTAAGATTAATTTAATAGTTAATTGTCCAGTCCAGTGTCTCAGATGCATTTTAGTCACTAAATACATACAGAGTTATAAAGCATGGTATTCTCCTCAAAAAATGGTTCCTGTAGAACTCTCTCTGTAGGAGAGAACTGGGCATGGGACAGATTCCAGCTTCCAGATCCTACACTCCCCTAGTATATACTGCTACCCCTCATCTGCTTTTTTTTTTTTGAGACAGGATCTCGCTTCTCATTCTGTCCCCCAGGATGGAGTGCAGTGGCATGACTCGGCTCACTGCAGCCTCTACCTCCCAGGTTCAAGCAATCCTCCCACAACCACTGGAGTAGCTGGGACCACAGACGTGTGCCACCATGCTTAGCTAATTTTTTGCATTTTTTGTAAAGATGGGGTCTCACTATGTTGCCTAGGCTGATCTTGAATTCCTGGGCTCAAGCAAACTTCCTGCATCAGCCTCCCAAAGTGTTAGGATTACAGGTGTGAGCCACCACGCCCAGCCCTCTTGCCCTCATCTGTATACATCTACATTTTGGTTAATTTTCTTACCCTCTTCCGGGACTCTTCAATGGCAGACAGCAGGGCATTGTCCTTCTCATTCTTCAGGAAGCCCTATAAATGGGGGAAAAATTAACACAACTTAAAATTAACTTTCAAAAAATCAAAAGTATACTGCAGGACAAACAGTAACCATAATGATATCTACTATGCTACCTACACCTCACAAAACTCTCCCAACTTGAAAACATCAACATAGATGACTTTTACAGATGTTTCTTAGTTTCTTCCATTCTGGGAGCACATGATGATTGTTAGAAAGTAAAGTCCCCATGAAACAACAGTGTGGGGTTCTATATCCCATAAACATGTAAAAAGTGGAAAGTCAAGACTGTCCTTCAAAATTCCTAAATGGCTCATATTGCAGATACAGCCTTGGTGATGAAGCTAGTCACAGTTCCTCTAACTGTTCCTTAGTCTATATTTCTCTGTTGGTTTAAATTAATTTCTTCCTAACACTGATGACATCATCATTGCCCACTTGTCTGTGTGCTTTTCACTTGTTGGCCAATATCTGGAAAATTCTAAAAATCCTTTTTTTACACATTTCTTCCAGCGTTTTGCCATGTGCACTCTCTGTTTCAGGTCTGATGATGTCCACTGCTCATTTAATATAGGTGAGGTGAAAAGACAGCCTACAAGTCTAGTTTAATATAAACAGGTTAAATGCCTGTAACACAATGGCCAAAAGGATAGGCTTTGAAATTTGACAGTTTCAAATCCTAGTGCCTCCATTTACTACTAGTAGCAGGACTTTAGCCAGGTCGCCCAAACTCCCTAAACCTCAGCTTACTTGTTTGTAAAAAAAATAAGATAATGTAATCAAGTTATTGACCCCAGGCTCAATACATGTAGCTCTATTATTAGAATCGATTAGATTTAGATCTGTTGGTGACTTCCATTAGTGAAAGAGATGCCCAGGATGACCTCTTTGCTGCTGTTCATTGTCCTTATTTGCTTCAGCCGAGATCCGACAGGAAAAGGGCTGAGACATTATTCTGACAGCCACAGTTGCAGACAGACAGATATACAGAGTGCACTTCCCTGCCAACACCTTGCTCTTCATACAAGGGTGCAGTTTCTTTTCCATAGCTTGGGCTGGTGGGGGGCTGAGTAGGAACAAGATGACCCATCAATTGACATATAGAGATCAAAGTCTTAGTTGTAATATGAAGAACTCAGGTTACCTTACACATCAGATCCACCTATACTCCAATGCAAGGTACAAGCATGTCACTACTGGTGCATTTATACATGTCTAAAATCACTCTGTCACCCAGGCTGGAATGCAGTGGCACAATCTCAGCTCACTGTAAACTCGGCCTCCTAGGTTCAAGCGATCCTCCTGCCTCAGCCTCCCAAGTAGCTGGGATTACAAGCGTGCACCATCACACCCAGCTAGTTTTTGTATTTTTAGTAGAGACAGGGTTTCACCATGTTGGCCATGATGAGGACAACACGTTGGCTCGACCACGAGTGATCTGCCTCCCAAAGTGCTGGGATTACCGGTGTAAGCCACCGCACCCAGCCTCGTGTTTTTGCTTTTTTTTTGAGACGGAGTCTCGCTCTGTTGCCAGGCTGGAGTGCAGTGGCGCCAACTCGGCTTACTGCAACCTCTGCCTCCTGGGTTCAAGTGATTATCCTGCCTCAGCCTCCTGAGTAACTGCGACTACAGGCGCGTGCCACCACCCCCAGCTAATTTTTGTATTCTTAGTAGAGATGGGGTTTCACCATGTTGGCCAGGATGATCTCGATCTCTTGACCTTGTGATCCAACCGCCTTGGCCTCCCAAAGTGCTAGGATTACAGGTGTGAACCACCGCGCCCAGCTCTGTTTTTGCTTTTTAAAGCAACTTTGGGAAAATGTAATACAAAGTAGAATTTGGCAAAAGCTTTTCAAATGACAAGCTAAATTAAAACACAATCGTTTTCTTGCATTGGAAATGGTTAATTAGTTTTTGATCATTTTATAATTTAACAACTGTAATGTTTTAGTATATAGTCATGCATCACTTAATAACAGGGATACATTCAGAGAAAGGCTCCTACTAGGCGATTTCATCATTGTGTGAACATCATAGAATATACTTACACAAACCTAGATGGTACAGCCTACTACACCAAGCTGCATATGGTTTAACTTGTTGCTCCCAGGCTACCAACCTGTATGGCATGTTACTGTACTGAATACTACAGGCAACTGTAACACAATGGTAAGTATCTGTGTATCTAATTATAGACAAGTTACAATAAAAATATGGTATTGTAATCTTATGGGACCACTGTTGCATATTTGGGTTTGTCCTTGACAAAAACATCATTATGTGGCACATTAGTGTATTCTGTTCAGTCTTTTTAAGAAGGTAGCGGAGGCAGGTTGGGAGGCAGGATAATATTGGGGATATACATTTAAATAAAACATTACTAATTATAGATTTCCCAGATTCCTTATGTATTGGCCTATGTCTCCCCAACACGTGCTGTCACACCCCAAAAACCTGGGCAGTGCACTGGGATGGACAGGAACAATGACCAGCAGCCCAGGAAATAGTTCCCTCTTAAAGACTCCATGGCCAAGCGCGGTGGCTCATGCCTGTAATCACAGCACTTTGGGAGGCCAAGGCGGGTGGATCACTTGAAGTCAGGAGTTTGAGACCATCCTGGCCAGCATGGTGAAACCCTGTCTCTACTAAAAATACAAAAATTAGCCAGCCGTGGTGGCGGGCGCCTATAATCCCAGCTACTCGGGAGGCTAAGGCAGGAGAATCGCTTGAACCAGGGAGGCAAAGGTTGCAGTGAGCTGAGATCACGCCACTGCACTCCAGCCTGGGTGACAGAGACTCCATCTCAAAAAATAAAAATAAAAATAAAAATAAAAATAAAAATAAAAAGACTCCTCCAGCACAGCCTCTCAGGCCGCTCTGAGGACACAACATGAAGACTCTCCAAATACATATACTGATAACGGGGGTAGGATGGGGAATGGCATCGGTCATTTGCCTAATGTAATGACATCAATAAACCAGAGCACATAAAGCTAGGAACCCACACGGTTCATTCAGAAGGGGGCAGCTGGTCACCACCTACCTGCTTTTGGCTATCACAGGGGACCCAGACACAAAATAATGGCAGATTTTAATGGGCCTTGTTTGTACCTTTCACAGCAAATGATTATGTCAAGTCAACAAACCTTTAGTATAAACACATTTTCATTAGTGGTCTCCAATGTGGCTAAAGCTAAAGGCTTTAGTGTCACAGTTCACAAACAAAGCTATGAAACTATTATCAAAGACTAATGCTCCGAAACAATGAGTAGGCATGGATTCTGCTCCGTGGCACCTTTTTGTGGCTGCCGCTATGCTGCTGATTGTCCAAACAAGCTACGTTTGGGGGTTGGGGGGGGATTACCACTGCCTCACAAAGCCTGGTCTAACATTTTCGTTTTGGTTGTGGGGAGGGGAGGGACCTGGGTTAAGTCTGGTGTTCTGTCATATTCCTTTTCTGGGCTTCTTCTGTTCTTCCCAGTCAATAATGACCAGCCTATCCCATTCTTTTTTTTTTTTTTTTTTTTTTGAGACGGAGTCTCGCTCTGTCGCCCAGGCTGGAGTGCAATGGCGCGATCTTGGCTCACTGCAAGCTCCACCTCCCGGGTTCAGGCCATTCTCCTGCCTCAGCCTCCCGAGTAGCTGGGACTACAGGCGCCTGCAACCACGTCCGGCTAATTTTTTGTATTTTTAGGAGAGACGGGGTTTCACCGTGTTAGCCAGGATGGTCTCGATCTCCCGACCTCGTGATCCACCCGCCTCGGCCTCCCAAAGTGCTGGGATTACAGGCGTGAGCCACCGCGCCCAGCCTATTCCATTCTTTTAATGACACCCATGTTCACATCTCTCTCTCTCTCTCTCTGTCACACACACACTTACAACACAAATGCAAAGCAATGACCACATTTGTTGAAAAGCAAAATAATATTCTGCAAGAAATGCAATTCCCAAATTTCTGAGAGATGAAATTTCAAGTAAGAATGAAACAGAAGAAAAAAAAGACATTATTGCTTTGGGATAGATTACTCTGGTCTTTAAAATATTTACTATAAAGCTACATTTTACAACTCTCAATAAATTAAACGAAGCGTGTGTGTGTGTGAGTCAAACCTCACCCACATATAAACAAAGACCATTAACCATTATATACTTAAAAAACTGGGCCTAAGCACAAACTGAGCCCACAAAATAGATTTTGAATTTTAATTTTTCATCTTTTCTTCCTTTCTAAAATGAAGTGTTAAATAGGTTATACATCATATTTTATTTTAAAAAACACATGTGGTCTGTCTTTTCAAAATATTTTTTAAAATAATAATACATCTATCTATCTATCTATCTATCTATCTATCTATCTATCTAGAGACGGAGTCTCGCTCTGCCACCCAGGCTAGAGTGCAGTGGCGTGATCTCGGCTCCCTGCACCTCTGCCTCCCGGGTTCAAGCGATTCTTCTGCCTCCTCAGCCTCCTGAGTAGCTGGGACTACAGGCACATGCCACCACGCCCAGCTAATTTTTGTATTTTTAGTAGAGACAGGGTGTCACCATATTGGTCAGGCTGGTCGCGAACTCCTGACATCGTGATCTGCCCGCCTCAGCCTCCCAAAGTATAAAATAGTAATTTATACATCAGAATACTGCTGGGATCTGTGTGCCATCTAGTGGCAGTTAGTTTCTTTCAAATAACCCACACCTCAAGGAAAAGTAACAGCCCACTGGAATTAAAGAACTAAAAAGTTGGGCAGAACCATACCTGCCTCAGTCCAGGTCCCCCACAGATCTCCTGACTTCCCTTCCCTACCCATGTGTTTCCTTTCTCTCCAAACTCCTTCTCCTGTGAGATGCCTCTCATGCCTCACCCAGGAGATGTACTCGTATAGCTTACGGGAAAATGAGTTCTCTGGAGAAGGGAGCTGGAACGTGAAGGATTAACTGGCTCCCTGCCACTGAGATGCCCCCTGAGCACAGAAAAGGCCCAACAGTTCACCTCCCGCTGGTAGATGCCAGCATCTAATGATGACCCTCAGAGCTCCCCATCACTACTATCCCTTCATTCCCATCAACAAGCACTTGTAATTGCTCACAGTCCCCCATCTGATCCTTCTGCTGTGGGTCAGCTCAATAAAGAACACCCCCCAAAACATCTGCAGGCCAGCTAGGTAAACAAGCTCCTCCTGACTTCCCCATCTGTGTACTGCTCCTCACTGCCAGGGTGCTGAAACAGACCCTTGCCTAACTGGCTCCTCAAATGTGTTTTGGTTTCCAGCTTTCTATAACACATAATAGCCACCATTCAGGAAACAATTAAGGGCCAGACACTGCTCTAGGCAATTCAAAGACATTATTGCTAATCCTTTAACAATATGAAAGAACAGACATGATCATCCCACTCTCCCCTACCGCCCTCCCCGGCCCCATTTTACAGGTAAGAAGCTGAGATTTCCACATTTAACTAACTTGAGCAAGAATTCCCGACCAGGAAGAGGCAGAGGCAACATTCAAACATAGTTCCGGCTCTCAAGACCAACTATTTCTGAGATACTTAGGGAAGAGTAAACCTCTAAACAGCAAAAATCAAGAAAAAATTTCTCTCTCTAAAAGGACGGAACCCAGGAGGAGAGTAAAATTTCCTTAAATTTGTTTTCATCATCAGGCTACTCTTTACAAACAATAAAGTTGAGGGTCAGAGAATACGTATGGCATACTAATAATAGCTAACACTTAAATGGTGATTACTTTGTGCCAGGTATAAGTGTGTTACACACATCTGGTTCTAGACCTCATTTTTAACCCAAAGCTACTGTCTCTCAATACTACTTAACTGGATCATACTTTGAAGTATATCCTTAATAGAGATTTAAAAGTTGAGTGAGCTGTACAAAATGGTTTCTTGAGCCTCTACTAACTTAAAAGCTCTGTGGGGTTCTATGTCCAGATGACCCAGTTCGTACACAGCAAAGTTCAGACTCAGAACCCAAATTTTGTGATCCCTTATTTTCCCTTTTCCACTCTCCATGCTATCTCTCATCATAGCAAATCAAGGTGAGATAAACTGGTATTTTATGTTTGCACATTTATTCCTCCCCCCCATACATATATAAGAAATGAAACAACAAATGTCAAGTTTTTGCCATTCCTTTAGAACAGTGGTTTTCAAAATATGAATCAGAACTCATAACTGGGTCATGAAATCAACCAGTTTTTTGTTTTTTTGTTTGTTTTTTGTTTTTTAAGAGATGGGGTCTCGCCCTGTTGCCCAGGCTGGAAACAAGTGGCACAATCACAGCTCACTGCAGCCTCAAACTCTTGTGTTCAAGTGATCCTCCCACCTAAGTCTCTGGAGTAGCTGGGATTATACATTCTTGCCAAATCTGGCCCAATCAGCATTTTTTAATAAAATAAATGCAACAGAGATATGTGGTATGGGTACTGATTTGTGAAACTTTTGTTTCAATTATATATATGTAATTGTATGTGTGTATGAGTCACAGTCTAAAAGCTTGAACTCATTGCTTTAGAGGTCAACACCATAGTGTTTCAAAATAGTGCTACTATTATTGTTGTAGAACAATAAATGCCACACATCTGCCCAAGCAGTATCTCCAGTCATGTGTTCCATCTTTGACAGAGAAAGTGCTTCGCTGCCTTGCAATGTATCCTGGCAAAGAACAACCCAGAACGTAACATCGAGGTTAACTTGATTCTCCTAAGGAACATGTAGTCACATTTCAAGGACCTGGCAGCCAAGGTGGCTCTTAAATGGCTCAGGTCAAGAAAGGCATGAAACTGCCTTATTTTTACCTATCATGCAGACTCTGGGTTTCAGAATACATACGGCAGCTAATTCCTACCATAGAAAAAGGGAGCGAGCAAAAGGATGTTTGTTTTTGCCAAATGGCCCAATTCTCTTCGCTTATTTGTTCTCAAAAGTGAAAACTACAATAAATAAGAGTCTTTGTGAAAAAAAAAAATTCAGTATCCACCTTGGCCAGGAAAGTCAGATGGCAAAAAAGTGCTCACATTTGTTCTTTCACAGTTCTGTCCTTCCCACCTATAGCAGATAAGTGATTGGACAGTTGGACAGTTACATAGTCTGAATTGATGAACATAAAAATTTCCTGTTAAAATAAATAAACAAGAGTCTAATTTGGGCTTACAAAGCAATAGTCATGTTTTCATGGCCTTCAAAACACAAGAGACTATCTCATGTCTCTTTCCATTAAACAGACCAACCAGCAATCCACCATATCAAAATGTAAAAGTGAGGCATCTACAGCAGGCTGAACATTTACCAGAAGGTATCTGGTATGACACAAAAATAGGTGCCGGGTGCTACAAAAATCATGTATCATCTCTCATTTTAATATGTACAATACATACAAATTAATAGGAAATCTGCAGCCAACATTCCAAATCAAAATAACATCAACACAAAATGAGCAGTGGCATCAGGAATGGTCATTGTTGTTGAAAAACCATTGCTAAGACACAAGCAACAGCTAGAAAGCAATGAAGGAGGAAAGAAAATATAATAAAGCAGTTAAAAATTAATCAATAAAGGATCTGCTCCAAGATAAAACAAGAATTCCAATAAGTATTGGAATACTATTAAGTATTCAGTTAGTACTAAAGTTAGTACTTTAGTTAGTGCAATGGAGAAGTATCCACATTCTAAGAAGACAGGAATGTAAGTTGTACCATTACTTTGCTTCAGCTCATTCTAAGTAAAATACTCCCTGAACCTCTCCCAAACCTTCTTGCCAATTTCTGAACAAACGAATGACCTCTTCTAAAAACTTCTCTTGGATAAAATTAGTACAAAGATAAAAAACTACTTATGGAGAAAATGAGGAAGGATGAAATAAGATACTGTTTTCAGATGAGCACAACAGAAATCCTACCAGTACCTGGAGAGCCTCTGGGCTTATCAGATGGTGTGGACTCGCTTTTCATTAGCTCCCTTTTGTGGTGCCTACACGGAGAGTGCCTCAGGGATTTTTTCAAGTGCAAAGAGATGTTCATTACTGATAAAGCCCAGAAAATGAACAAAGAAATTTTTAAATTTGAGCAGTTTCAAGATTTGGGTGAACTTCCATAAGGGTTTATAGCATGTTTGGTTATTTCATTAGACCACTATTACTGCAATAAAATAAGAATACATAAAACGTCAGCTTATAAGGCCCATGAGAAACTGAATTTCCTTCTGCAAGGAATACAGACTGAACAGCAAAAGTCCAGGCTTTATTCTCCAACTCAGATATTTAAAGTCCCACTGCTTGTTTTTTTGTTTTGTTTTGTTTTGAGATGGAGTTTTGCTCTTGTTGCCCAGGCTGGAGTGCAGTGGCACCATCTCAGCTCACTGCAACCTCTGCCTCCCGGGTTCAAGCAATTCACCTGCCTCAGCCTCCTGAGTAGCTGGGATTACAGGCGCACGCCACCACGCCCAGCTAAGTTTTTATATTTTTAGTAGAGACGGGTTTTCATCATGTTGGCCAGGCTGGTCTCGAACTCCTGACCTTAGGTGATCCACCTGCCTCGGCCTCCCAAAGTGCAGGACAGGCGTGAGCCACTGCACCTGGCCCCACTGCTTGTTTTCTACAAAAATTTTAATACTTTAAATTGTTTGTTCACAGATTGCATATATAACTTCAAAAATAACCCTGCAGAAAGCAGTGCTAAGCGGGCAGAGCTGACATTCGCCAACTGTAATATGTTTTTAATGCTGTTATATGATTTCTTGCTGTGCATTTATGCAAAAGCCTAGCTGCTCTCATTCAGCAGGTGGCAGCAGACGCTGTAAGAGTGGCTGTGGAGTTCCACCATTTGCCAGCTCGGCAGATCCATCACTGCTGCAGGCAGCTCTGGAGCCACAGGTGGCAGACCTTGGCGATATAACATGGCACTGTGTGGGCACCAGGCCATCTGTCACTGTCAGACTGCTGGGTCCCATTTTGTACATGGTTTCTGCTATTGGGCTAAAAAAAGGTTCACACAATTATGTGATGGATTTGTGTCCATTAAGGCAAAACAAATTACTTGCCCCCATGATTTAAATTGGTTTTCAGAATGGTCTATAAGTTCTCACAGGTTAAAGAGAATTGAATGTGCATAAGGTGATTCAAAACCTGACAACAGATGGCACTGGGCAATGCCTCCTCCTGGACCAGCAAAGGGCTTTACAGGCAACACTTTAGCCCAAGTGTGCTGGCATGCTTGGTCCCTTCAGGGGCATGCCATTACAGCTGTGATATAACTCCATCTGCACCTTTGCCTTCTGGGAAAGCCACAGGCCTTAGAGACACTAACGTAAGTCTATCCAAATGCCTTTTGCAGACCCTACCTATTACCACCCCTCCACCTCCCAAAAAAGAAAAAAAAAATTATCACACAACAAAAACCCAACTTCAAAGATTTAAGCATTGGGTAAAAAAATAAATAAATAAAATAAGAGGTGGGATTCACCATGACCCAGAGGGGAAAGCTACAGGGAAAGTCATCTGCAATAATGGGGACATGCCATTCCTGTGGTGGGGTACTGAGGAGACCAGAGATGCATGACACATCTCCCTTGTCAACACAATGTAGGCACATAACTACTAGATGGCTCTTCTGATACCTACACCACGGTATCAAGCTGGGGCTGCTAGCGCATCTGTTGCTGCACTTGGGGAGGAAGGCCAAGGTTAAGGGCATTCCTATGATGGCCATTTAAATCTCCGTGCTACTACTGCAAAGCCAGTTCTGCCCCCTTTCAGGGGCCCTGGGGCATTTCTGTTATTTGCACTTCTCTCTCTGGTCATCCCAGGAAGCAGTCCTTCCAGCTCAGTTACTAAAGGGCTCTGAGACTCCGTATGGAGTGGAAACAAGTTAAGGGCATAATATAAATGATGGCCACCCAGGCACTAATGGAAAAAATGCTTCTCAGCAGAACCTCCCTCTTCTCCAAAATCCAGCAAAGCCCTATGCTACCCTTTTAGGGTTGTAGAAGCAACTTTCCTTTGGAAGTCACAAGACGGATAGGGAAAGGAATTGACTGCTCTGTACTGCTACTTTACCACCTCCAGAAAATCAGGCCAGAGCCCGTGTCCTAGTGAGAAGGGCCGTGATGCAGCAGGATGTGCCAGGCTGTGGTGGAAGGGCCTCTGCTGGCCATCCTCTCTCTCCTCTCCTGGGAGGGTAGGGGAAGCAGGACCGACAGAAGTCAAGTGGGGGAGGGAGAGCAGCCAGCCAACTGCTGTCAGACTGCTGAGGTAACCCCAGGAGAGAAAGCAGGGATAACTGTGAACATTTTATCCCCTTCCCTCAACCACTCCATAAAGGTTAGGGCTAAACTTTGGAGACACAAGAAAAGAGAGGATTCGGAGGAGAAAATGGTTCAATCTAGCTTCGCAAATGGAATATTAACAGTGTGTCACAGTATGTCTGGCTTCAAAGAGCAGCAGCAGAGCCCTCTCCTCACCCAAGGTATAAATAGATCTAAAAAATATTAATCTCATAGTCACACTAAGGTGATGGGCAAGATAAGATAAGGAAGATACATTCAGGGATGACAAAAAATGTTTCAATATGTCTTTAGGGAACTGATTTCCACCTTGGAAATGCATTAATCCACATCCAAAGGACTCTGGATGCTAAAACCGCACTGCAGTATAAAATGGGAATGCATCAGTAATGGCCTTTATCATGACCAGCATTCCTTCCCACAGCTCCCGAAACCCACCCTACAGGAACCCACTAAAGCAATTCTTTACTATTTAAAGCACACACACAGATCCCCAGCTTTGTCATATCTAGTGTCTTTTTCCCTTTGGAAAAAAGAAACAAAAGCAAGATTTGGGGACCACAAGCAGGAAAGGATAGCAGAGGGTGTGTCTCGCAGTCTGTCAGGTAGGAGCTGAGCAGCTTTGCCAGGCTGGTTTCTACAGCGCTCAGGATTAAGCCTCGAGTTCTACTTAGCAAGCACAAGGAGCGCTGTTAGTCAGGACAATGTTTGGGAACCAAGTCTCACATTTCCCTGCTGGTATACAGTGTCAGTCATTTACACTGCAGTTGAAAATCACAGCTCCTCCTGCTATGCAGCAATGCTTATGCTGATGGGATTGGAGCACCAATCATCACAGATCTGTCACAGAAAAGGGAGCTCTGGTTTTGCTGCAGTTTCTTCTTATTCATTCTTTCTTCAAAAATGGATTTGTTTGGAGACTACTAAAACAAACAAACCTTCCCTTTTGTAATTTCACATTCTCTTAAATGGAATTCGTCAAGGTATTCCTTTGTTAACAGTATTGGTGATTTCACACTCTCTAAAACCTTAATTAAGTTTGGAAACATTGTGACTTTACCCTGTCAGAGCTGAGGAATACTGCAGAATGCAACACTCACCACTATCACCACAGGTATGGAAAACTGGAAACACTGCTTAGCTGGAGTGGCAAATACAGGCAACAGAAAGAGAGATGGTAAGACCATTATTCAAATACAAATTGCCTGAAACTGACAGGGAGCTAAAACCTTTCACCTAGCTCATCCTTACTGGGAGGAGAAAGGGAGACTCTGCCCTGCAGGACCCCTCACACCGAGAGTTAAAGAGGTCGTGACCCGCTGAAAGGACATGTCAGAATGCCTGGCTCCATCCTAGCTTACAGCGCATGAATTTAACAACTCTGCCCATCCCAGGAGATTTCACCGTTCATGCCGAGCCAACACAATGGATCCAAAAGCTCAACTTGCAAGATAGAGTTTATTTTTAAATGTTTGTTTATAAATGCTTATCATCTTCAACATAGGCCCAGGAAGACTCCAAGCACAGCTCAGTAAGTAATTTCTGGCACAGCTGAAAAGGAACATCTCTGTGAGTTAGGTTGCTAAGGCAAAGACAAGACAGACTTTGCTGAAAGCTCAATCCATTAGATCAATCAGTCACCAGCAAGCTGGCAGAGAAAGAAATGGAGTCAGATACAGACAGAGACACAGCGCAGCACAGATTAGGAGTCAGGTGGTCCAGATTTAGGGCAAAATCAACTGCTTTCCAGATGTATGACCTTGAGAAAGTTATTTAACTGCAGTTAAGCCTTCCTTTACTTAACTATATAACATGAGCTGATTGCACTAAACCCTAAGGCCAGCACCAGAACTCCAACTTCATGAGAGGTGGGAACAGGTGAGAAATCAACACTGTCATTACCACTACGACTACTGTTCACGTGCAAAATAATCCATACCTTGAACCACAAAAGAAAGAAAATAAGCTTTGTTTTTGAAGGTGGCCAAAATACATATTTTATATATAAAATAACTAAAACCCACAAAGAGCTAGAATGAAAACCACAGACAAATAACATAGTTTCGTAGGAATGCTACTTCACCTCACCATAAAGGAGAAGCATACTGTCCTTTGTTTTCTAAAAATTCACCCTATGTTGGAAGGAGTAAATTTTTATGCTAAAAAAGAAAAAGAAAGCATAAGGCAAGGCATTTCAGAAGTATTAATACAAAGTACTTTAAATTCTATTTTAACCACACTTGCCATCAATTTCTTAGAAGGAACATTTGAAGCCATCTACATATAAGTGCTAATTAAATCTTTACTTCGAAAATCTCAAAATTTTTATCTTCTAACAATAAAAAGTGGCTGTAAATAGGCAAGGCAGTGCTCCTAAAGGTGTCTTCAAACTTAATTTAAAGAAAATAATTCGTGCGGTCCACCCCTTATCACAGTGTTCCTGGTGACGCCATTTTACTCCTTCCTCTCTGCCATCTTAGTACCACGGAACGTTTACTAGCGAGCTGGCTGACATGCTTGCTTATCCACATTACAGTACTGCCAGAGCAGTCAAAGGTTTGATACAAATACATTTTTTGTTGCAAAAAGAACCAATCCCTGACTCTTCACTATCAGCCAGGCTAAAATTTCATGAGAAAACTGAAGAGTTTCCAGATTGAAGAGGTTCAGGAATCCCCTACAAGTACCAGAAAGGAGAGCCTCTTCCGAGCAGCCAAACTTGAGTAGACCATGGTGGAGGCAAAGAAAATAGGAAGAAACTGGGTCTCTCCCACCTCCCCCAGGATACTTAATACCTAGCCTTACTGTAAAGCCAGCAAAAGGAAAAAAGACCAGGATCTTCAACCAAGTTTTACTGTAAAAATTTCAAAGGGAGGCTTTGTGACACCCCCCATGTCATCCAACCAAACATTTTATGCAAGCAAATCTGCAGTTAAAATGGAGTTCTAATTTGCTGACCTAAAACTCTTTCATTTCAAGGTGCAAGCCTCATAAAAACCAAAGGAAAAGAATCCCTTTGCATTCTACCATATATTTAAACATGTTAAATGCTGTCCCCATAATTAAAAAATTATGCTGAGATCTAGGCTCTTATTCCGTAAGTTAATATTTGCACCACAGATTTATGGATCTTGTAGGATTCTAACCAGGGCTTACAACAACCGAACCTTCCTATGTCAATGAAAAGGCTGATGTGAAGAAAATCATTTTCTCCCTAGTCTCCAACATCTATTAATTGGAGAAGACAGCACTCAGTGAGTAGGATAAACAGGAGTAGGATAAACAGATACCCAGTTCTGTGAAGCTTCAACTCCTGAAACAGCTAATAAAGCATGTTGAGCAAATTCTTCATGGTAAAGTTTACTATAAAATACACGCACTATAAATTCTTCAGGGTTTAAAAGATAAAAATTCTTCAGCCTTTAAAAGAAACACACATCAAAGTTAAAATCCACTTGTTTCCTCTTAGTAACAGTATAAAGGAACAAAGAAATAAGCCGGGTCAAATCCAATTAATTTTAAGAATCAAGATTTATAAGCTTACAATTACAAACAAGAGTTTTACACAAGCAGCTTTGAAGTCACAACTATTAATTAAGTAGAAAGCACTAAAAATTATCCCCATGAGTGAGAGTGAAAGCCTCAATCTATTGATCTTTGAAAACAAAAATCTTGTTTTGTCAAAACATTTGTTTCTTGTGTATTTTAATCAGCTATTACAGGTCATTAACCCGGAAGCATTTTCATAAAAAACAAGAGCAAAAATAAGACACTAAAATTAAAATCCAGCAATTCTTTTCAGGAATGGAAAACAGACTGCTTTTAAAAGACAGTGAAAAGAAACCTGAACTCTTTTAGATTTACCATATTCAGATTTCTTTTTCCTCTCAAGTGTCATTTCCATTCATGACTAGTGATAAATTCATACTTCTCATTAACTTAAATTACTGATGAATAATTAAAATCATGTGCTAAAATCACTCACAAAACCTATATTTTAAGCATATATATCACACCTGGTTTTTGAGAAATACATAAAAATAAAATCCAAGAACCTCTGCGTTACACTTTTCATATTTGCAGCGTTCATTTAAAAGTCTATTTTGCACATTCAACCAAAAGCAAATTTTCAACCTCTCCCCGCTATATGAGTACAAGAAATACTTACTGTAGACAAAAGAATTCCATTTTCTTTCTGGGAATATTCTCCACCTTCCTAAAGAACTCTTCTATACAATGTGCAAATTCATTTTCGTAGTTTTACAGTAACAAAGCTCCTGTGCCATGGAACCTAATGTAAATGAAATGGCCTTGCAGCTGCCTTCAGAATACAGCTCACCTCGACCATGATACAGCTAATTGTTAAAAATGGTGGCTGAGACATTTTCCATACATTAAATTAAGGAGCTCTGATGAAGGCGCTGGCATCCACCCACTTCAGACAAAGGAAAATAATTTGCAACTGTACCAAGGCATGGATAATTGAGTCATCTCCCATACAGGGTCAGTGTTAGAGGTTTCCTCCATCTTTACAAAATGCAAACCACATCTCATTGTCTCATCTCAGAAATCGATTCTTTGCAATGCTGCACTGGGTCAGAGTTTCAAAGGAATCTTAGTCATGGGTAAATCCAGAACTCCAATGCCAAGAGGAGCCGAATTCTCACAGTTCCTCTCCCTCTGCTGAGCAGCTCTCCTCTATTCCCCAATTGAGAGCTCCTCAAGTCTTCCTATTGTTAAGAGTAAAGAAAGTCCCCACACCTCCAAAAGGAAATAAACCCCTCAACTAGGGTGAACAATTTCCAAGTACATGCTTCAGAAAGAGGTCCAGACCCCACAGGTCCCACAATACAAATACATTCCTTAGGATAAAAAGCCATATGCATCATCATATTTTGTTGTTGCTTTTAAGGGAAGACAACAAACAAGCTGCTTTTTAATGCCGAATTAAATGTATTGTATCTTTGATATTAATCAAGGAATTAAAAGTATTGCAGGCAACATTTATAATTCTATCACCCTCCAGATAATGCTTACATGACTTAGGAAGTTTTCATTTCACTTATACAAATTATATTCTCTAGCCAAAAATTTGAAATATACTTAAATGACTCCTATTATCTCTTTTGAGGCTGAATTTAAGAAATAAAAAAGAACCATCTCAATTTATATTGCCAATATTTAGTAAATACTCAGGAATCCTCCTCTTTGGTGTTACTGTTTAGTTCTTCTCATTTCAAGCCTTATGCTAAAACATTTCCTGTGATAGTTCAAAAAATCTCTAATAGTACTTTTTCCCTAACCACCAAATATAAAGGACTGAATTCCTAAAGAATCCTACACACACACACACACACACACAAACACACACACACACTCACTCACTCTCACCTGCAATCCCAAAGAAGGATCTGGTTTTAGCAAATAAAATAAATTCTATTTTCATATTCCACCTCATACAAGAATTCTACACTTCACATGTATCTCCTTTAAAAATCCTAAAGACCACACTACTTGCTACTTAAAGAAGTTCACAAAAATCCCAATAACCAACTATTTAAATATTTAAGCAAATGCTGCCCCACCCAATACATTTTTAAAAGAAAAATATTAGAATGGCAAGATACAAATCTGAACAATTCTCAGAAGAATCAAGTACTTCTTCTCTCAAATGAGTTAACTGCTTCCAAATTTATCTCAAATTTTCAAACAAACCAAGACCTTGTCTTTCAGAGGCACTGCAACAACATGCTGCCACTCTATTTACCAGAGTGCATTTGTCTTAATTTCTTTACAAAACACAGCCAATCCTACCTGCAGCTCTCAAATTTAAGGAGTTACAGAACGGTCGATGCTGTCGATCACTGCAGCTCTTCCATACCTTCTTATATGAGATGAGCTCTGTCGGAACCAGTGCTCAAGTTTTTCCCACCCCAAACTGCCTGAATTGAGGGATGGGGGTGGGGAGAAGGACAGAGAGAAGAGAAAAAGAGAGAAAGAAGAAAAAGGAAAAGAACAACCCCTCTGCAAGTGCTGATGTGACTGAAGCACTAAAGAGTCAAATTAAACAATGAGATTGCAGGGTCCCTTTAAAAAGGGTGCACCGCAGCCCCCGGAGCACAGCATTCGTTGTGCTCTACACAAATTCAGAGAAGTCAGCCATCAGTTTGAAAGCACAAACTGATGGGAGTAACAGTTTATAGGTTACAGAAGGGTATTTTATTGTTAACGGACTGTACCAAGTTAAGATTTAAGAGGGGGAGAGACAACATGTAGGCAAGGAATGCTATGATACTTTTTTTCCCCAACCCAAACCACTGCAATTACTCTGATGTGAATTTTTGATGACTTCCGACATCTTGCATGGTTAATAATCGCTTCAGCTGTCATGTTTGGTTAATGTGGAAAATGCATTTGCTGCATTGTGATGCAGTGCTGTGGCCACAGATTGTAACACCAGTTGTGAAGCTGGTCCCTTAACTGAGCAGCAGGAATTTGCACATGCCATGATGCTAAAATAAATGGTAGTTAAAAGATTTTATACAGCAGCAGACAGATTCTGCCATTTTAGTCTACAGTATGTGTAGATACAACATACAGAAGCATCTCGGATCATTGTGCCCTTGTCAATTGTACTGTCCTTCAAGCAGAACAGTAAATTCGCCATCTTAAATGTTTGGCCTCTTAGTAGTTAAAAGATTTTGATACTGTTTAAATAACTATTCAGATTAATTATAGCTTTGAAAAGAACAGAGGTTATTTGCATTTCAGGAATATACAGCCAATGAAACTGTCACTGACACAGGAAAATGCAGACCTTTTATTAACATATGCTCAGCTCAACTGTCACTTCTTTGTACAACATTTAGGGGAAAATATATGATGTGTAAGTAATGAATATTCCCATTCTACTGCAATGATTTTTAAAAGTGCTCCTCAGGAAGGGATTTTTTTCCTCCATGTTTTAACATATAACCTGAAAATTAAAGACTACATTAAAATATTATCATGTTTTTCACTGTCAAAAAAGGAAATTCAGTGCAGCAAACAACTGTACAATTATAGGAAAGCTTGTGAAAAAGCAAAGATAGAGCCACGCTAAGACCAAGGCACCAGATGATTAAAGTCAGGCTGGTCAGGTGATGGGTCATCATCATGGTGCAGACTGCAAAAGGAAAATAGAACGATTCTCTCCTCAAAAACAAAAACCACAAACCCTAAGACTGCAATCTGTTGGTTGCAAAACCAACATCTATACTGCAGAACCTGAAAGACACACAATATTTGCCAATTTCATGATGTATTTTTATATAAATATTAACTTGGCTATTTAGCATACAGAATTTGACTACTGACGGTTCTTACTCTTCTACCATCATCATTTTTGTATTTTAAGAAGCAAAACCAACTTACATTGTTCCTTTAAAAGAATAAATATAATGAACTTATTTCTTACATCAGAACTTTTGCCAATTAAATAAATACCCAGAGTTGAGATGTTTCAGACATTTCTGCCTTACAAAAGCAAACAAAAAACCCCAACTAAACTAAAAAGAATGAACATAGGAACACACTGGTGTCTGAACAGTGAATAACAATGAAAGAACTTATGTTACTAGCATAAAAATCAACTCATGATTTCCTTTGTTTTATTCATTGTGATAACACCAAATGCATAATTTGGAGGTGCATGTGTTAACAAGCACTGTAAAGCTGAAGAGCTTTCTAGTTTTCTTACTCTAACTTAAAATTAACTGCACCAACAGTGCTATGTGGTGCCACAGCAGATGTCACAGTAGTTGTAGCTAACATTCAACAATCAAGCTTTTTTTGTTCCAGACCCAATACAAGGTACCACTAACAGCTGAGAAAACTGCACAAGGAAGGAGGGAGAAACGTGTGTGTTGAGGGTAGCTTTGAAATTAACCAGGCTCAGCTTATGCTCCAATTACTGAACAAAAGACAATCCTGGGGGACCTCTCTCTGAACCAGTGCAAGAAGCAAACTCTTTTGTTTCTGATCAAATAAATACTGTACTGGAGCATGGTGGATATACAGCAATAGGAGTCTCTGCCTAGGGATGAAAAGAACCCAAAGACCCAAGTGTGGTTAAAGTCAAACTATATCACGGATGTAAAACCTGTTCCCAAGGGATACA
Source organism: Pongo pygmaeus (assembly GCF_028885625.2). Lineage (NCBI taxonomy): Eukaryota > Metazoa > Chordata > Mammalia > Primates > Hominidae > Pongo > Pongo pygmaeus. Next base: position 53,922,946 of record NC_072391.2, on the reverse strand, counting down.
TCTGAGGTTCACTACAGGGGAGTAAGAAAACCCTCTTTATTTACTGAAAAAAACCTCACCGAGTCAGTTAAGACGTTTTTCCTCTTTAGTATTGCCAACAAATAAATTGAGAGGGTATTTCTTTATGCTAGAATAAATTCTAAATCAGCTCAGCCCCTTCTTCCTCCATCTACGAGTATCCCAAGGAAACTAGATAAGTGGCTGGCTTGGAGTTGCAAGATATGCTGGCTGGAAAGGACCTCTGAGCAGAAGTGTTAACTATCCTGCCTTCAGACCCCAGATGCCTGAATAGGTAAGGAGGTCACAACAAAAATGCTACAAAGAAGCCACCTTACAAAGGAGGTGCTTCTCTACTTATTTGTCACTAACTGAACATAAAGTGATCTATTCCTAAATTTGGTAGTCCATTGTTTAATTTTGTATTCTGGCTTTACATAACCCTAGACACCAAAAACTAAAGCAAAAAGAAAAGGGTTAAAAACTAACGGGTCCGTGCAGAGACACACATAGGCTCAAAATAAAAGGATGGAGGAAGATCTACCAAGCAAATGGAAAACAAAAAAAGGCAGGGGTTGCAATCCTAGTCTCTGATAAAACAGACTTTAAACCAACAAAGATCAAAAGAGACAAAGAAGGCCATTACATAATGGTAAAGGGATTAATTCAACAAGAAGAACTAACTATCCTAAATATATATGCACCCAATACAGGAGCACCCAGATTCATAAAGCAAGTCCTGAGTGACCTACAAAGAGACTTAGACTCCCACACATTAATAATGGGAGACTTTAACACCCCACTGTCAACATTAGACAGATCAACGAGACAGAAAGTCAACAAGGATACCCAGGAATTGAACTCAGCTCTGCACCAAGCAGACCTAATAGACATCTACAGAACTCTCCACCCCAAATCAACAGAATATACATTTTTTTCAGCACCACACCACACCTATTCCAAAATTGACCATATACTTGGAAGTAAAGCTCTCCTCAATAAATGTAAAAGAACAGAAATTATAACAAACTATCTCTCAGATCACAGTGCAATCAAGCTAGAACTCAGGATTAAGAATCTCACTCAAAACCGCTCAACTATGTGGAAACTGAACAACCTGCTCCTGAATGACTACTGGGTACATAACGAAATGAAGGCAGAAATAAAGATGTTCTTTGAAACCAACGAGAACCAAGACACAACATACCAGAATCTCTGGGATGCATTCAAAGCAGTGTGTAGAGGGAAATTTATAGCACTAAATGCCCACAAGAGAAAGCAGGAAAGATCCAAAATTGACACCCTAACATCACAATTAAAAGAACTAGAAAAGCAAGAGCAAACACATTCAAAAGCTAGCAGAAGGCAAGAAATAACTAAAATCAGAGCAGAACTGAAGGAAATAGAGAAACAAAAAACCCTTCAAAAAATTAATGAATCCAGGAGCTGGTTTTTTGAAAGGATCAACAAAATTGATAGACCGCTAGCAAGATTAATAAAGAAAAAAAGAGAGAAGAATCAAATAGACGCAATAAAAAATGATAAAGGGGATATCACCACCGATCCCACAGAAATACAAACTACCATCAGAGAATATTACAAACACCTCTACGCAAATAAACTACAAAATCTAGAAGAAATGGATAAATTCCTCAACACATACACCCTCCCAAGACTAAACCAGGAAGAAGTTGAATCTCTGAATACACCAATAACAGGAGCTGAAATTGTGGCAATAATCAATAGCTTACCAACCAAAAAAAGTCCAGGACCAGATGGGTTCACAGCCGAATTCTACCAGAGGTACAAGGAGGAGCTGGTACCATTCCTTCTGAAACTATTCCAATCAATAGAAAAAGAGGGAATCCTCCCTAACTCATTTCATGAGGCCAGCATCATCCTGATACCAAAGCCTGGCAGAGACACAACAAAAAAAGAGAATTTTAGACCAATATCCTTGATGAACATTGATGCAAAAATCCTCAATAAAATACTGGCAAACAGAATCCAGCAGCATATCAAAAAGCTTATCCACCATGACCAAGTGGGCTTCATCCCTGGGATGCAAGGCTGGTTCAATATACGCAAATCAATAAATGTAATCCAGCATATAAACAGAACCAAAGACAAAAACCACATGATTATCTCAATAGATGCAGAAAAGGCCTTTGACAAAATTCAACAACCCTTCATGCTAAAAACTCTCAATAAATTAGGTATTGATGGGATGTATCTCAAAATAATAAGAGCTATTTATGACAAACCCACAGCCAATATCATACTGAATGGGCAAAAACTGGAAGCATTCCCTTTGAAAACTGGCACAAGACAGGGATGCCCTCTCTCACCACTTCTATTCAACATAGTGTTGGAAGTTCTGGCCAGGGCAATTAGGCAGGAGAAGGAAATCAAGGGTATTCAATTAGGAAAAGAGGAAGTCAAATTGTCCCTGTTTGCAGATGACATGATAGTATATCTAGAAAACCCCACTGTCTCAGCCCAAAATCTCCTTAAGCTGATAAGCAACTTCAGCAAAGTCTCAGGATACAAAATCAACGTACAAAAATCACAGGCATTCTTATACATCAATAACAGACAAACAGAGAGCCAAATCATGAGTGAACTCCCATTCACAATTGCTTCAAAGAGAATAAAATACCTAGGAATCCAACTTACAAGGGATGTGAAGGACCTCTTCAAGGAGAACTACAAACCACTGCTCAAGGAAATAAAAGAGGATACAAACAAATGGAAGAACATTCCATGCTCATGGGTAGGAAGAATCAATATTATGAAAATGGCCATCCTTCCCAAGGTAATTTACAGATTCAATGCCATCCCCATCAAGCTACCAATGACTTTCTTCACAGAATTGGAAAAAACTACTTTAAAGTTCATATGGAACCAAAAAAGAGCCCGCATCGCCAAGTCAATCCTAAGCCAAAAGAACAAAGCTGGAGGCATCACGCTACCTGACTTCAAACTATACTACAAGGCTACAGTAACCAAAACAGCATGGTACTGGTACCAAAACAGAGATATAGATCAATGGAACAGAACAGAGCCGTCAGAAATAACGCCACATATCTACAACTATCTGATCTTTGACAAACCTGACAAAAACAAGAAATGGGGAAAGGATTCCCTATTTAATAAATGGTGCTGGGAAAACTGGCTAGCCATATGCAGAAAGCTGAAACTGGATCCCTTCCTTACACCTTATACAAAAATCAATTCAAGATGGATTAAAGACTTAAATGTTAGACCTAAAACCATAAAAACCCTAGAAGAAAACCTAGGCATTACCATTCAGGACATAGGCATGGGCAAGGACTTCATGTCTAAAACACCAAAAGCAATGGCAACAAAAGCCAAAATTGACAAATGGGATCTAATTAAACTCAAGAGCTTCTGCACAGCAAAGGAAACTACCATCAGAGTGAACAGGCAACCTACAAAATGGGAGAAAATTTTCGCAACCTACTCATCTGACAAAGGGCTAATATCCAGAATCTACAATGAACTCCAACAAATTTACAAGAAAAAAACAAACAACCCCATCAAAAAGTGGGCAAAGGACATGAACAGACACTTCTCAAAAGAAGACATTTATGCAGCCAAAAAACACATGAAAAAATGCTCACCATCACTGGCCATCAGAGAAATGCAAATCAAAACCACAATGAGATACCATCTCACACCAGTTAGAATGGCAATCATTAAAAAGTCAGGAAACAACAGGTGCTGGAGAGGATGTGGAGAAATAGGAACACTTTTACACTGTTGGTGGGACTGTAAACTAGTTCAACCCTTGTGGAAGTCAGTGTGGCGATTCCTCAGGGATCTAGAACTAGAAATTCCATTCGACCCAGCCATCCCATTACTGGGTATATACCCAAAGGACTATAAATCATGCTGCTATAAAGACACATGCACACGTATGTTTATTGCAGCATTATTCACAATAGCAAAGACTTGGAACCAACCCAAATGTCCAACAATGATAGACTGGATTAAGAAAATGTGGCACATATACACCATGGAATACTACGCAGCCATAAAAAATGATGAGTTCATGTCCTTTGTAGGGACATGGATGAAACTGGAAATCATCATTCTCAGTAAACTATCACATGAACAAAAAACCAAACACCGCATATTCTCACTCATAGGTGGGAACTGAACAATGAGAACACATTGACACAGGAAGGGGAACATCACACTTCGGGGACTGTTGTGGGGTGGGGGGAGGGGGGAGGGATAGCATTGGGAGATATACCTAATGCTAGATGACGAGTTAATGGGTGCAGCGCACCAGCATGGCACATGTATACATATGTAACTTACCTGCACATTGCGCACATGTAACATAAAACCTAAAGTATAATAATAAAAAAAAAAAAAAACAAAAAACTAACGGGTCCAGCATTCATCAATATAAGGGATTAAAGTGGGCTCACTTAAACAAATGTAGAGATTACAGTCTAGAAAAGGGAGCTATTGAACTTTTGTGGTTCAAGTAGAACTATAATAATTGCCAGGTAAAATAATATTCAAGTGAACAACTGTAGAGCTCTACAGTACAGTGACCATATATAGGACTTCACCCAGAAAAACTTTTACAGATACTTGGGCTCTGCTCTGTCTTCTGCCAGGTTCTCCAGGCTGCTGGGAAGATCAATAGTACTGGTGGGTAAGTGCTTTTAAGAGTAAAGAAGGAAGCCAGGTGAGGCTGGGTGATGACTCCCTCTATGAGCAAACTCCCAGCTTTCTGAGATATAGCTGGGATAGCTGGGTCCCTGCTCCCTTTCCACCCCACCACTACCAACCTCCTCCTGGCTTCTTCTCCTCACTGAGACCGTGGCCCTTTGCCTCCTGCTAAACATTTCTCCTATTACACATTCATTTCTACTGCCACAATTCTTCTCTCCAGGCCTGTGGCTCTTGAAAATTCTGTATGGAGCTGTTTTCTGAGCAATTTTCTTACCCCATCTCCAAATGCTTCAGGAGCATTTCCACAGTGATAGCTTACCAGAACATCAGAAACGGAAATGAAATCTCAACTCTCAATCTAGTTAATCTTCCAATTCCTTAGCCTCAACAAAAAGCACCCATCCTTCTCCTTGCCCCAAACCTCACGTAATTTCTGAACATCCTTCTTAAGCCCATCAGGCACCACATGTGGCAGATGTTTTATCCCAAATGTCCTTCACACATCTTTTTCCTCTGTTTTCTCAGCTTCCACATTGGTCCTGGCTGTTGTCACCTCAAAGCTGTATTACTACAATTGCCTCTGAATGTCATCTAGCAGCTATCCTTCCACTGGCCAAACCAACTTCCATAAGCACTGCCATGCCCTCCCTCTTCTCAACATTTACCTGCTCCGAAACTTTCAACACCTACCACCTACACTCCACTGCCTGGCAGTCACTCCTTCCATGTTTGACTGCCCTTCCCTGACAGATTTTACTTCTTAGCACATAACTTCCATTTCTTACCTCCCTGACTTTGGTCAGGTTATTACTCTTCTTTCACTTCCTGCAAGCTAAACCCATTTCATTTTTCAAGGCCAATCTGTTCCAGGGAGTCTTTCCCAACTACCCCAGAATTCACTTGTTATTAACCGCTTCCATGCCTCTGAATTCCCATGGCATTTAGAATCCTGTGTCACTCTCATTCAGTCTGTCTGTCACTTTTCACAGCTTGGACAGTTTGATCTTGCAGGAATGTCGGTGTTGGCTCTCCAGATAGAAGACAAACTTCCAGAGGGCAGCATCCAGAATTTGTATTTATTCGAATTATCTCCATAGTGTTGTCCTTAATGGGCACTGAACAAAACCACTTCTTAACTTTTATTAGTGTCTACTAGGCCCTGCCCAGGTAGATGCAGGCAGTTATACTTAAAGGGGAGCTAAATATTACTTTTGCTTGTTCTTTCAAATCTTTCCAGCTCCCTGAGATAATTCCAGCCTTAGGTGGTAAGATACTAAGGCGGTTCTTGGCCAATGTGCCAAGGCACTAAGCTCTTCTTTGTGACTAAGCATCATTACCAACAGTATTCAATTCCCAAAGTTGGCTTCCTCATTATATGCAACTAGATCCACGGAAGTTCGGGGAAAATGAGACGGCCTGACCCAAAGTCAGTGGCATAGCATTCACAGCTCATCTGTCCTTACTAGTCAGCTGAGAATGAAAAAGCAATCTGCTAATTTATTGCAGACATTTCATCCTGAATATTATTTTAAGTGAGGAACACCAGATTTAGGCAGTCAATAAAAAAAGAGAAGATTTCTGCACAGCCTTATTTAGCACTAAAACAAATTACAGTTCATTCTCTCTTGCTGATACACAAACTAGACTCCCCAGGGGTCAAGAAACAACAGGGAAAAGTAAGCTTTCCCGGCTAATAAGTTCCTGCTGCCCCAGAGTGGTAGTTCTGCCTTTGATATGACTATAAACCAAAAGGGTGAGAGCAGGGTTTATAAGTGGGCCAGATACGAAATGCACCTCGGTGAAAGAAATTTCAGAAGTAAGATTTCCATTTTAAGTGTGTTTTCAAGTAGTTCCCCAATAAAAGCAATTATTAATGGGAAGAGGCTAAAATGGGAAGAGGAAGTATAGTCCTCGATATTTCTCCAGGGCAATTCACTACAGTTTTAAGCAGCCTCCCAGATTTCTAAAAATCAAAATGGGAAAGGCTCTTTTCCTATCAGTCTGTCTCTGTTTCTGTCACACACACACACACACACACACACACACACACACACACAAGCTCACTCTCTCTCTCTCTCTCTCAGCATCTATTAAGCGTTGGTATTTAGACAGAGGGAACAAATGAGACTTTCAGCAAGAACTTGTAGAATATGTGAAGAAGTTCTACCACAGTAAAAAATAAATGAAATAATAAGATATATGTTCATTGGATTCATAGCCACAAAATTCCAGGCACAGAGAGACTCAAACTCAGGTTCTGGCCCAGGTCCTGGCTTTGGGCCCAAGACCTGGCTTTCTTGTTTCTTTACAGAGAGAGCTCTTGGCACAGCACTATGGGACACGTACTGAGAAAAATTGCATGGGTGCCTGCTAGAGCCCCAGATTTCATGGAATTTTAAGTCATTACATGGGCGATGGTGGTGGTTGCACAAGAACGGCTTCTAGCTTGTTAATTCTTGTTACCAATGTACTTTTCACAACAGATGTATTTCTTGCCAGGTTGATTGTAAATAGAATTCTTTTAAACAAATTCTATTTTAAATTCAGCAGGGAAGCTGTTATTTGAAGGAACACTAAAGCTGAACACTGTCCCAAGGTTTCTTTTACAAATCTAGATATTCAGATTTGGATTTGCTTATTAAAAGCAGAGTCCATCATAATTTTACTATTATGTTAAAGAAAAGACACTAAAACCTTAATTTTTATATAGTTTTTGCAAATATTTATTATTTGTGCTACTATCTGGAAAACAGTGATATGGCCAGATACTGGTAAGAAAAATACAAAATAAAAGACCCCTCAACAGAAAGAAAAGGATTATTAAAATTATCCAACCCTCAACGATTTAAACAAGGGGGAAAAACTGTATTTCTTTCATTATCAGGTTATAATTTTACTTTACACACTGACATAAATAAAATGTAGCTTTCTCAAAGTTTTCTACGAAGAAAACTTAAAGGCAAAATTCTATTTTTTCATCAATCCCTATTATAAAATTGAAAATAGCATTCCTCAAAGCAATAAAAAAAATCTGGCACCAACAAATAAAAGTATATTCAAGGATATAAACTTTAAGAAAAAAAAAACTATAAAATAGCCAGAGTAAAAATGATGAGAAATGACAGTAAAATGAATTTGAAACAGCAACTACGGTGACGACCTGTGGGATACTGGTCCTACATGAAGGATGAGAGAGGTGAGGGGGCCCCTGCCTTTCTTCACCCCTACTTCAGGTCAGGATAGACAACCATGGCAAGGGAGGGGTGGCCTTGTCTATGGGGCCCTATAAAATACAGGGTTGGGCTTTCATCGCTGTACCTGTGCCCTCCTCATCTCAAAATAGGGGCACGAGGATCTGCAATTCTAAAATTTTTTTTGGAAAAACAGGCTGATTTTAAAATCTGCTTTCCCCATATTGTTCTCTCCATCAGCCTTCCAGCAGGGATGCACAAATGGTTTTAAAAACAATGGTCCAGTTTTATTAACATGCTTCTTAACACTATGTCCTCCAGAAAACTACTGAGGAGACCAAAACGTTTCCAGTTCTACTACTTTGCCATCTCACACCCTTAAGATACTGGAGCATTTTAAGTAGCCAGTTTCCCTCAGGAAAACCTACAACATTGAAACTGTAGTAAGAATGGGGACTATGTTATATCTACTTAGAGTGCTTAACACAGCATCATGCACAGAGTAAGTGCTCAACATGACTGATTAACCTATAAATTGCTGAATATTATTATTCAGAAGTTCTAGAAATGTCTACATAACTCCAGATGGTCATCAGCCTTTTCCAACTGTAGTGTTTCCTGGCAAACTATCATTTAGCATTTAATCTGGTGAAGTGTTCCTATGAAGCTACCTACACATTATTAGAACTTAATTCGGGCTGGGCGCGGTGGCTCACATCTGATCTCTGCACTTTAGGAGGCCAAGGTAGGTGGATCGCTTGAGCTCAGAAGTTTGAGACCAACCTGGGTAACATGGTGAAACCCCATCTCTAGCAAAAATACAAAAAATTAGCCAGGCATGGTGGCATGCGCCTGTAGTCCCAGCTACTCGGGAGGTTGAGGTGGGAGGATCACTTGACCCTGGGAGGTGGAGGTTGCAATGAGCAGAGATCGCACCACTGCAGTCCAGCCTGGGCAACAGAGCGAGACTCTGTCTCAAAAAAAAAAAAAAAAAAACCTTAATCTGGTGACTGATAGGACTACCCACATATGATTTCTAAAATCAAGCAGTGATCAAGTCCAGTGGAAAGCATACTAAAGCTAGAGTCAGAACAACTGGGCTCTAGGTAACCAAATCATTCACCTCATGCCTCAGTTTCTTCATCTGCAAAATGAGAAAATACCACCACACCAGGATAAAGTAAGAGCACTGCATGTATTTTCAACTATCTATACAATAGGATTCTCTTCAAAGCCAAGAGAAGCCATTTCAAATGATTTCTAAAACACAGGCAGCACATTTTAATACATTTTTCAAATATGCAGACTGATTTAGACATTTCCAAAGAAATACTTGTTCTGCTTCTCTGCTTTCTCTCACGGCATCTGTTGTTACTAGCAGCTAAGGAAAAGTAAAATCTAATGTCATTAACAGCAGACCCAAGATCCCTAGTACACATTTAATGGTGGGGGTGGGGGGCATACAGAGAGAAGCAAATGAAAAGGTGAACAAAATGAGAATGAGAGGAGCTGAGAGAAAGGCAGAGAAATCAGGTTAATGAATAAAAACAAGTCCATCTTTCATCTCTCCTGGCTCCTACTGATGGCAGACGGTGTATTTAATCTGCTGAGAGACCAGATTTAAGGCCTCCTTTTGGCATAGTCCAACCATGAATTATTAACATTTGCAGAAGCAACAGCACATCCGCTCACAGTAATCAGAGAGGATAATGATGATTAACTAAGATGGGATTATTAATCCTCCCACTTCCCTTTCCCATGTCTCCCTCTCTTCTTTATTCTCCTCTGGGCTCTGACTACTTTTTAGGTAGTATATTTTGAGCTACAGCCTTAATATCAGATTCAATACCTCTATGATGAAAACAATTATAACTGACAAATTATAAGTCATAAGTTTTTAAATATATATGTTTTAAACATATATTATATTGAACACTATGTCCTTGATGAAGCAAAGATAAAAACAAAGGTGGTTATAAATTCTTTATGGACTCAAACACTTAAAAGATAAATACACTGCTTTGCAGGCTGCTTTGTTTACAGTTTGTTTAGTGAAAATTCAGTATTAGTCCACAGGTGGACTGAGTTTAAAAGTTGGCAGAGACACCTAGAAAAGCAGGTTTACCTACAGTAGACTTCTGTTATCACTTAATTCAGTAGATCTCAAGCTGGAGTACTTGTTAAAACACAGACTCTGGGTCGCACCCTCAGAGATTTGGATTCAACAGGTCTGCGGGGAGCCTGAGAATCACATTTCTTAAAAGTTCCCAGGTGATGCTGATGCTGCTGGTCTGAGCGCCACACTCTAGAATCACTGACCAAAAGGCTTTTCTCTGGTTGCCAAAGGTGTTCAGGGCAGGAGAGGAATGGAGGAGGAAATTAAACCCAACCTGAGCTAGAAAGTTAATACAAAGACAGAGATGAGATCAGTGGCTCCTTCCCCTTCCTAACCCGCAAGGAAAAGCCTAGATGCCTGAAAGGCTCTGCAATGCGTTTGTTGCTCGAAAATAAAACCCATCCCATAACACTGCCCCATTCTCAAAAAAGAAAGTAGAATGAATAGTTAACAAATAGTGAAAAGCATATATGAGGTTGGGAGGTAGATTAATTTACAACTTCATTTCAGAAACACAAGAAATGCAACCAAACGCCTTCTTTTCCTTGGTCAGTTTCTTCCCTGTTCTCCCCCTACTTAGATTTGGCTTTAATGTATAATCAATCATCTAATAATAAATAAGTTGCAACTCTCACCTCAAACCTTGGCTTACTAAGTACTTGTGAGGAAAAACCAATTCAAACTGTGTCTACTCTGCTCTCACCACACAATGACAATCAACACAGAAGACTTCCTTTTGGGTTTTTATGGAGGCTTCCTTATGTAGGCATGCCTGATTAAACCACTGGCCACTGGTGATCAACTTAAACCTTCAGATCCTCTCTCTTCCCAGAAGGCTGGAGGAAACAGGGTCCAAGACCAAATACATATTTCGCACTATCACAGTACTGTAACAGAAAACTCTTACAGGCCCTCAATACCAAGCTGAGTCAGACACTAAAAAACAAAGGTAGAAAATTAGCAGAGGCTTCAGGCAACGGCCAAAGTAAGGAAATGCACTTCAGGGTACATATTACAAGAGCAGAACATGAGCAAACTGGCTAGACAAATAAAACTAAATTCCATTTATTTGGGGTTTGCAAATGCAGAAAACACAAGTAAGCAGAGTATGTAGGGCAGTGGAGAAACAAGGAAGAGGCCCACCTCTGATACACAGCAAGGCTAGGCTCCCACAGAGCTTCCGGGCCCCTGATGGGGAAATGTCATTGCATAGAAAACAGATAAGAAATGGTCAGAGGAAAGGCAGGGACAAAACATTAAGAAATTTGACCAGTGGTGAAAGAACTAGCTTACTGTCTTTGCAGAAAAGAATAATATGGCATTTACCCAACGAATCCATCACTTGATGCCTTCTTCAGCAAGGCATAAGAAAAGGAAGACTACAGGACAAGGTATAAAGAATCCGGAGTCCAATCTCACTCTCCAACTGTGCTCATTCCACAGGAAGATAGCTTTGGTGGGTGCATACTGCCAAGCTGTGGGAGCCATTCTAACAGCCATGTTTTCACAGCTAACACTTGATCAGAAAAATGAGAAAAAATTCTACCCAACCGTGTTCTCTACCCTTTTTCTGCCCTCAATACCGCTGAGGCATCTGGTACACTCCCATTAGCAATGGTAACTCCTGCTGACAACCAGTCTAAAAAGGCTGAGGCAAGGGGACAGGTGGCAGAGAGAGGGATGCAAAGGACAGAAGGAAAGCAAAAGTGAAAGGAAGAAAGGAGAAAAGACCAAAAAAGAAAAAGAAAGAGAATGAAAGGGAAGGGAACAGAGAAGGTGGTATCCAGCATAAAACAGAAAGCAAAATAATGGCAAAAACAAAAACAAAACAAAGAAATCTTTCCTTCAATCTGCTCTAAAACCCCTGACATTCCTTCCAGTCCACCTAAAGTTCCAAATATGGCATTTGTTTCAGTTTGCTGCTTTTCATTTGCTTGGCAGCAATGACCTACTCAGACAGCATAAACCCAGCACCACGTCACATAAAGGAAAACAGCAGTAAACTATGTTAGCAGTATCAACAAACATCAGTATAACTTTTTGTTCCAAAGTATATCTCAGATGGAAAAAATGAGGTTTATCACCACTCAGTGTACAGTCCACAGAAGGCAATCATGCCAAATTACTCTTCTAAGTAGCATTTCCATCCCTAATTTAGTTAACCAGCAAGTCTTTCGTGCTGGAGGGAATAAATGGAAATGTCATTCCTTAGAAAACAGGTAAGAAATGGTCAGAGGAAAGGCAGGGACAAAACATTAAGAAATTCGACCAGTGGTGAAAGAACTGGCTTAGTGTCTTTGCAGAAAAGAATAATATGGCATTTACCCAACCAATCCATCACTTGATTCCTTCCTCAGCAAGGCATAAGAAAAGTAAGACTACACGACAAGGTATAAAGAATTATTTGGGTTCAAGTTCCACCTTTTACAGTAACTAATCTATCTTAGTCTCAATTTCTTCCCCTTTTAAATAAAGATGATGCCAACACTCAATCAATCCATCTCATACACTGCAGTGTGGAACAAGAGAATAACAAAGCCCACTGTAAAGTATTATACAAATGAAAAGATTATTATGATGTGTCCCTCAAACTTCATACAAAGTTCCAGGCCTATTACTTCCCCCTAAATCTTCCAAATTAGGACAAAGTCACAGAACTTCTCAATAACCAGCCTTCCAAATAGTTTGAGGGGACAATGAAATGATATAAGGGTTGTTCATGAAATCAGCACATCTCTGATACCTTTTTGCATATAAGGAAGCTTTTCCATTACAGAATAAAGGAACAGACTGTGTGTCAATTTATAGGAATTGACCAATTTTGAGCTATGAGGGTCACATGTTTTTTTGTTTTTTGTTTTTTAATTTTTCAGTAGAGACGGGGTTTCACCATGTTAGCTAGGATGGTCTCGATCTCCTCACTTCGTGATCCGCCCACCTCAGCCTCCCAAAGTGCTGGGATTACAGGCGTGAGCTACTGCGCCCAACCTATGAGGGCCACTTTTACAGTCTATTTCTAACACACACTTCATGTACCAGTCCCTCACTTCTCTATTATCAATTTTCCTTGTCATTTCAAACAGAAGATGTTCTACTGTTTCAAGTATCCGGTTTAAAAAGTTCAACACTCCCCAAATGGTACCTGTTCTAACAACTTCAAGGGGGAGTACAACAGTCAAGAAAGTGACTATGGAGCCATTTTCCAAATTTTCTGAAGTAAGCCCATCTTATTTTTGTGATTAGTGGGGGTGGGGGAAGTCAATTTTCCCACCTTAAAGCCATTTGGTTCTCATTTACTCTCAAAGTCACAGATTTAATGTTTTTGTCATCTCACTCCCTCAGCCTTAACTCAGGGGGTGAAAACACACCCTTTATTCCAGTCAAAAGATGCCCAGGCTGTGAAAGCAGATGGTGAAAGTTTCTTGTGACCAATGATGACTTCTCCAACCACTCCTGAGCCCCTGGCCAGCTCTCTCCATAAACAGGAGACTGCACCAGCCCTTCAGCTAGATTCTAATTTCAACTCCATGCCAGCAGAGTGGAACCAGGCAAACCTAATTGTCACCTATTCTTGCATACTCACTGACACCCCTTCTCCCTTCCCTGCTTAGTCTTCTCTTCCTGATTCTGTTATGTTAGTTTGTGTTTGTTTATAAAAGCCAGATAGCCCAAAGAGTACCAGTTTGCAAGACATCAGGTGTTAATGTTCAGCTGAATGTCAATTCCTCACTTTTATACTCTTAGACGTGAATAATTTTGCTGTAGAGAAATCTGTCTTGTATTCTGGAATATACACACAAAGTTGAGGGCTTTGTGTCTTTAAAACCAAATACACATAATACCCTTAGACAGACAAATCATATTATGCAATACAAGATTTCAACATTCCGGCACATTGCCAGGGCTTAATGGCCAGTCAGACGCTAAGTAAGGAAATGGGTTTGCATTAAACCTACAAATAAGTCAACAATCAATAGTTCAGTATTACAGTAAAAATTTGATGTGCCCTTTAAATTGCTTCTAGCATCATGCTTCTAACTCAAGTTCAGCTTCAGAAGCAAAACAAAACAAAGATGATCAAGCAAGAAGCTGAACACAACCTATTTTCACAAGCACAAAGCTTTGGCATTTTGAAACTAAAAGGTGCTCCAGGATTTCACAGAAATCCTTTACAGTGTACCTGTAGGGCAGCAAACCTGAAAAATAATAGGCTGAGCTTTAGACAGTAAATTAAACTGACAGCTCAGCAAGCAGAAAACTATGGCAAAAAAAGCAAGCACCTGGAGATAAATGGATGAAGCAGGTTTGGTCTTTCTGCAAAACTGAATGCCCCTCAACCACCACCTCCCAACACTCCGTAAGAGTTCACATCAGGGTTGAGAAAGTATGCTCCAGCTTCTCCCTCAATCAATGTTATTTTACTACTAAGCTTGTGTAAATAAGAGCTATGCCTACCACATCCATTCAAAAGATACTTTTCTCCGGCACTGTGGGCTTTCTATTCTTTATTTTGCTCTAAATGAATGATCAATTATACTTCTATTTTATACTTTCACTAACTTTCCTCCTTCTAATACATCCTCAAAAACTTCCCTCCTTCACTAAAACAGTCTTAGTCTGCAAATGCAATTTAAATCCTAGGCAGCTAAGAGCACAGTATTGGACTCAAATCAATAGACTGGAGCTCTGGTCTGGCATATCTAGCCTCTGTAAGCCTCATCGGTGACATGGGGTTAACAATAAGTATCCACCTCAGAGGGTTGCTGGGAAGATTCAATGAGCAAGCCTAGGAAGTGCTTAGCACACGTCTGAACATAATAAATGCTCAATAAACCTTGGCTTTGCTTCCCTGATGTTAGCTGGGGTAAGACAAAAGTCAATTTTTTTTTTTTTTTTTTTTTTTGAGACAGAGTCTTGCTCTGTCCCCCAGACTGGAGTGCACTGGGGCAATCTCGGCTCATCGAAAGCTCTACCTCCCGGGTTCACACCATTCTCCTGCCTCAGCCTCCAGAGTAGCTGGGACTATAGGCACCTGCCACCACACCAGGCTAATTTTTTGTATTTTTTAGTAGAGACAGGGTTTCACCATGTTAGCCAGGATGGTCTCAATCTCCTGACCTCGTGATCCACCCGCCTTGGCCTCCAAAGTGCTGGGATTACAGGCGTTAGCCCCCACACCTGGCCAAAAAAAAAATTTTTTTTTTTGAGACAGAGTTTTGCTTTTGTCACCCAGGCTGGAGTGCAATGGCACGATCTTGGTTCACCACAACCTCCGCCTCCCGGGTTCAAGCAATTCTCCTGCCTCAGCCTCCCAAGTAGCTGGGATTACAGGCATGCACCACCACGCCCAGCTAATTTTGTATTTTTAGTAGAGATGGGGTTTCTCCATGTTGGTCAGGCTGGTCTCAAACTCCCGACCTCAGGTGATCCACCCACCTCAGCCTCCCAAAGTGCTGGGATTACAGGCGTGAGCCACTGCGTCCAGCCAAAAGACAAGAACTTAATGTGTCTCTGGTACTACGTTTCCCTGCAACGGTGAGAAACAGGGAAGGAAGAAGGAAGGAGAAAAAAACACAACTATTTAAACTTGTGGTACTCAAAATATGGTCAAAGGAGCATCGGTCCACAAATGGTTTGCTCCCAGTCTGCAGCAGATAAGTGCAAAAACTGACAATAAGGATTTATAGATTTTTACAGCAAACTGAGTAATTTTATAGCTATCAAATCCAATTTTAAAAAGGGCTTGTATTTTGCATGTCTTTTTTTCCTAGTAATTCATTTTTGTTATATTTTATAAAAGTATCTCTCAGTCTGAGATAAAGTGAAGAAAAAAACTGGTTTGAGAAGCATTGATTCAGTAAAAGCACCTTTTGAATGAACAACACCCACCACTATATTCATTCAATGCTAAGACATCTGGGGCAGTTTAGGACCTCATTACAGAATTAAATGATCCTGTAAATGCCCATAAACTTTCAAGGGTCTGCCAGGCCCTGCTCATTTAGAGACTGGTCCTCCTGTTGAGAAAGATTGATGTGCACTGTGAAAGTGAGAGAACCTACTAGAAGAGAGAAAACTCCCAGGGAATATCACACTAGTGTATTTTGGTACCTTGAGCAAATCAGAGATACCATATAACCTTCCATGGCTGTTTCTACCTGTCCCTAAGATAGCAACAGCATTTTAAAATAGACTATTTTTTTAAAAGAAAAGGGAGGAGTGGAGGAAACTCTCCCCCATATCCTTTTGTTCATCCCATTCAAAGAAATAAACCAAATTAGTCAGTAATTTTTAAAAATCAGCAAGTAAATCCACACTCCCACTTACATTCTGCTGACCTAACCCTCCCTCCCTTTTGTTTTATAAATTAAACAAATAGTCTAGTCTTCATTGCAAATATGTCTTATAAGACAAGGGTTCTTTCTGAATAATTTCTTGGCAGCTGTGTCACGCCCAGCCCTGCTCAGCAGATTCTGCTGCAGTGCTTCAAGTGCTGCAGCTTTCTGGAAAGCACAGGCAGGATTTTGCTGATGGCTTCTCAGCCTCACAGCCACTCCACAGTGAGAGGCAAGGACTGGCCCTTCTGTCCTCCAGGATAATTAAAGTGGTGCGTGCACCACTGCCGATCTTGTGATCGCTGCAGACCAGCAGCTGTCAGAATCAAGGGCCTTAGCCCCAGCATGGCTGTCAGCAACCTGGGCTTGGGGAACACATACAGCCTCTCCATATCTGAAGTGCAAGATGGAAGCTGAGCATCTGTGAAATGGAAAGATGCTTTAAAAGAAAGCGATACACACTGGTTCTTAGAGCACTGCAGCACAAGAAAATTCTAAGTCTAGGTCTTGTCAGTAGGGGATGCTGCCCATCTTACCTCCCAGCTTCTTTTCCTGGTCCCTACCAAACAAACAAATGAAAAGCAGTAAAGCCAAGGGTCTCCCCTCTATGTAATCCCCTCTCTCGGTTCCATCGCAGATCATGGATTTTTAGTGAGACACTACCAACCTGGGCCCCAAAGTTTTGTAACTGAGAAGCCTCAGTTTGCCAACTGCCACATCAGGCTGCACGCCTGCACAGCTTTGGATCGAACATTCCAAAAACAGAAATAAGAGATCACAAGGTGCTGTGGCAAGCTGATCAAAGTGGCACACTGGGTAAAGGGCTGCCATCTGAGAACAACAGACTGGTCTACAGTAAAACATTCAATATTTGACAAGGCTTTAACCACCATTTAAATCACAACCACTCCAGTATCAAATAGTTCAGCAGATAAAAAGACATGCCCATTTCTGGTTCCTGCAACCGAGCAATTTATAGATGCCAGACTGAAGACGTCAATCTATGTTTCTCATCTCCAGAGTGCTGGGGCATCAGTGGTATCGGCAGGTTAAGAGACACCTGGTGAAGGAGGGAGGGGACGACTCAACTCCAGTTCAAAGGCACCAGAGCCTGGCCAATATCTGAAGTCTTCTATTAAAATGTTAAATATTTCAGCCACGGGGCTTGTTCCAAAATACTCTTAGAGAACCATTCCAACTTCTTTCTTCTTTAAGTTGGTAATTGATATTCTCTTGCTCACTACAGGATATAAGAAACCTCCTAGAAGACAAAAAAGCCTGTCATTTCCTGCTCATTCAGAATGCATTCAGCATCCATTTACTTGCTTCTTCTGAAAGCCTTGCATTCAGGAGTAAGTGTGAATGGATAAATAAAAAGGGTGAAATCTTATATCCCTGGCTCACATAAAAGCAGTTTTTCACATTTTCCCCAACCCATTTTTATTCCAAAGTTACTATTTTTAATTCCATTCACAGAATACTTTAATGTAATTGCATACTTTGCCACCAGACCACAATGCCTACCTTTTCCCTTATCATGGACAGGCAGAAAAATTAAATCATTTCAATTTCTTACCACTGTGATCAGCATTAGGCTACCTAATTATAAACACGAAACAGGATGGCACATTAGCCTGCCTCTGTGAATACATTATTTTTTTTTACAGGTTTACTGGTTTTTACCAGCTCCAAGATTTATACTGGGTCAGGGTTTAATGACAAGGAACAGCAAATAAACGTTTATTAAGTAGGTGTGATGTAGACACCACTGTGTTCACATAGGGGACAAAGCTTGGCACCACTTATTGTCCCTCAACCAGAACAGGGCACAGTAAGATGTAATGTCTTTTCTACATGCAATTCAGTCACTACACCCAAATCTTGGCCTAAAATGTACCTGGTGTTCCAGGAAAGGATTTCTCTTCAACTAACAGACTTTGGATCTGGTGATAATCAGATTCATCACTCCTACTGAGCCCAGGAGCATTAACTATAGGTTGTTTTAAGTCCAGGATGGGCAGCTGTCATAAGCTGAGAAAGAGCAAGATTCAAATATCCATTAAATCCCTCTAAAAACTCAAAAGAAAGGGTATCATGAACATCCTGTTCATTCTCTTAGGGACAAGAGGAATATAACAAAGGAGATCAATAAATGCAAATGCTTAACTGAAAGCCTTCACACCATTAGATTCCACGGAATAGTCTCTTATATTTTTATATTATGTGAAAATATTTAGACAGCAAAGTCTTATTCCTTCAGGGTCCACAGTCCATCAGTTCAAAATCATCCAATTTGGGCTAGATCACCATTTTGTGCAGAAGAGCCTACTCAGGCATATTAAGAGCAGAAACAAGATGGAAGATAGGGATGTTCTGCCTACTTAAACCATTTCTCAGAATTGTTACACGAATTATCAGTATGCAAACAGACGCAACTCTTAAGAACTTCATCTCTTCCTTAGATTTGCTAAAGCAGGTCTGGTAATAATACTTTTCCTTGGTAAACATGCTTAGCAGTTTCAGTTTCAGAAACAGATGAAAATGACAACTGCATTTCTTTCAGTCTTAGAATTAAGATACTGTTTACCCATTCAGACTGTACTTTCCCTTAACTGATTCAAGCTAAGGAAATTTTACTGTACTTTTTCTTCAATATTAATATTTTGCCAGTAATTCCTGAAGAGCTATTTGCATACTAATCATTCCAGGCAAATCTGACCCTCTTTCCAACAAACTGCCACAGTATTTCTGCAACCTGTTCCCAACCAACAACTTGCCAGTACTACGAACACCCAATTAGTGAGCAACTACTTTTCCTCTTTGCTGTTATACATAGCTGCATTTAAGGAGCAGAAGACAGAAAACTAAAAGACTATAAAAATAATTCAGGTGATAAGGGGTTACAACACTATTGATTCATTTTTTAATTTTATTTATTTTTTGAGACACAGTCTCTCTCTGTCGGCCAGGCTGGAGTGCTGTGGTGCCATCTCAGCTCACCACAACCTCCACCTCTTGGGTTCAAGTGATTCTCCTGTCTTAACCTCCTGAGTAGCGGGATTACAGGCGTGCGCCAACATGTCCGGCTAATTTTTGTATTTTTAGTAGAGACAGGTTTCACCATGTTGACCAAGCTGATCTTGAACTTCTAACCTCAAGTGATCTGCCTGCTTCGGCCTCCCAAAGTGTTGGGATTACAGGTGTGGGCCACCGCATCCGGCCATTGATTCATTTTTATACTTAACAAAACCATTTAGTTTCTTCTTACTATTTAAAAGACAAACTAAAAGTGGTTTGAATATATTCTACATTTCCAAGGACAGGAAAAGGAAGAAAATAATGAATATATTATAGATACAATGTGGCAAGCAAAACAAGTTTTTAACAGTCAATTATTATCACACCTTTAGTCTTACATATGATAGTTCAGTTTCCCTAACTCTAATTTTTTTATGGTTATTTTATCCTGTTTATCATTTCTTTTCCTCTTTACTCATATAGGACAGATCTCCATCTGGAGATTTAGGCAGATTATAAAGGCCTTCAGAACAGAGTCTTTTTTTTTTTTCTTTTGGGTAGAAGGGGCTGAATTTTCACTTAACTGATTAGAATTGGCGGCTAAGTCAATTCCAACATAATCTAGATTTCTATTTACTTTGTAAGGGAACATGCAGAAAGTTTTGTCTTTTCCTAAGCAGGGAAGCCAATATACTATATTTGGAGGCTGTGGGGAAAACAGGTCTATTAAGACTGCAGAAGAGGTGACATCTAAGGAAAGCCTTAGGGTCTTAGACTGAAATTAGGGCTTGGATGTTCCAGGATAAGTGAAGGCAGTGAGCAAAGATATAAGTTATAAAAGAAAAAAGAATGGGTTGGGCATTTACATATATATATATACACACACACACACACACACACAAGCAGGTCCTTCTACCTTGGAAAAATGCCAAAATTTAATCCTATCTATACTTACCTTAAAAACTACATATTTAATACTTTAAGAAGTAGAGAGTTTCTAGTTGAAAAAATGTCTCTAGATAAATCTCTCAAACACATTACAGACTGTTAACATGTTTAGAAAGAATAACTACTATTAAATTCTGAAATCAGACGTAAGTAGTCACCCTCATTTCCCAAAGACTCAAAGGAGAATGAGGAGGATGACATGAGAAACTTAGTTGGGACCTGCAGTACTGAACGACTAGCAATGGATATCTTATCCCAATACTGCCCATGGATATGAAATGGAGTTAGATTTGAAGATGTTTCATTCTTTACAGTAACAGTTTTAAAATTTCTGGCACTATAAGTACAGTGGGTTGAAGTGTGTGTCCCACAAAAAGATATGTCCAAGTCCCAACCTCTGGTCCTTGTAAATGTGACCTTACTTGGAAATAGGGCCTTTGCAAAACATAATTAAGGATCTCAAGAAGAGATTATCCTGGATTTAGGGTGAGTCCTAAATCCAATGACTGGTGTCCTTATATGACATGAAATGTAGACCTGACACGCACAAGGAAGAACCCTGTGAAGATGGAGGAAGAGACTGAAGTTATGCTGCCATAAGCCAAGGAATGTCAGGAGCCAACCAGAAGCCAGAAGAGGAAGGAGTCTCCCCTAGAGCCTATGGAGAGTGTGTGGTGCTGCCAATACCTTGATTTCAAAGTTCAAGATTCCAGAACCGTGACAGAATAAACTTCTGTTGTTTTAGGCCACCAAGTTTGCAGTACTTTGTTACAGCATCCCTAGGAATTTAATATAGTAAGTTTGGCAATTATTTATTATTGCTCTGCAATGGTCTAATGCCATTAAAAATATTTTTAATTGTTAGGGATACATCATATTTATTCATGTTGTACATGTGATACTTTGATACAAGCATACAATGTGTAATGATCAAATCGGCAATCAGGACACCCTTCACCTCAACTGTTTATCATTTCTTTGTGTTAGAAACATTCCAATTCCACTCTTAGTTATTTTGAAAGTCTAATGCCATTTAAAAATATTATAGCCTAATGCTGGGAAACTGCAGCTCCCATTTTCATGGCCAACTCAGGCTATTTCTGCACAGACTTCTTGAAATATACATGCAATCTAGTGAAAAAACCCAGAATATAACTGAACTATGTAAATTTGCACTTTATTATTATATAATACACATATCCATGATACATTAGGTCTGTTCAGATCACAGTAAAGATGTGCAATATGCCCTCAATATTTTTTTCTCCAAAGACAGAAGTGAGCAAGTGGATATCTGTGAGAGGACGCATACTCCCAAGCACCACAAAGTCATTTAGAACAGATCCAGAACAGCTGTTTTAGTAGCATGTCCTGTTATCACTCTTCACCTCTATTACACAAATGTAGGCCTTCTTTATGACCATTTCCAAAAAATAAAATCAATAAACATTAAAAAAATTCTACTAGTATCATCCCTACATATATTTAAGTGGCGTTTCTTTAATATACTACCTTTGCTGGTCACAGCAATTTTTTTAAAATGCATTCACAATGCACGCAAACATTATTGATTATGACAAAGAACAAAATGGTAACAAAAAAAACCCATATTAATTTCAAGCTCCATTAGAAGCAGAAGGAAATATAATCAATGTTTACCAAATAGAAAAGGACAATGCATACATGGCAAAATGCCTTTAAGCTTATAAGTAATGCAAACAATGGATAGTACAAAGTCCTGGACAGTATTTGTCAAAGAATGCATCAGCATTTCCTTTTTATGAACAGTACTTTAAGTGGCTTATAAATTGACATAATAATTTCCCTCTGACTGATAGCACATGGAATTAGGGTGCATTCTCACCTCAAAAAAAATGCATTGATTGAAAAACAAAAGTTCAATTACAAAAGTCCATCAGATTTATGGTATGTGAATTATATCTCATTTAAGCAATTAAAATAAATGAAAAAAAAGTCCATCAAATAGTATATCTGGCTTTTCTAAAGACAAATCACTGAAAATGTCCAAGTTTATTCTTCTTGGATAACCAACACATTATGAGAAGAATTAAGAGGAGGATCACTCCATGCCAGGAGTGCAAGCTGGCTTGGCTCTTATGCTTGGTTACTAAACAAGAAGTCAGGGAAGGATATGTGTATAGGAAGTTTAAGCACAGGTCAACTGAGCCACACAATACAACTTAAAACCTCCAATCCCTATTGATAAAACGGAGTTCCCCCAGATCAGGCCAAAGCTAAATTTTCTCCTTTAAGCCTTTGCTGGCAAGAAGATGAAGTCAACAGAGAACTTATTTCAAAACTAGTAAGCCTTAAACTTTTACTTCAGGTCTAGATGATCGATTCCTAATTAATCAAAAGTTATCTTGGACTGACCATTTTGCATTTTTGAAGCTATTCTGGAACAGCACAACGAAGAGGTGAGTTGTTTTTTGGTTTTTTTTTGGTTTTTTTTGAGACAGGGTCTTGCTCTGTCACCCAGACTTGAGTACAGTGGTGCACACAGGAGGGACTCACTGCAGCCTCAACCTCAACCTCCTGGACTCAAGTGATGTTCCTGCCTCAGCCTCCCCCTGTAGCTGGGACTACAGGCATGCGCCACCATGCCCCGATAATTTTTTATCTTTGTAGAGACAGAGTGACATAGTTTGAATACATGTCCCTGCCAAATCTCATGTTGAACTGTAATCCCCAATGTTGGGGGTGGGGCCTGGTGGGAGGTGACTGGATCATGGGAGCAGATTTCTCATGAATGGTTTAATACCATCCTCTTGGTGCTGTCCTCATGACAGTGAGTTCTTATGAGATCTGGTGTTTGAAAGTGGCACCGGCCCCTGCCCCCAACTCTTTCTAGCTCCTGCTTTCACCATGTGACGTGCAAGCTCCCACTTTGCCTTTTGAAATGAGTAAAAGCTCCCTGAGGCCTCCCCAGAAGCAGATGCTGGTTTTATGCTTCTTGTACAGCCTGCAGAACCATGAGCCAACTGAACCTCTTTCTTTATATATTACCCAGTCTCAGGTATGTCTTTATAGCAATGCAAGGATGGCCAAATACAGGGGGTATCACTATGTCGCCCAGGCTGGTCTTGAACTCCTAGGCTCAAGCAATCCTCCCACCTCAGCCTCCTACCATGCTGGGATTAGAGGCATGAGCTACTGTGCCTGGGCAAGAGGTGAACTTTTGAAATGGAAGCATCCTTAATCTCAAAGTTCAGAGACTTCCCAGCGGTACAGGACCAAAGCTCTGATGCGCTCATTCCAAATTAAGAAATTCTCTTTGATGTAACTAAGCATATATTATTAGAAAACCATCTAATGGCAGTGTTGAAGGAGGGTATTCTTCCATTAAGTAGAAGGTTAGATGAAATGATCATTATGACTCAATGCATGTACAAACCTGTCAATACCTTAAGGTAAAAAAATGGAGTTTCACATCACTGGAAATGCATGAAGTGCATCACAAAATGCTGTTGAGTATTCAAAATACCTACTCCAAGAATATCAAAGAAAATGTAAAAAACACTTTGTTTTTCAAACAAACAATTTCTCTGGTATTTTCAACATTAGAAACAAAAACCCTTTCAGCAGGTGCCATTTCTCTCCACATTATTAGGGATGCTCCCAAAATATATGGTGATTATTCATCCCTGTTATATGTATTTGTTAACAGAGAGCCTCAAGCAGTTGTACGGGGGAGGGGCACTAAAACTTAAAAAAAAAGTTTAAAAAGTATACATGCCATTTTAAGATTACATGGAAATGAGAAGGCAACTGTAAGTTGACAGGCAAAAATGATTTAGCATATAAAACTGGAAAAACTGGATTTTCATACTTTGGGAACATAGCAGCAATAGGAAAAATATCTATAGTTCTTCAACTCTCAACTCAAAGTAGTTTTAGGTTTCTGAATTCAAATAAATGCAGTAGAAATGTGGCCATTAGATGGACTAAAATGGTTCTTAGGAAGGTTACTAGGGTAGAGAGTATTAATTCAAATTGAGCCCAAATAATATTGCCCATTTCTACTAGAATTTGCCTCTGCAGGAGGCATCCTCTCATTTTCAGGTAAATCAATGATAAAAAAATAAAATGGTACCCCACTGTCCCTTCACTCTAATGCAAATGCAGTGTTCCAATTCCTCAAAAACTAAATAGACCGTGAGTTTTTTCCTTAACAATTTTATGTCAGTTTCTGATTAGATTAAAACAGCTATCAATTGCTTGTGGCATGTTTGGTTAAATGAGACTGGAGTGTTCTATTAGACTACTTCCTGGTGCCACTAATGCAGCCAAACACTTCTTGGAAATCACTGAGTAGGTTTCAGTAAATAGTACTCTAAGTTTTCCCCAGCTTTTTGCCAACCAATACAAGCAAGATGTAAAAAAGAAATGTGGAAGACGAATAGTAAAATTATTTGAGATCTAGCAAAGAAAGTGAAAGAAACTTGTGACTAATGTCTCTGAGCCTTGGATTAAGCCCAAGGAAGGAAGAGAAATCTGTTCTCCTAATTATAATAATCTAAAAAGTGCAGGTTGGAATTGCTTTTTTAATTCAGCCACACAGAGAGCTCTGAAAATAACCCAATGTTTTCCACTATACCTCCAAAGCTGAATCTACTGTTCTCTTAATATCTGAGGAAGAAGAAAATTAACAAAGAAAACTGAAATTCCTCAATCTGCTGGTTAAAGAAGGGCCAGGGTCTTCAGCCCGGGTTATATGCTCTGGGTTCCACCTGCACTTGGCAGCCCTTACCTGAATGTCAGTGTCCTTCACAGGCTCAAGAGGCTCAAAGGTGGTGGCTGCACTCAGACTCTCCAATCGCTGGGAGATGTGGGATATGTCAAGTCCCCGAGATCCAAGGAGAACTGACCTATGTGAAGATATAGAATAGGGAGATATAAGTAAGGGGAAAAGTAGGATTAGGACATCTAATATGCTTCATCAAATACTGGACAGTATTTTTAATTCAAAACTTCCTATATACTGTCCAGACACTTTTACATAGTTGTTTTATATCTTTCCATAGAGAACACCTGGAATAAGAGCCATAACACTGTACTGTGTAGTAACAGATTCAAGTTCTAAGCATGCCTGAATTTGAGAGCCTTGTCTAGAATAAAACGATACTACTACCATAGACTAGACTGCTCCAAACATGTCATAGTAAAGAAACCCATGAGGTACATGCTATCATTCATCCCCATTTTATGGATGAGAGAACTAAGGTACAAAGAGGACAGCCAGCTTGCCCAAAGTCACAGAGTCAGGAAGTGGCAGAGGCAGGTCATCTAGTTCTGCGGCACAACCCTTTTTTTTTTTTTTTTTTTTTTTTCTGACAGTCTCACTCTGTCGTCCAGACTGGATTGCAGTGGCACGATCTCGGCTCACTGCAACCTCCGCCTCCCAGGTTCATGTGATTCTCCTGCCTCAGCCTCCCGGGTTGTACAGCACAACTCTTAACCACCATTCTACACTTACAGCCTCCGTAGATGGATATAGTGAACTACAACATTGTAGACGTTTCAGGAGTAACCTAGTATAAACGTCATTCATGAGCTAAGGAAACTAAAGGTTCAAGGTGACCAATGATTTGCCCAGGGGCAATCAAACCAGAATTCAAGGCCAGTTCTCCACGGCTTCCCTTCAAAAGCCAAACGCCATGTTCAGCACATCTGCAGGTTCCCTCTCTGCTGCCCAGTCTAATAATATAGGAGGCTGTTATCTGATCAGTAAATGCGTTTGAAGAGAAATGGGATAATATAGCCATCTTTATTTCTACTCATCTGGGGCAATGTAACAATGCAAGGGTAGTTTTTTTAAAGAAAAGGTTGCACTAATATCTAGAACACTCTCTGGAAAAAAGAAACTTAGGGGAACTCAATACACTCTACTCTACTGTACTCTACTGTACTCTACTCTGGAAAAAAGAAACTTAGGGGAACTCAATACACTCTACTCTACCTCCACTCCACTCCACTCCACTCCACTTAGGGGAACTCAATACACTCTACTCTACCTCCACTCCACTCCACTCCACTCTACTCCACTCCACTCCACTTAGGGGAACTCAATACACTCTACTCTACCTCCACTCCACTCCACTCCTCAATACACTCTACTCTACCTCCACTCTACCTCCACTCCACTCCACTTAGGGGAACTCAATACACTCTACTCTACCTCCACGCCACTCCACTCCTCAATACACTCTACTCTACCTCCACTCTACCTCCACTCCACTCCACTCCACCCGACTCCCTCCACTCCTCCTCCACTCCTCCACTCCTCCACTCCTCCACTCCTACTCCTACTCCTACTCCTAACTCCTACTCCTAACTCCTACTCCTACTCTACTCTACTCTACTCTATTCTATTCTATTCTATTCTATTTTCAGACAGGGTCTTGCTCTGTTGCCCAGGCTGGTCTCAAACTCCTGGCCAAGCGATCCTCCTGCCTCAGCTTCCAAAAGTGCTGGGATTACAGGCGGGAACCACCACATCCAGCCCATTAATTTGTAGACTGTTTTTGGATTATAAATTAGTATCAAAAACTCTCACTGATAACATTTGTGTTCACTTTGTGTAACTTAGTAGTCAGAGAATTTGGCAGCACATGTAACCCTAACACCTACACGTATAACACCTAAAAGTTTCAATCCTGAACTAACAGACTTATTGGAGAAGAGAAAGGATTTCGCATATGCAGTTCTAATCCAATAAATACTACAGCAACAGATTACATTTACCCAGAGGTTCCTTCCTATAGATTTTTGTCTCTTCCACATCAACTATGATGCCATCCCCGGGGCTTTCCCTCTAGGTTGCCATATCTTGCCTCTTTCCTCTAATAATCCTAAATAGTTAACTCTCTAAAAGAGTGGGTCTCCCTTCTCAAAAGAAGACATTTATGCAGCCAACAAACATATGAAAAAAAGCTCAATATCACTGATTATTAGAGAAATGCAAATCAAAACCACAATGAGATACCATCTCACGCCAATCAGAATGGCAATTATTAAAAAGTCAGGAAACAATGGATGTTGGCAAGGCTGTGGAGAAATAGGAATGCTTTTACACTGTTGGTGGGAGTGTAAATTAATTCAACCATTGTGGAAGACAGTGTAGCAATTCCTCAGGGATCTAGAAACAGAAATACCATTGACCCAGCAATCCCATTACTGAGTATATACCCAAAGGATTATAACTCATTCTACTATAAAGACACATGCACATGTATGTTTACTACAGCACTATTTACAATAGCAAAGACTTGGAACCAACCCAAATGCCCATCAATGATAGACTGGTTAAAGAAAATGTGGCACATATACACCATGGAATACTGTGCAGCCATCAAAAAGAATGAGTTCATGTCCTTTGCAGGGAGCTGGATGAAGCTGGAAGCCATCATTCTCAGCAAACTAACACAGGAACACAAAACCAAACACTGCATGTTCTCACTCATAAGTGCGAATTGAACAGAGAACACACGGACACAGGGAGGGGAACAACACACATCGGAGCCTGTCGGGGGTGGGGGGCAAGGAGAGAGAGAGAGCATTAGGACAAATACCTAATGCATGCAGGCCTTAAAACCTAGATGACAGGTTGTAAGTGTGGCAAACCACCACGGCACATGTACATCTATATAACAAACCTGGACATTCTGCTTATGTATCCCAGAACTTAAAGCAAAATTTTTTAAAACTCAAAAAAAAAAAAGAGTGGGTCTCAACCCTGGCTGCACATTAGAATCACCTAGCTTCAGGAGTAACCTAGTCTAAACTTTCCTCTCAACAACTGTGATTAGTTGTGATTAATATTGGACTCAAACTCCTGGGCTCAAGAGATCCTCCTGTCTCCACCTCCCAAGTAGCAGGAACTAAAGATGCTTGCCGCTGCACCCAGCTTTACAATTTATCATTTAAAGTATACAATTTGGTTATTTATTTACTTATTTATTTTGAGACAGAGTCTCGCTCTGTTGCCCAGGATGGAGTGCAGTGGTGCAATCTCAGCTCTCTGCAACCTCCAGCTCCCAGGTTCAAGCAATTCTTGTGCCTCGGCCTCTCAAGTAGCTGGGACTACAGGTGCACACCACCACACTCAGCTAATTTTTGTATTTTTACTAGAGACAGGGTTTCTCCATGTTGGCCAAGCTGGGCTTGAACTTGAGGCTCAAGTGATCCACCCACCTTAGCCTCCCAAAGTGCTGGGATTACAGGCATGAGCAACCATACCTGGCCTACAATTCAGTGATTTTTATGTATTCATAAAATTGTACAACCATCACTACAATCAATTTTAGAATATTTTCATCACCCCAAAAAGCAACCCCTGACCAATAGGTGGTGATTCCCCATTTCCCCCCAAACCTCCCCCATCCCCTGGCAACTACTAATCTACTTTCTGTCTCTATAAATTTGCCTATTCTGGACATTGCTCATAAATGCAGTCACACAATATACAGTCTTTTAACTGGCTTCTTTCATTTAACATAATGCTTTCAAGGTTCATTCGTGTTGAAACATGTATTAGTACTTCACTCCTTTTTATTGCCAAATAGTATTCTACTACATGGACATACCACATTTTATGTATCCATTCATCAGTGGATGGGCATTTGGATTATTTCCACTTTTGGCTATTATTTTTAAAAGTTGCCATGAACATTCCTTCACAAGTTTTTGTGTGAGTATACATTTCCATTTCTCTTAGGTATATACCTATGAGTGGAATTGCTGGGTCATATAAACCCTATGCTTAATCTTTTAGGAAATGCCAGACTGTTTTCCAAAGCAACTATACCATTTTACATTCCCACCAGCAAGGTATAAAGATTCCAATTTTTCCCACATCCTCGTCAACACTTGTTACTATCTTTTTGATTACAGCCATTGTAGTGGCCCACTTGTTTAAAGCTATTATAGAAAAAAATTAAAAACACAAAATTTTGGGAGCCTCTGAATAGCTACCAGAGAATGTAGAGAAATGTCTGGATATCCAGGCAGAAGTCGGCTACAGGGGCAGAGCCCTCATGGAGAATCTACTAAGCAGTGTGGAGGGGAAATGTGGGGTTGCAGCCCCCACAAAGAGTCCACACTGGGGCACTGCCTAGTGGAGTTGTGAGAAAAAAGCCACCATCCTCCAGAACTCAGAATGGTAGACCCACTGACGGCTTGCACCATGTGCCTAGAAAAGCCACAGGCACTCAACACTAGCCCATGAAAGCAGCCAAGGGGGCTGTACCCTGCAGAGCCAAAGAAGCATAGACGCCCAAGGTCTTGGGAGCCTACCCGTTGCATCAATGTGCTTGAATGTGAGACATGGAGTCAAAGAAAATTATTTTGGAGCTTTAAAATTTAATGACAGCCTTTCTGGGTTTTGGACTTGCATGGGGTCTGTAGCCCCTTTGTTTTGGCCAATTTCTCCCTTTTGGAATGGGAACATTTGCCCAATGCCTGTACCCCCATTGTATCTTGGAGGTAACTAACTTGTTTTTGGTCTTACAGGCTCATAGGCAAAGAGACGTGCCTTGTCCCAGATGAGACTTTGGACTTGGACTTTTGAGTTAATGCTAGAATGAGTTAAGACATCGGGGGTCTGTTTGGAAGCCATGACTGTGCTTTGAAATGTGACAAGGACATGACATTTGGGAGGGGCTAGGTGTGGAATGATATGGTTTGGCTCTGTGTCCCCACCCAAATCTCATGTCGAACTGTAATCCTCAACATTGGAGGGGGTACCCAGTGGGAGATGACTGCACCATAGGGGCAGACTTCCCCTTTGCTGTTTTCATGACAGTGAGTTCCGATAAGATTTGGTTGTTTAAGAGTATGTAGCACTTTCCCCTTCACCCTCTATCCTGCTCCACCATGTGAAGATGTGCCAGTTTCCCCTTCACCTTCTGCCATGATTGTAAGTTTCCTAAGACCTCCCCAGCCAGGCTTCCTGTACACTCTGTGAAAATGTGAATCAATTAAACCTCTTTTCTTCATTAAAAAAATTAAAATAGTAAACCTCCTTATACCCATCACCCAGCCCCAACAATTTGCATGTCGTAGCCAACCCTGTTTCATCTACATCCCTACCTATCTTTCTCTATCAACAAATATGCTTATTTGTTATATCCAAGATATTGCCTAATTTTTTCACAACTTTTAAAGTTGTGTTTGTTTAAATGAAATCCAAATAAAGTCTCTACTTGTGGATGATTAATATGCCTCCTAAATCTCTTTTCATCAACAGGTTGCCCCTCCATCTCATTTTTTTCTCATAATCTTTGTTGAAGATTCCGGATTATTTATCTTGCAAAGCAGTGTTACTCAAGCCTTAAATGTACATGTGATGAGAAAGGTACAGACCAGAAAAAAAAAGTGCATATGAATCACCTGGAAAGCTTGTTAAAAATGTAGATTCTGATTTAATAGGTCTGGGATGGAGCCTGAGAATTTCCATTACTAAAAAGCTCATGGTTGATGCTGATGCTGTTGATCCATTGACTACACTCAAAGTAGCAAGGCTACAGTTTCCCACAGAAAATGTTTTACTGACGGAATCCCCATGATATCATTTAACATGCTCCTTTGTCCTCTGTATTTCCTGCAAATTCAAAGTTCCAAGGGTTTGATTAGATTGAGGTGCCACTATTTTTATGGCTAGATTACTATGTACTTTTCATCAAGAGGTATTTAATATCTGGTTATCTCTATCTGAAATATTTGCAGTCTTGATGATGATTGCTTAGATCCATTTACTCCTCAGTAGTTGCAAAATGGTGGTATCCTAATTCCATCTTTATTAGCTGGAATACTTCCATTCCAAGAAACTCTAAAATCAACTATGTAATTACCCTGAATAATGAGTTGGTTCTCTAGTATTCTCCAAAGGCGATCAATGAGTTTTGTTTTAGTATATAAACTCATAAATTTTAAACATATTTGATATGTTTCAATCCAATGCAGTTATTATCCTAATTGATGATCAAATAATCTCATCTTTGGCCAGTAGAAGCCTCTTCAACTTGGTTTCTGGGTCCTTCTGCCAAGACTGTCCTAGCATCATTTGTTGAAAAGACTGTTCTTTTCACAATGAACGGTCTAGGTACCCTTGTTGAAAATCAGCTGATCACAGACACATGGGTTTATTTATCTGGATTAATAATTCCATTCCATCAATCTACATGTCTATCCTTATGCCAGTACCATAGTCTTAATTACTGTGACTCTGTAGTAATTTCTGAAGTTGCAAGTGTGATTCTTCCAACTTTCTTCTGCTTTTTAAAGACTGTTTTGGCTATTCTACGTCTCTTGTATCTCTATATGGATTTTAGAATCAACTTGTCACTTTCTGCAAAAAATCCCAGCTGGGATTTTGATAGAGACTGTGTTGAATCTGCAGACCAATTTAGGGAGTATTAATATCTTACTATTAAGTCTTCTGATCCATGAACATGGGATGTCTTTCACCTGCTTTCTTATACAAATGATAGAGTACTAAACACTTTTCTCTACCCTGCATTTTTTACTTAATAATATGCCCTGGAATCACTCCATGTTACTGTATATTCTCATTCCTTTGTACTACTGAAGAGTACTCTACTACATAGACATACAACATTATTCCACTAGTCACCTACTGATGGACATTTGTTTGTTTTCAATTTTTGCTATTACACATAATGCTGTAATGAATATCCCTGTGCACAGGGTCTTCTTGTGTGTGTTTTTTACCAGTATATCTTTGGGACAAAACCCTAGAAGTGGAATTGCTGGGTCAATTTTGCTAGCTATGTCTAAATTTTGTCCCATGGTGCTGTACTCTATCAGAGACAAATAAGAATGTATCCAGTGCCAAAATAATTTTAATGTATACCAGGATTTTGAGAACTTCAGAATTTAAAAATTAGCTACTAGACATGAAGTCCTTGCCCATGCCTATGTCCTGAATGGTACTGCCTAGGTTTTCTTCTAGGGTTTTCATGGTTTTAGGTCTAACATGTAAGTCTTTAATCCATCTTGAATTAATTTTTGTATAAGGTGTAAGGAAGGGATCCAGTTTCAGCTTTCTACATATGGCTAGCCAGTTTTCCCAGCGCCATTTATTAAATAGGGAATCCTTTCCCCATTGCTTGTTTTTCTCAGGTTTGTCAAAGATCAGATGGTTGCAGATATGCGGCATTATTTCTGAGGGCTCTGTTCTGTTCCATTGATCTATATCTCTGTTTTGGTACCAGTACCATGCTATTTTGGTTACTGTAGCCTTGTAGTATAGTTTGAAGTCAGGTAGCATGATGCCTCCGGCTTTGTTCTTTTGGCTTAGGATTGACTTGGCGATGCGGGCTCTTTTTTGGTTCCATATGAACTTTAAAGTAGTTTTTTCCAATTCTGTGAAGAAAGTCATTGGTAGCTTGATGGGGATGGCATTGAATCTATAAATTACCTTTGGCAGTATGGCCATTTTCACAATATTGATTCCTCCTACCCATGAGCATGGAATGTTCTTCCATTTGTTTGTATCCTCTTTTATTTCATTGAGCAGTGGTTTGTAGTTCTCCTTGAAGAGGTCCTTCACATCCCTTGTAAGTTGGATTCCTAGGTATTTTATTCTCTTTGAAGCAATTGTGTATGGGAGTTCACTCATGATTTGGCTCTCTGTTTGTCTGTTATTGGTGTATAAGAATGCTTGTGATTTTTGTACATTGATTTTGTATCCTGAGACTTTGCTGAAGTTGCTTATCAGCTTAAGGAGATTTTGGGCTGAGACAATGGGGTTTTCTAGATATACAATCATGTCATCTGCAAACAGGGACAAAAAGCAATGGCAACAAAAGCCAAAATTGACAAATGGGATCTAATTAAACTAAAGAGCTTCTGCACAGCAAAAGAAACTACCATCAGAATGAACAGGCAACCTACAAAATGGGAGAAAATTTTTACAACCTACTCATCTGACAAAGGGCTAATATCCAGAATCTACAATGAACTCAAACAAATTTACAAGAAAAAAACAAACAACCCCATCAAAAAGTGGGCAAAGGATATGAACAGACACTTCACAAAAGAAGACATTTATGCAGCCAAAAAACACATGAAAAAATGCTCATCATCACTGGCCATCAGAGAAATGCAAACAAAAACCACAATGAGATACCATCTCACACCAGTTAGAATCACCATCATTGAAAAGTCAGGAAACAACAGGTGCTGGAAAGGATGTGGAGAAATAGGAACACTTTTACACTGTTGGTGGGACTGTAAACTAGTTCAACCATTGTGGAAGTCAGTGTAGCGATTCCTCAGGGATCTAGAACCAGAAATACCATTTGACCCAGCCATCCCATTACTGGGTATATACCCAAAGGATTATAAATCATGCTGCTATAAAGACACACGCACACGTATGTTTATTGCAGCACTATTCACAATAGCAAAGACTTGGAACCAACCCAAATGTCCAACAACGACAGACTGGATTAAGAAAATGTGGCACGTATACACCATGGAATACTATGCAGCCATAAAAAATGATGAGTTCATGTCCTTTGTAGGGACATGGATGAAACTGGAAACCATCATTCTCAGCAAACTATCGCAAGGACAAAAAACCAAATACCGCATGTTCTCACTCATAGGTGGGAACTGAACAATGAGAACACATGGACACAGGAAGGGGAACATCACACTCCGGGGACTGTTGTGGGGTGGGGGGAGGGGGGAGGGATAGCATTAGGAGATATACCTAATGCTAAATGACGAGTTAATGGGTGCAGCACACCAACATGGCACATGTATACATATGTAACAAACCTGCACATTGTGCACATGTACCCTAAAACTTAAAGTATAATAAATAAAAAAGAATTAGCTACTAGAATTGTTAGAAAAGAAAGGTCATTTAAGTGGTTGACACCTGTAGAAACTGTTCAGAGTGTGGCTTATGCAGTGTATGGCTTATACGATGCATATGCAGGGAGAGAAAGGACTGATGAAGGAGACAGGGAATCTAGGGTAGGGACGGCTTTATAAATAAAGCCTGTACTAGAAACTTTCAGTCTGTAAGGGCGGAAAAATCCTTAGAAGGTTCCCTGCCTTCTACCTGCTTCAATTCCCAAAAGCCAGGCAGTCCCGCATGAGCAGTCATGGAAGCTGGAGTCTCCTTCCAGTTCCAGGTGAGTAGAAGGACAAAGACTGTTCCCAGCATACATGGGAAGCATATAAAATGTCAGGAGGCCTGGGTTCAGGTCTCATCTGTCACTTACTGAAAATATTGGATACATCACCTTTCTAAGCCTCAGTTTCTTCCTCTGTTGAATGTGGGGGAAAATGCCTTCCCTACCTCTCAGGCACTGCAGACCAGTCAGGAGAGTGCCTGTGACAATCCTTCAGAAACTGAAAAGTACCATACAAATATGAGGAATTCTTACTAAGTTGGATTTGAAATTCTGGCTTGGCCACTCATTATTTGACTTTCCTCAAGTTTAAAACACAGATAACACTTTCACAGGGTTATTTTAAAAAGAAATTATATAATGCGTGTAAAGTGTGTGGCACAGCGCCTGACAAACAGTAAGAGCTTAAACAACAGCTTATAGTATTATCACAAGGAGAGTTATAATTTGCTGTTAAACTTTAGGGCAATAAATGTTTATATATGCTTTGCGTGATCTTGGAGAAGTATGTGAAAAAATAAGCAAATTAATAACATTGGTTATGTTGGATGACAAAGTTAGGGAGAAAGAGTGACTATTGGCTTTTTCTTTATACACCTCTAGCTTGCCTGATTTCAGAATTTGAATGGAAAAATCTAGCGCGGTGTCTTTGATGAGAAAAGAGGGATATGCAATTGATGATGGGCACCTTCCAACCTCCTGGGCTCAAGCAATCCTCCTACCTCAGCCTCCCGAGTAGCTGGGACTACAGGTGCGTGTCACCATGCCTAGCTAATTTTTTGTAAATGGGTTTTGCCATGTTGTCCAGGCTGGTCTTGAACTCCTGAGTTCAAGCGATTCACCTGCCTCAGCCTCCCAAAGTGCTGGGGTCACAGGCATGAGCCACGGCACCCAGCTCAATATTCCGTTTCAGTTGATCAATGTGCACATGGGTATTCATTCATTTTATTATTTATACCAGGAGTCAGCAAACTTTTTCTGTAAACAGCAGATAGTAAACATTTCAGGCTTTGCAGAGCACATGATCTCTGTCAAAACTACTCAACTCTCATACAGTAGCACAAAAGCAGCACAGACAATAAAGTTCCAATAAAATTTTAAGGCTGCATGTGGCTCATGGGCTGTAAACCCCGATTTACATTTTTATATATGTTAAGCATACTCTTCTTTATGTGTGAAAAAATTTAACAATTGTAAAAGATCAAACACACATATTAAAAAAAGCTATCAAAGCTATTCTCTAAAACAAAATATTCAACACAGTGTATTTGGACAAATACATAAATTTGGCACATAACATTTCAATCTTAAATCTACAACCTAAAATCTTAAAGACAGAATTTTCTTTCAAAACTTATTTCATGTAAGAAAATTTTTCCTACTCAGTTCTCTCTTCTGCCCTCATCTTGTATGTACTAAAATATTCACACCACACTTTATGTCTCTGCCTATCAAGAAGATGGAAAAATACAGTCATCAGCCCTTTGGTTTCTTTTTAAGCACCTGCCCCACCCTATACCCATTCTTTCAACATTCCAACTTCCTCCTCCCTAAAATAATGAATTTAAGGTAGAAAGAAATGAAAAAGAATGGAAATTTACAAGA
The DNA here is from genome assembly GCF_028885625.2 of Pongo pygmaeus. Classification (NCBI taxonomy): domain Eukaryota; kingdom Metazoa; phylum Chordata; class Mammalia; order Primates; family Hominidae; genus Pongo; species Pongo pygmaeus. The sequence continues at coordinate 53,886,834 of NC_072391.2, read as the reverse complement.
GAGCATGACCCATAATTGTTACCAAGAAAACATTTTCCCTTTTTGCTCTTAATAGGCTGTAAAGCTGATGCAATTAAATTATAACTATAGCAACTAAGCTGGCATCATGGGCCTTTCGCTCCAGCAGTATCTCTGCATACAGCACAGAGCCTGCATGCTCAAGACTGGGGGTAACTGCAGGCAGCCAGGAGTAGCAGGTAAGGAGCCTGCAGGGAAGGCAAGTTAGCAGAAGTGTCTAAAGCCTGGTTGGGCTGTGAGAAAGCAGTGTAGGGAAGCAGTTGGCTGCATTTAGCTGCAAGGCTGCAGGGTAAAAAATCTCTGCCAGGGTTCCTCTGATTTGCCTTTACCAATGCCAACAGAACCAAAACCAACTAGTTATTTTAGAAAATAACATTTTGGGGAGGCCTACAGAATATTTCCACTACATCCTTACTGACTCGACAGAGCAGCCAAAACATTCAGCTCTCAAGAACAAGAATGTAGCCCACTCCTACATAATACTCCTGTGACATCTGTTAAATGCTTAGAGCAGACAATGTCCCACATTAACACCAGCACTCAGTTCTTTCTCAAGTTCAAGGAATGAAGACTGAGGAGATGACTGCCAATTTTCCGTATTTCCTGCACAGAATCTCAGTGTCTTTCCAGACCCACCAAAGGCACAAGTAGCAGCACCCTCTCCATCCTCCCATGCCCTTCCATCACAATCAGAGGAGTATGCACTCTGGAGTCAACCTCACTAGGTTTGAATCCTGACTTTACCACTCGCCAGCTGTGTGATCTGGAAGAGTTACTTGCCTTCTCTGAGCCTTTGTTGCTCAACTGTAATGTGGAGATTGTAGCCTAATGATGGTTGCGAAAATTAAGCAAAATCTCACATCTAGCCAAGCTTGTAACACACAGTAAATAATCAGTAAATCACATTTCTTAAGGAAAGCAGCATAGTTTTTTTCTGCCCCACTCCCCACATTATAAGCTCCTTGAGGGCAAGAACCATGTCTAATTCATGGTTGTCGCCCCAGAGATGGTCCAGACCTGGCACAGCGTGGACCTTAAACATGTTTGTGGAATCAACAGCCCAGCTGATACTGTGTGGCAGCAGTGGCTGCCAGCCCAGTCAGTCAGCACTTTTCCCCAGCTGCACTCTCTTGGGGCTCACCCACTCTCCTGTTCTACAATCAGCTGGGGGCACTGTATCTCCAAGGCCTTTCAGAAGCAGCTTCCTGGGTCACTGACAACAAGCAGACAGAATCACTCCTCACTTGGATGGTTTCTCGTCACTAACTGCTCATCAATTTCTTCCAAATGCTCTTAAAAACTGTCCTCATCACTGAGTGCTCTCTGGCTTTGAAGGTAAAACTCATCTGTGGGGCCCATATGTATTAACATAACAGGAGCCATTTATGACCCAATGATCACTGAACCCAAGCAGAACTACTGTGACCAGATTCAGCATGACAGAGCTCTTTCACCCCCTCGCACCTTGTGATCATCTCTCCCTGTGATATCGGCTCATGACTTGGTGAGGCAGACAGGCTAGAAAACCTGAGAGGCAGGGAAACAAACCAAGGCTGCTGTCCTGTTTACACCTTTCTGAGTTCCCAAGAATCTGGCTAGTGGCTGTCATTCACAGATTGGATCTGAATTCAAGGAGGAAAGAAGAAACAGATCCTACCCCCAAGCCACCCAGTACTAATGCTGCCTCCCTACCAGTACTCACGCCTTGACATCTGCCGTCTCCTGGGACGTGCGTGTGAGGGTACGGGAACACAGGCGCTCGCCCGCCTGCTGGATCTCCTGTAAGTTCCGTTCCACGTGGGGAAGCTCTGAGATGCCCTCAGTCTCAGCAGCAAGCTGTTCAGCTTGCTGAAGGAGCTCACCAAACCCCTCAGTATCCATTGGAGATGCAGATCCTAGATGGGAGAAAAAAATGAAAAGATCTAAATCAAGGGAAAGACAGGTTTCAAACACTGCCTGAATCTGTTACAAGCTTAACAAAACAGCAGAACTTTTTGTAAACAGACGAGGACACAGCTCATCAACAAGCAGGATTTGTTCCTGAACATAGCCCAAGAACAGGCCTGACAGAGAAAATGAGTCAGGCTATGAAAAAACAGATCATTTCTGTGCAGATTGACAGCCCCAAGATTGATTTCTGCCATCAGAACAAATGCACAGATATCAAGTCACAGACCAGAATTCCTGCCTCCTTCCACAGACTCAAAGCAGATAAGGAAATGGAAATCATTGTGGCAACCTCTAGGAGGCTTAAAGAACAGTCAACCTGCACCTCTTATTCTCCATCCATCTTAGAAAAACACTACCACCCCAAAAAGCACCAGGCAATTTATAAGACCTTATCTCAAATGATCCTCACAACCACTCTGTGAGGAACAAAGAAAGAAGAACAAATTCCAATCCACAGAGGCTGAGTTACATGCCGAGAATACTCTCTACTGTGATTTGGCTGAACCAAGACCAGGAAACATAGGCATTCTTCGGATTAACCACCACTAACTCTCCCTCTCTCCCCTACTGTTATTCTAACACACCTGCCCCTTCACTAACATAGAAGAAATTCTTCTTCTTTTTTTTTTTAATACTCACGTCCAGGTCTCCATTCACACATTCTTTATCTTACAAGGTTACTGAGAGCACAGATCTGTGCCTGCTCGTTATATATGGCATCCAGGACATTAGATTTGTTACTGTACCTGCTACTTTTAGAAATGCCAATAGTACAGAATATATACTGCACTATTCTTATATAAGGTTCTTGACCAAGAGAATGTTTTTAACTCCTACCACTAATTAAATCAACAGAAGATAAAAAGTAGCACCATGGTAAGAAAATTGGGCACAGTGGCTCACGCCTGTAATCCCAGCACTCTGGGAGGCCGAGGCAGGCAGGTTGCCTGAGGTCAGGAGTTCGAGACCAGCCTGGCCAACGTGGTGAAACCTCCATCTCTACTACAAATACAAAAATTAGCTGGGCGTGGTGGCACACACCTATAATCCGAGCTACTCGGGAAGCTGAGGCAGGAGAATCACTTGAACCCGGGGGGCAGAAGACTGCAGTGAGCCAAGATCACACCACTGCATTCCAGCCTGGGCAATAGAGTGAGACTCTGTCTTGGGAAAAAAAAAAATTTACATTGCTAAAAGGTTCAGAAGAAAATCTTTCATTAAAAAAATTACTTGTACAATAGCTCTTGTTATACTTTTTTTCCTTTTTTTGGGAGACAGAGTCTCGCTCTGTCAGCCAGGCTGTAGTGCAGTGGTGCAATCTTGACTCACGGCAACTTCCACCTCCCAGATTCAAGCAATTCTCATGCCTCAGCCTCCCAAGTAGCTGGGATTACAGGCGTGCACCACCACACCCAGCCGGGGTGACACTACCGGCTTTTTTGTATTTTTAGTAGAGATGGGTTTTGCCATGTTGGCGAATAATTATATGTCAGCTATGAAGCACAGGTTAATTGTCAAAAGGACACTGTTACTGCCATAAATCCATTAAGAACTTTTAAAAATGAGCATTAAAGGACATTAACTTTAAAGGCAAAGGCACAAGGTTAAAACAAAAATAGCTCAGCTGGATTAAACATAAAGACACTTTGGTATTCTTTATGAAGTTCCAAGCTGACTTTAATCTTCAACAAAAATTCACGTACACAATAACTCTTAGCCTCAAGTTTCTAAACAAATATTGTAATTTTTTTGACCCATATAATCAGGCTGTAATTCGCAATCTTTATTGTGAGAAAATGGAGATAGGAGAATTAGGAAGGTATCCTCAGGGAGAGAGGAGGAAACACAAGAATTTTGAGGAGAGGGGCATTTTTAAACAACTACTCCGGCCTGATAGAGAAACGTGTTTTCTCAGGAATGTTCAAGGCCAATGACATTCTACTAATTACACGAAACCATGGTCATTCACCAGAAAGGGAAAAGAAAAGAAAAGCATTCCCTTCTCCAGAACCCCACCCCTCCCCTCCGCTCATTATTTTTACTCTAAGATAAAAATAATTTTTCTAACAGAGTCAAGGAAAAGAAAATACTCTTTTCTTTCATGAGGAAAACTTTGGAAATCCCTAACTAAAGAACTGAATGAAATAAAACTTTTCTATGATTAAAAAAGAAAAAGAAAGATAAAGGAAGAAAGAAATATAACTAATATTTCATTTCATATTCATATCAGACAAAGGAAATGCTCAGCTTCTCAAATGACCAGCCCACCCCAAAGATTTTGAGCAATGAATTTGAGTATAAGTAATTAATACAGAATCAGTCATTTACTTTAACATGGTCTAATAAAGTTTTTTTAAGTTAATTATATAGAATTGTTTTTGACAATGGTAAAACAAAGGTTGAATCTATGAACAACATCCTAAACGTAATATCCCAAAACTGGGCTCTAACTTTTCATCCACAAAACCTGCCCCTTGGCCTTCTCAGTGTGTGAAGACTTCATTATTCAGTTGCTTGGACCAAAACCCATGATGGCCCCATAACTCACATCCTACATCCAATCAACCAACAAAGCCTTTCAAATCTACCTTCAAAATATATCCAGAATATATTCCCTCTAAATACCAAGACCAAAAACCAGGTGAACAGAATCTGCCTGTCCTCGCCATCTCTACCTAGACACCTCCCCACATCCAAGCTGCCTCCCTAGACTCTCTCAGCAGTCTCCCTCCCTAACCTCCCAGCTTCAGCCCTTGCCTCCCACAATCTATTCAGTCTATAGCAACCCAGCAACCAGTGATCCTTTTACAGTCAGTCAGATCACATCCCTCCTGCTTAAATCTCTTGTACAGAATGAAACCCTACAAAAGGGGCCCCACCTCCCCTCATCACTCAGACTCATCTCCAGCCCTATCTCCACTCCTTTCATGGGTGCCAGCCACTCTGGGGCCTCTTTGCTGGTCCCCAACGGATCAGGCACATTCCTGCCTTACAGCCTTTGCACTCCGTGTTTCCTCTACTGGAATGCTCCTCCCCCAGAAACACTCAAGGCTGACTCCCTATTGTTTCGGCTCACCTGTCACCCTGCCTTTGAGGCCAACCTAGAGAGCTATTTAAAAATACAAGCCACCCCCAGCAATCCCCCATCTCCTTTACTGTCTGTCACCTCTGCGAGAATATAAGCTGCACGAGCACAGTGTTTTGTTCACTGACGTACCCCAAGCTTCCACAACAGTGCCTGGCACATAGCAGGTACTCATTTTTTGAATGAATAGGAAGGGTTTTTTCTTCCGTTGGTGAGAGTCTGTCCTTCTCAAAGGCTTCCTGCACTCCCTTGCCAAATGGGCACCCACTAGCAAGCAGAGATCTGAACAAAAACATTCCCTTCCAGTTGGTATCAGACTACCAACTGATACTTAAAATTTCTGAGGCAGCACAGCATAAGGCAGTGACAGTCTAAATGGCATGAATTCATATCACACTTGGTCCAGACTAGTGCTTTCCCTCTAAATACCAAGACCAAAAACCAGGTGAACAGAATTACAAACCAAAAGAAACAGATATATATAGAAAGAATTTTGCTACATAACTTCAGGGTAGGAGTAAAAAGAAAATAAGCTTGTTCCACGTCTGCACAGAAGAAGAGAGATATGTATGAAATACTATATTTGGGAAAAACTGGATCTGTCCTGCATTATTATTCAACCAGTAGAAATTAATTATACAAAAAAGTTTTATTAAAGTTTCCAAATTTATACATTTTTTGTTACAATCATTGTGCAACTAAATCTATACTTTGATGTATTAATCATCCCACTGCACTAAAATGCTTCAATTTATGGCTAATTTCATAAATTTAGGACAATTTTTGTCCCCACCACAAAATATCAATTTAGCCACAAAATATAGAGATTAAACCACAAAATCAACTTTGACCCAAGAGACTAAAAACTAATCATGAAAATAACCTCAGTAAGCTTTGTCCAGTAGAAACAATTAAAATGATCTATGGGGGAAAAAAACTGAAGTCCAAGCCTTGTGTTGGGAAAATCTGGCCATGTAGCCTGGACACCAGCTGCATCCTTGAGGAACTATGGAGGAGAGGCACAGGAAGAAGCAACAGTAAGAAACCACGGAAGCAGGACCCGGAGCAGTCAATGCAGCACAATTGGGGCTGGACAGGAAAAGGCCAGCAGGGACAGCGGAACAGCACTAGGGCTCCTCTATGACAGCAGTGACTAAGCCCTTGAGCGTGATTGGGAATCTTTTGGCAAGGCAACACTGGCAGGCACTTCAGAGAGCATCGCAAAGTATCAGGGCCTTGGGCAACAAATTACTCTCCCTATAAGTAGGACTTGGCAGAAGTGCTACTGAGCCTCCACACAAACTCCTCAACAACCTGGGCAACTGAGAACCTTAAAATGAATGGCAAACTTATCACTGCTGTTAGAAGGTAGGATTGGTTACACTTGTGGGAGTAAGGACAGAAAGGGAAGGATGAGGAAGGCTTCAAGGGGGCTGGCAATTTTCAGTTTTTTGATCTAACCGTTGGTTGACAGTATGCTCACTTTTCAGAAAATTAGTCAATCTAGACTCATGATTTGTGCATCATACTTCAATAAAAAGCTCCCCGCCCCACTGCTGCCAAGCAAAGGACAATGACCCACCTTTTGTCAGAAGCTGCAGTAGGATACCCCACTAAGCTAAAAATAAGGAATGTTCTCAGTGGGAAGCTCCCATAATGTAGATCTCTTCACCACACCTAGAGGATGCTCAGCAAATTAACTAAATGTAAAAAGTAAAACCCACAGTTTGAAAGAGACAGCTCCTACCTAGAGCTAAACCAAGGGCTGGCCAAACTTCTACTTCCTCATGCTGGTCTGTGTTCACCTGTTATTTAGTGTCTAAAACACACGTCCCTTTAGGGCATATCAACATTCATAAATGAGGTGGAAAAAAATTCCCAAACTGCATATAAGGTGAAATGAACTAAACATAAAGGCAGAGCAAAAATGCACAAAATAATTTCAGTTCATTTACTATTAACATGTGAGTCTTATGAAAAATAAAATCATTTCCACATTCCGAATATAATAACTATGTTAAATATTTAATCGAGCCAGAAAGAGTAGATACTTAAATATTCAAACAGCTAAGCACTTCTAAACCATTGTAAATCAGTATTTCTCAAAGACTGGCCCCTTCAGGATTTTATAGATGGTCTGAATCTTAATCTGTTACAGTATTCATGCTTATTATATTAAAATCCCACATATCTGTTTTCTGATATTATTGGTTCATTGGTTTCGTTTATTTTTTTTTTCATTGATGGAATCATGCCCAATTTTTATTTTTTTATTTTATTATTATTATACTTTAAGTTTTAGGGTACATGTGCACAATGTGCAGGTTAGTTACATATGTATACATGTGCCATGCTGGTGTGCTGCACCCATTAACTCATCATTTAGCATTAGGTATATCTCCTAAAGCTCCCCCCACCCCACAACAGTCCGCAGGGTTTCGTTTATTTTTAAAGCATCAGCCATGAGTAGAATACCTCTCTTCCTTTACTCAGGGCTTATGGACTCTCAAGCTGGGGAATCACTGAGTCATCCCACAAATAGCTGTTACTCACTAGTTCTCTAGACTTAAGCCTATGTTACTCCCAGGATATACTCCAGAAAATTAAAGCACCAAAGCTACAAAGGGAAAAGGAAAATGAAGCAAAGGAAGCTATAAAAGAGCCTCAGAGCCATCCATCCTAGACATATCTGCCAACCGCTTGCCCAGTTTCTAGTCTCCTAGGGCAAGAGTGAGCAAACTTCTTCTGTAAAAGGACAGGTAGTAAATAGTTTGGGCTTTGTGGGCCAGGCTCTGTAGCAACTACTCAACTGTGCTATTGTAGCTTGAAAGCAGGCATAGGTAATATGCAAACCAATAGGCGTGGCTGTACTTTAATAAAACATTAATCATGAACACTAAAATTTGAGTTTCATATAATTTTCACATGATTATAAAATATTTTTCTCTGGATTTTTTTTCCCCCGAGGATCCAAAGATGTAAAAACCCTTCTTAGTTTATTTGGCACATAGGCCATAGTTTGCCAACCCTTGGGCCTAAGGTATTTAAGCTAGACTTGATAAGCCAGCTACCCTAACTAGGCCCCAGTGTGAAAACATTGTTAAAAAGATAAAATGAGTGACACAATAGGTGTGTTGCCCTCTCGTTTCCTCTTTAAACTGTTCATTTGGAGAGCATACTTGGGGAAGAAATCTGTTTTGTAAATGATGATGCCTGTCCCATTGACCTAATGCACAGGATGCTAAAGGGAATCCACTGCTCTTTGTAAGTATAATGCAACATATCAAACCCATGTGAATTTTCCCTTTTCCTTATCACCCACAATCCAAACAGCCCAGTTACGCAAGAAATACAAAGGGCTGAGAAAAAGATGAAAGAATAAAGACAAAAACATCTGTCTTTTCTTCCATGTTAAAGAAATCTCTCTCCATTCACTGACTTGCATGGGAGATGACACCAGCTATTTTCCTGCAGAATTTCAATATAATCAAACAATACTGACTGAGGAATTCTAATTTAGTAAAATGTATGTAGTAACATACCCAAATATTGTCTCTTTCAACTTCAAAGATCATGCAACCTAAAAAAGACAGTTGTTAGCACTGCTATTTTTTTTTGATGTTGTCAAAGGGTGAGATTTTATATACATCAGAGAAAGTAACAGATGTTGCTATTTATATCCTTTCTTCCAAATGTACAACTGACAATGTTCTTCCTTTTTTGATTATTTTAAATAATTATTTTTGATTATTTTAAATATTTTAAATAATAACAGTAAAATAACAGTAAACAGTACTGTTTTTAATAACAGTAAAAGAAATGGAAAATAAAAACATATTTTAGACAGAATGGGTGAGAAGATTACATCGTGAACCCAAACACCTGGTTCCAACACAGAATGTTCATTTATTAGCAGATAAACTGATTTACCTCTGAGATAAAACCCCAATTTCTCTGTCTCAATTTCCTCATCAATCAAAAATGGTAATTCCTACCTACTTCAAGGAGTTGTTGATACATAAAAGTATCTTATAAACTCTGCTGATTTATGTAATTGTAAAATGCTATTTTAGCTTTTTTTCCCAAGTTGCCAATTTGGCAACATTTTATCACTTAATTATAAACATCTCTGCTTCAAAAAATCTTTTAGTAAATATTTAATCCCAAATTATAACTTATTTAATCACAACTTTATATCATTAAGTAAGAACTTCTGGAAGACAATTAAAATGTTTAAATCTATGTTGTATTGCCCACTACCAAATATGCTTTTTATTATAAATCCAGATTTCCATAATGAAGGTGTGATTCGAAAGAAATTTAGCATTTAATTTTAAGCAGAAACTCTGCCCTCAAACCTTATTAATCAGACTATGACAGGAGTAAAACACAAGAATGGTGTTCAACATTCTTGTGAATGATTCTTTCTTTTCTCATCCAAGATTGATGAGAAAAACCTCCACTCAAGGTATCAAAAGTTTAATACTGATTCTGTTCTCCTCTCTTTTGAATACATAAACTAGCTAGATGACAATATCATTCCACTTTTTACTATTATCTGTCAGCTGTCAATTACAACAACAACCCAAAAAAAATTAAATCTTGACAGACATCATTGTTTCAGATGCCTCTGGAAGAGAGAGGAGAGGAAAAAAAATGTTGGAAAGTTCTTTATAGCCCTGTGAGACTAAGTAAAAGAGTTAGACCTTATCATTATTCAGAAGGTAGAGTTCTGGAGAAAACAAAGACCTAAAATAAATTAACCTAGACAGAAGAAAAAGACCTGGGTGATTCAGTAGCAGTACTGCCCTCAATGACTCCATGTTTGCAATAAGGAATGCGTAGTATCAGCTTCCCTGATACATAAAATATCACTTGTATTATTTCCTCTTCAATGAGCAAAGAGAAGTAATAACCTGGCATCGCAAAGAAAAATAAATTATCCACATAAGTAACTTTCTGATAAACTCTTGGCTGTCCAGCAGAAGGCCCAGCTGGGAAGAAAGTGCTGTGGACTACAGCTTGGCTCCATCCCATGCCAGCCCTCTGACCCTGGGGCTGGATCCTCTCTGGATGAGGGGGTTGCTCAGGTGATCTCTAAGGGCCTGCTCACCTTAAAGAATTTACAAATGTGAGATGTTTTAATTCGGTCTTTAAACTTACTTGATGCTTCCTAGGAAACAGCCCCATTTTAGTGGTGATGGAAATTATCTCTATAGAGAACCTTAGGAATGATACTAGTTCTGTCTTACAACTAGCATAAACAGGGGCAGATCACCAAGTCGGCCCCAAAAGGCCTGTGGCTTTGGTTCTGGCTCTGGCTCTTCTCTCTAAACCAATGCTACTCAACTTTGCCCCACAGGGGACATTCAGCAACAGCTAGAGACATTTTTGGTTGTCACAACTTGGGAGGCAGAAGGTGTGCAGATTCTAACAAAAGTCTGGGTCCCTACCATAATAATTTTAAAACCATTGCACGTAGAGAATCATCCCACTTGGGCTTTTTATGGCAGTATATTCATACCTTGGTATACCACACAGCAATGGAAAAGAAACTACAGACTACACAGAACATGGATGAATTTCGCAGACATCACAGTGAGCTGAAGAAGCCAGACACAAAAAGAAAAAAAAAAAAAAGCACTGTATGACTCTATTTATATGGATCTTAAAAACAGGAAAAACGAATCTATGGCACTAGAGATCAGAATACTGGTTATCCTTGGGAGTGTAGGGGGAGTGCTGATTGGGAGAAAGCACAGCAGAGCTTTTCGGGTACTAAGGACTGAACTGTGTTCTCTCAGAATTCCTATGTTGAAGCCCTACCCCACAATGTGATGCTATTTGGAGACGGGGTCTTTGGGAAGTAATTAGACTCAGATGAGGTGACGTGGGTGGGGTCTTCAGGATGGGATAAGTGCCCTTAGACACGCCAGAAAACTTGCTTTCCTCCACCTACCTCTCCCCACACATACACATCAAAGAAAGGTCTTTGACTACACACTGAGCAGCTAGGAAGAGGGCCCTCACCAGAACCCAACTATGCTGGCTGGCATCCTGATCTCGGACTTCCAGCCTCCAAAACTGTGAGGAAATAAATTTCTGTTTAAGCCAGAACAACAGATATTCTGGTATTTTATTATGGTGATCTGAGCTGACCAAAGTACCAGAAATGCTTTATATTTCAATACGGACAGTGGTCACATAAGTGAATAAATGTGTAAAAATTCCCTAAGCTGTATACTTAAGGTTGACTCACAGTTTTTTAGAAGGAATAGCAAGAAACAAAGCACTAACTTAGCAAGAAACAATCTAGCATTACCAAGGTGAGAGTTGGGAGACTTTTCTACTTTTCTTTTTTTTTTTTTTCTGGGTTCGACTTCTTTTTTTTTTTTTTCTTTTTATTATTATTATTATTATTATTATTATTATTATTATTATACTTTAGGTTTCATGGTACATGTGCGCAATGTGCAGGTAAATTACATATGTATACATGTGCCATGTTGGTGCGCTGCACCCACTAACTCGTCATCTAGCATTAGGTATATCTCCCAATGCTATCCCTCCCCCCTCCCCTGACCCCACAACAGTCCCCGAAGTGTGATGTTCCCCTTCCTGTGTCCATGTGTTCTCATTGTTCAATTCCCACCTATGAGTGAGAACATGCGGTGTTGGGTTTTTTGTTCTTGCGATAGTTTACTGAGAATGATGATTTCCAATTTCATCCATGTCCCTACAAAGGACATGAACTCATCATTTTTTATGGCTGCATAGTATTCCATGGTGTATATGTGCCACATTTTCTTAATCCAGTCTATCATTGTTGGACATTTGGGTTGGTTCCAAGTCTTTGCTATTGTGAATAATGCGGCAATAAACATACTTTTCATTTGATTCCCTTGTCAGGGTGAATTCTTCTCCATGAGTATATGTGATCTTACATATTTTTTAATAACTTGTTAATTTTAATATTGCTCTAAATTCTCTACTTCAGAGTGTGTGTCTCACCACTGCCCTTGAAGCCTCAATGGCAATGACTGTCAAATCCACACCTGCCCCCGAGTACTCAAACTCCAACCATGAGTTTCCAGGCACCACTGGTGCATCTCCTCTCAAGCACATAACTGTCACACCCACCATGTCTCCAAATGCAGTTATCCACCCCCAACTCCTCCTCCGCCTCTGCCCCTGGCTTCTGTCTCCCAGGTTCTAATTCACCCTGCTCCTTTGCATCTCTGTGTGCCCTCAGATTGTTTACTTACAGGTGTCCCTCCACTCTCAGACTCAGAAACCAAACACATGTAGATACATTTTTCCATAGCAAGCAGGCAGGTATTCCTCATTATCCAAACTATTGCTATTCTCTAACTAAAACTCAGGAAACGAAATACTACAGACTCAGATAACATGATATTCCTCACTCTCCAAACTCTCATTACCGAAACAGATTATTTATTTATTTATTTATTTATTTATTTACTTTTAAGATGGAATCTCACTTTGTTGCCCAGGCTGGAGTGCAACAGCATGATCTCAGCTCACTGCAACCTCCACCTCCCGGTTTCAAGCAATTCTCCTGCTGACTCAGTCTCCCGGGTAGTTGGGATTACAGGCACGTGCCATCACACCAGGGTAATTTTTTATTTTTAGTAGAGATGGGGTTTCACCATGTTGGCTAGGCTGGTCTCGAACTCCTGACCTTAGGTGATCTGGCTGCCTCAGCCTCCCAAAGTGCTGGGATTACAGGCATGAGCCACCACACCCAGCTCCTAAACAGATTTAAATAGCATGGGGTATTTATATTTTTGCAACATCCTCTAACTATTGCTTTCATCCCCATCACTATCACCTAAGGCCAGACCTTCATTCCTTTAAGTCTAAGTCCTTCTTACATGCTAGAACATGGCCTTCCTCCTTCTAGCCCTGCCCCCAACTCTATGCACCCTACTCTCTGTGGCCACCTCTATCTTCCTTTTTTTTTTTTTGAGACAGAGTTTCACTCTTGTCCCCCAGGCCGGAGTGCAATGGTAAGATCTCAGCTCACTGCAACTTCCACCTCCCAGGTTCAAGTGATTCTCCTGCCTCAGCCTCCCGAGTAACTGGGATAACAGGCACGCACCACCATGCCCAGCTAATTTTTGGGGTTTCACCATGTTTGCCAGGCTGGTCTCGAACTCCTGACCTCAAGTGATCCGCTCGCCTTGGCCTCCCAAAGTGCTAGGAATACAGGCGAGGGCCACTGCGCCCGACCCCACCTCTCTTTCTGACACGGCTGTTGCCCCTGCTCAAAAAACCTCACTGGCTCCCACTCACAGGGATCCGGGTGAGACACTGCTTTTAACTTTCTACCTCCCAGAATAAACCTTGTGTACCAGTCACCTGATTTACTTGGTCCCTGACTATCCTTGCACATGTCCTGCTCTGTGCCATTTTTCCCAAAAAGAAACACCTACCCAACCTTCCACTGCAGCCCTGAGCTCCAACCAGCTCCTTCACTCTTTAGCTCGATGACTTTGGGCAAATTAATTACTCTCTCTGGGCCTCATCTGTGAAATGGAAAAATAACTGTATCTCCCTCACCTGTCACAAAGTAACCACTCAATAAACATTAGCTATCATTATTACCACCAATTCAAGTCCTACCTACCAAATGGTCTTCCTCAATACACATTACCTACAGAAATTTTCCCTCATCTAAATTCCTTTTACTCCATTCATTTATTTGCTCGACATCATCTCCTGAGCTCTGTCTGTGTATGAGTCCCCACTATGGGCTTTATTTGTATAATCTAATGTCATCCTCACAGCAGACCTCTAGTGTCCAAAGGGACCAACTGGTACACAGGTTTTTCAGCAGGGGCAGCAGCCGTGTCAGAAAGATAGAGATGGGCACAGACAGTAGGGTGCATGGAGTGGGAGGGGTTAGGAGGAGGAAGGCCGTATTCTAGCATCTAACAAGGACTTGGACCTTCCCCATCTTCCTCATTTCAGTAAATAGTATCTTCATGCTAGAAGTTGCTCAGGTCTAAAACCATGGCATTGTCCTTGACTTCTTTTCTCCTCTTATACCCTACATTAGCAATTCATTTCTACACTACATTTATTCATATATACATAAGTCGGACCCACTTTTTGTCTCTTCTACCACTATCATCCTGGTGCAAGCCACTCTCATGTGTCACATCTGGGCGATACAGTAGCCTCCTGTCTCCCTGTTCTTACTTTGTCTCCTCCCACTTCCCAGTCTGTTCTCCACACCACACTGGGAAGGATCCTCTGAAGGGGCTCAAACCTTCAATAGCCCCCATCACTCACAGGCTGAGATCCAAAGTCCTTACCCTGTGCTGTGAGGCCTACATGACTATCCCCGACCCAACTCCTTCTGTTACCACTCTTCCCCAGGATTATGCGCTTTGGTCCTATGGCCTTCCGCTCTTCTTCAAATATGCTAAATACACTGCTGACTTGGGCTTTCAGTCACTGTTTCCTCTGCATCTGCAGGAATATTCTCCTCCAAAATACCTACCTGGCTAACCCCCTTAATTCCTTCAAATCTCTGCTCAAAGGTTTCCTTTTTAAAGAAGCTTCTCAGCACACCCCAGCTAAAGCAGCTCCATCGTCCACTCTACGTTTCTGTTCTACCTCGTTGGTAGTATGTTATCAATTTCTGGCATCACATGTCTACCTGTTTGTTCATTTATTGTCTGTCTCCTAACAGGCTCCTTGAGCCTGGGAACCTTGTCTGGTCTGTCCACAGCCCCATTTCTAGTGCACTGAACAACAGCACCTAATGCTCAATAAATATGTGTTAAATGAATGAAGGAAGGAAGGAAGAGAAGACTATAACTTTGGTGTACCTAACAGATCAATGTAGGAATTTTTGGTAAGGTTTGAGGAAGTTTCTTCTGGCTGTTAGCAACTGTGTATGGGAGATCTAGCTGTTTGAGGACACTGTTGAAGCTATAAAAAAGTATAAAGCTACAAAATATTTCAAACTTTATGTTATTTAGGGGAGAAGAGATGTAGGTATAACAGACATTAATATAAGGCAAGTAAGTGAGCTAGGAGGACTCTAATCTATCAAAACAAAGGGGATTCTCATATCTCTATGTCCAGCCCAACTCTTTTCCCAAGCCAGTATTTCCAACTGTCCACCTAAAACCTATACCTGGATGACTCACAGGTGCCTCAAACTACACATGTCCCAAATCAGACTCATCACTTCTCTCTCCTTAGCCACTGCCACTACCAATGCTTCCTTCTCGTGGGTTCCCAGTCTCTTTCAGTAAAACAATTAGCACACAGTCAAGTAAGCCAGAAACCACCTTCGAGTCACCCCAGCGTCCCCCTTCACCTCCTCAACACTCAGCCAATCTCAAGATCTACTTCTCAAACCTTTTGCAAAGTCATACCCTCATCTCTCGCCCCTTCTCTGACTTGCACCCCGACTAAGCCTTCTTGTTCCTCCAATCAACCTCCCCATGGTCAGGGAGGTCTTTCTGAAATGCTTTCCTGTCTTAAGTCCATCAGGGACACCTTCCATCCCCTACAGAATAAGATGCTCATGTTTTGACACAGCTATAAAGGGTGCTCTCCACACAACAGACACTGCCACCCTTACTATCCTCATCTCTCACTGCCTTCCCCCAATTATATACCCTAGCAATTCTCTATTCTTTGGGGTGCCTGTTTCCTCCCTTCATACTCCTGTACATGCTAAGTACACACTCTCTATAACACATCCCCACCCCTATCTTGTCACATGGGGAACTCCTATGTATGCTGCAGCCAGCTGGGAAAGTCCCACCTATGCCAACCCCTCCCACACTACTCTGAATCTTCTATACTGTTCTTCCCTAGTGCAGCAGTTGTGATTATTTCATCACACATATGTCTCCTTCTCTAGTGGCAAATTTCCTATAGGGTAAGGTCCACAGATGCTCAACTCTGAGTCCTCAGCATTAAGTCTGGCACATAATAGGATCAGATACATATTTGTTGAATTAAAGTGACCTGTTCCCTGAACACACCAGTGAAAGATCTTCCCTCTAACTCCATATTCTTTAAATAAACTCTTTCGTGAGGAGTGGGCCCTCTCACCTTCGGATCTTTGCTCCAACCTGTCCCCCTCCTTGGCACATCCATCTTTCCATCAACCTTATTTTCTACATCAGTCCATCAAAAAGCTGGTTCAGACCCTCAGGCTCACCACATCTCCAGCTGCTCACACTGTAGGGTCTTTGCACCTGCTCTACCCCCTACCAGCAATGCTCTCAGATAGTCCCATGACCTGCTCATTCATTTCAAGCAGGTCTCTATTCAAATATCCCTGTCCTCCTTTAAGAAACAGCCCTGACATCACACTTCCTATCTGTGCTTTTATTGCTAGTGGTACCCTCCATAGGCTTATCAGTTCAATGAAGGCAGGCCTGTCTCCTTCACCACTGCATCCCCATGCCTGCAAGAGTGCCAGTAACATCCATCTAGTTCATATTTTTTGAGCACCTACTGTGTGCCAGACCTAGGTGCTAGGAACACATCAGTGAACAAAACAGATAAAAATCCCCTCACTCACATTCTACAGGGGGAAGACAACAATACACAAGAAAAATACATGAAATATAAGTGCTAAGAACAACTAAAGCAATGAAGGGAGGCGGGAAATGGGGAAAGCCTCACTAGATGCCTCCCTAGTGAAAACCTGGAAGAAGTGAGTGCAAACTACATGGATATTAACTTGCAAGCACAAAGGCCCTGAGGCTAAAGCATGTCTGACATTTGGAAAGGGAGGGAGCAGAAAATGAGACTGGGAAAGTAACACTGGGTCAGATTATGTAAAGCCTTATAGCTCACTGTAAAGGGGTTTGTCTATCATTATTAACGAGATGGGGACCCATTGGAGGGATTTTTTTTTTTTTTTTTTTTTAAGTAAAGGAATGATACGATCTGACAGCCTGTGTTTTAAAAAGATCCCCCTAGCTGCTGTGCAAAAAACAGGGGCCAGGACAGAAGCAGGAAGACCAAATGGGAAACTATTTCAATAATCCAAACCAGAGGTGGTGACCTGGCCCAGGGTGGCAAGTACTATTTGTGGCGTGAAAAACAGAGGGCTGGGTGTGGTGGCCCACACCTGTAATTCCAACACTTTCGTGGGAGGCCGAAATGGGCGGATCACTTGAGGCCAGGAGTTCAAGACCAGCCTGGCCAACATGGTGAAATCCTGTCTCTACTAAAAATACAAAAATTAGCCAGGTGAGGTGGCACACGCCTGTAATCCCAGCTACTTGGGAGGCCGAAGTAGGAGAATCGCTTGAGCCTGGGAGGCAGAGGTTGCAGTCACACGATGACACGAGATCGCACCACTGCACTCCAGCCTGAGCTACCGAGGGAGACTGTCTCAAAAGAAAAAAAAAAAAAAGAAAGAAAAGAAAAAGAAAGACAGCAGTCAACGATGGCTCAAAGGTTATTAGCCAGGGTCTTTCCTATGATTGAGATGAGAAAAAAAAGGCAACAGAAGCAGTTTGGGGAGAGTAATGAAGGGGAGCTTGCTAGCCCTCTCTTGGCATGTTTAATTTGAGTTGCCTATAACCCATCTCAGTGGAGATATTAAGTGGGTGGCTGGATAAAGGTCAGGGGTGAGGCCTGCGATGGAGATACAAATATCGAATCTGTTAGCCTCTGATATGTAGGTATTTAATGCTATGAGATCACCATCAATGAAAATAAAAATATTGCAAACACAAATGCACAAAGGAGAATTTAAAGAAAAAAAATAAAGAAGAAAAGCTAGGATGACCGAGGATACCCTCCCACATCCCCCGGAAAGAATACAAAAAGGTGACCCTCGCTTTTGCTGAAAGACAACTCGGTCAAAATAAAAATTAAATAAATAAAACCTCCTTCCCACGTCTAGCAGAAGGGCAAACCCAGACCAGAGGCTCTGTCAACGGGTCTTTAATACTTTCACCAAGGACCCATAGGGCCGGCCCCGTAATTTTTTCAAAAGAAACCCAGTGAACTTGGGCATCGCCTCTGCAGAGAACGGGATGGAGTAAGCACAGAGAAGGGTGGGCCACCCCTGGGTTCCAATCACCAGCATCCTCCTGGATGTACAAAAGGTAAGCCAAGGGTTGGGAGAAGCTCCCCTCGCCCCAAAGACCCCTTCCCTCGCAGAGCAACGCCTCCCTACAGGATGTGTCCATGAGGGGTAGGCAAGCAGGCAGGGCACGGTCAGGAAGGTAAGCACGCGGGGCGTTGTGGCGCAGGCTTAGGCAAAGTGGGCTCGCGGGGCACGAGGTGGAGGTGAGGGCAGGGGCGTGGCGCGAGGGCACCACAGTGGGGAAGGGGGAGTCGGGAGGCCTAGGTTCTGCATTCAGAAAGTGGTCCAATGATAGGCACCCCCAGGGATGCAGCCCGACTCTAAGCCTCGCGGGCGGCTCGACAAGGCGTTGTGTCGCCGGCGTCAGGCGTGCCCGGCTGCCATGAGGAGAACGGGAAGTGTGAGCGGCGGGGTTCCGAGCGTGGGGACGGCGCTCCACCCAGTCACGGGGTCCTGGGTTCAAGGACAAGCCCACGGTCGCAAGGACGCGACCAGACACACCCTTACCTTGTACTACAGCCGTCTCCGCCGCTCAGGTGCCGGCTTGAGGACGCGGCCGCCGCTTCTCGCGCCGCTCTCCCCCGCTTCCTGATTGGCCAAGGCTGGCCGCTCCCAGAAGCCCTCGCGCGGTGCGCCGCCAAATGAACTTTATGGAGACCCGTGGGGGAGGACAAGAACAGGGGCGGGGCTGGGGGCGGGGCTGGGGCGGGGCTGGGGGCGGGGCGGAGGTGGTGCCTTGGGCCAAACTGTCACCGCTGGGCCACAGGCAGCCACGGACCTCGCCTTTCCCACTTGGTTAGAGTCGGCTCTGCCGAGAGAAAGCGATTCCAGAATTCCCTAAGTTAAAGGAATTTCTTACTCCTTATTGAGCGCCATCCAAGGGCCAGGCCCTAGTCTAGGAACTGGCAAAACGGTGGCGACCGCGTCAGACAAGATCGCTGCCCTCATTGAGTTCCCAGGTTGGCAGGGGAAACAAAAATCTAATAAATAACTGCAGTTTGCAAGAAGAGCTATGAAGAAAAAACAGGGTGATGGGAGAGAGAATGCTTGGATGTTGAAGGGAGGCCTTTCTGAGATGGTGACATCTTAAGCTGAATAAAGAAGAATGAGAAAGGATGGGGCTTGCAAAGTTCTGGCTTCAAAGAATTCCAGGCAGAGGGAACAAGAGTGAAGTCTCCAGGGGAAGCCAGCTTAGTGTTTGGAGACTAGAAAGAAGGGGTGTGTGGCTGGAAGATGGTGAGTAGGGACAAGTGGGGTCAGACTCATCCATAGACTGGATGGCTTATACACAACAGAAATTTTTTTTCTCACAGTTCTGGAGGCTGGGAAGCCTTAGATTAAAGCACCCGCAGATTCAGTGTCTGCTTAGGGCCTGCCTCCTAATTCATAGATGGCACTTGATATGGTTTGGCTCTGTGTCCCCACCCAAATCTCACCTTGAATTACAATCCCCATAATCTCCACATATCAAGGGTGAGACCAGGTGGAGGTAATCAGATCATGGGGGGCAGTTTCTGGCATGCTGTTCTAACGCTAATAAGTCTCATGAGATCTGGTGGTTTTATAAGCGTCTGGCATTTCCCCTGCTTGCACTCATTCTCTGTCCTGTTGCCCTGTGAACATGTGCCTTCCACCATAATCGTAAGTTTCCTGAGGCCTCCCCAGCCATGCGGAACTGTGAGTCAATTAAACCTCGTTTCTTTATAAATGACCTGGTCTCAGGTATTTCTTCACAGCAGCATGAGAACGGACTAATATAGCACTTTCTCCCTGTAACCACACACAGAAGGGTGAGGGGAGCTCTCCAGTATTTCTTTTATTAGGGCTCTAATCCCATTCATGAGGGCTTCACTCTCATGACCCAATCACCTACCAAAGTCCTCACCTCTTAATACCATCCCAATGGGGGGCAGAGTTTCAACATATAAATTTGAAGGGGGAGGACACAAACATTAAGAAGTCTATAGCAACTAGTGTCCAGCTTTGTTTATTTTTAATACCTCACACCAGCATATTGTGAGTTCTCTATAAATAATTGGTGCTGATTAACAATATGTATGAATGTGGCCTTTGCCCTGAAGCTATTAAATATGTAACCAGACCCTGCTGTGGTCAGAGAATATCCACAAAGATAATAGTATCTTGCATCTCAATAATGTTTTATACTTTTACCTTGTTTTTCCTTTATGTAAAAAAAAAAAAAAAAAAGAACTTTTAATGACATAGACAAATGCTTGTGCAATATTGCCAAATGAAAATTCAGGACACTTGCCTTTTAAAGCTGAATATCTCTACATTGTAAAACCCAGCAATTCAACTCCTAGATATATGCCCTAGAGAAACTCTTACACATATGCACCAGGAGTTATAAGCAAGAATCTTCATAGCAGCACAGTTCATATTAGCAAAAAACTTGAAATAAGCCAAATATCTGTTAACCAAAAAAAAAGGATAAATAAATTGTGGGATATTATGCAATGGAGCATTACACAGCAGTGAAAAATGAATGTGCTTCAGCCACAGATACACCATGGATGAATCTTGGAAACGTAATGTTAAATGGAAAAAGTGGCCAGGTGCAGTGGCTCATGCCTGTAATCTCAGCACTTTGGATGGCTGAGGCAAGAGGGTAGCTTGAGCCTCAGAGTTCAAGACCAGCCTGGGCAACATGGTGAAACCCTGTCTCTACCAAAGATACAGAAAAATTGGCTGGGCATGGTAGTGTGCAGCTGTAGTCCCAGCTACTGGGGAGGCTGAGGTGGGAGGATCACCTGAGCCCAGGAGGTCAAGGCTGCAGTGAGCCCTGGTCGTGCCACTGCACTCCAGCCTGTGCAACAGAGTGAGAGCTCATCTTAAAAATCCTTGCGGTTTTCCAGATGGTCTTCCCATATACCTTCCTATCCCCAGAGATAACCACAATGTGACATTTCATATTTATCATTCCAATGTTTTATAGTTTTATCACAAATGTATCTGTGCATAAACAATATATTATTTGGGTTTTTTTTGTTTGTTTATTTTTTATTTTCTTGTTTTTAAGAGAATTGGGTGCATTGGCTCACTCCTGTAATCTCAGCACTTTGGGAGGCCAAGGTGGGAGGATCACTTGAGCCTTGAAGTTCAAGACCAGCCTGGGCAATGCAGTGAGACCCCCATCTCTACAAAAATAATAATAATAATAATTAGCCAGGCATGGTAGCTCATGGTCGTAGTCCCAGCTACTCAGGAGACTGAGGTGGGAGAATCACTTGAGCCCAGGAGGCGGAGGTTGCAGTGAGCTGTGATCACGCCGCTGCATTCCAGCCTGAGCTACGGAACAAGAGCCTGTCTCAAAATTAAATAAATAAATACACAAGAGATAAAGAAAGAGGATATTGAAATATGATGAAGTGGGAATGATGTCTCTCCTGGCTGGGGGAACCACAAATGAGTCCTTAAAACCTAGTGTACTTTTCAAGATTTCTGCAATGAAGTGACCATGCATAACTCCCATAATCAGAAAAAATACACTAAAACTGAGTTGGTTGGTTTTGTTTTGTTTGCACAGAGTTATAACCAACATCAGCTTCCCAATATTTGCCCAGGTATGTGATTCAAAGAATTTCCTTTGAGGATTCTGAACTCACCTCCAGCTCTACTCCTTGAACTGTCGTCTTGTCCAAATGCCACAGAGACAGGAGTTTTTATCTCCTGGTGGCAAGATCTGTAACAGAGCAATTTCTGAAGCTGTTTCTGTCTGTCAATTAATTACATAGCTTAGAAGAGCTTTTTTTTTTTTTTTTTTTTTTGAGACGGAGTCTCACTCTATCGTCCAGGCTGGAGTGCAGGGCTGCTATGTCGGCTCACTGCAACCCCCGCCTCCTGGGTTCAAGCAATTCTCCTGCCTCAGCCTCCCAAGTAGCTGGGATTACAGGTGCCCGCCACCATTTCTGGCTAATTTTTGTATTTTTAGTAGAGACAGGGTTTCGCCATGTTGGCCAGGCTGGTCTTGAACTCCTGGCCTCACGATCCACCCACCTCGGCCTTCCAAAGTGCTGGGATTACAGGTATGAGCCACCATGCCTTGCCAGAAGAGCTTTGTTAAACATCACTTTATCTGAGCTCAGAATCTTTCAAGAGCCTTTGCCTTGAGAATTGTTCTGAGATGTGCCCCAGAGCCCCTGCAAGGCCCCTTTCTCAGAGGTGGTGATTTACAAGCTCTTTCCTACTTAAAAGGGAGCTGGGTGGTGGCGGAGAGTCCTTACCTTCCCTCATTTAGTCCTACTGGGTCCCAAACATTATTTAACAGAATCCTGTTTTTCAAAGGAAGTCTTTGATGGAACCCTGTATTGTAACACAGATTTTGCATCTCTTCTGTACATACCAAGTGTATAACTCTGCATTTTTTGGCTGCACGATGATATCAAACAAACACAGGTCTTTGTACGCTCGTCTAGTTCAATTGCGCTTTTGAATATTCTTAGTCTTCAGATGAACTCATTGAGTATATGGGATGTGCATTCAATGCACTATACCGTATTACCAGACAGTTGCTCTCTAATGGGACGTCTTTTAACACTTGGACTCCCCTGTGGAGCGTTCCTGCCCCAAATCTCAGTCCCTGTGTTTTGATTGGTGGCATGTGACTCAGGCCTCGCCAATCAGAGCAGAGTACTGCAGTACCCTGGCCATAGGGACTGGTTATAACCCAATAGGATCAAGAAAATGCACTCTTAAGATGTTCTGCTTGGACAGTTATCTTTATGACTGGAATAAATTAGAACTGTGAAGATGTTTTTGTAGGCATTATCATTCCTTTCAAATTTTTGTTTGTTTGTTTGTTTGTTTATTTTGAGACAGAGTCACACTCTGTTGCCCAGGCTGGAGTGCAGTAGCACAATCTTGGCTTGTTGTAACCTCCGCCTCTCAGGTTCAAGTGATTCTTGTGCCTCAGCCTCCCTAGTTGCTTGGATTACAGGTGTATGCCACCACGCCCAGCTAATTTTTGTATTTTTAGTAGAGATGGGATTTCACATGTTGGCCAGGCTGGTCTGGAACTCCTGACTTCAAGTGATCTGCCCTCCTTGGCCTCTCAAAGTGCTGGGATTACAGGCATGAGCCACCATGCCCGGCCTGTTTAATTGTTTATTGTCCACAGGGGAAGAATTTGTCTGGGAGGGGAGACAATACAGAAGAGAGCAATGTAGTGATGGAGAGAGAGCCTGTACTCAAGTGACATTGTGACACAGCTTCTGGATCAAGCTGTGCCTAAAGCTAACCCTATCCCTGGAATGTTTTGTTGCATGACCCAGAAAATTTTATTTTTTGCTCAATTTCACTGAGGTTTTACGTCACTTGCAATCAAAACAATCCTGAAGGATGCAGGTATTACTTGAACCCTTATAGCATCTCATCTAACATGCTTGTTATAAGGTCAATAGGCCAGAATTCAGTAAGCTTAATTCAGTAAACTTTTCCCAGTCGAACTGCTTTTCCATCACATGCAATATAGGGAAGTATTTTCCACAATGTCAAGAAGAATGTTTTCACCATCAGATTACATTTTATTCTACCCATTAACAAAATCATATTAAACAGTTCCATTTACAAAGAAGCTGAGAAAGTCTTATTTTCATGTTCATTGCATTTTGTTCCACAATGACATTGTAACTTGGCAAGGAATACAGAATTATGTTGCATGGTTTTGTTTCTGTGTAAGTTTGATCAAGACAATGGTCAAGTTTTATTATTAAAAAGATGAGGCTTTTGGATACATAGCATTACAAATTTGCTTGAACCCACAGAATGTACAACACCAAGAGTAAACCCTAATGTAAACGACAGACTGGGTGATCATGATGCGTCAAACGGGCTCATCAGTTGTAAGAAATGTACCACTCTGGTGGGGGATGTTGGTAATGGGAGAGGCTAGGCGTGTGTACAGGCAGGGGGTATGTGAAAAATCACTGTACCTTTGGCTCAATTTTGCTGTGCTCCTAAAACTGCTCTAAAAAAAAAGTTTATTAAAACATTTTTTAAAGTAAGGCTCAGCTGGGCATGGTGGCTCATGCCTGTAATCCCAGCACTTTGGGAGGCTGAGGCAGGCAGATCACTTGAGGTCAGGAGTTCGAGACCAGCCTGGCCAATATTGTGAAATCCTGTCTCTACTAAAAACACAAAAATTTGGCCGGACGCGGTGGCTCACGCCTGTAATTCCAGCACTTTGGGAGGCTGAGACGGGCATATCACGTGGCCAAGAGATTGAGACTATCCTGGCCAACATGCTGAAACCCCATCTCTACTAAAAATAAAAAAAATTAGCTGGATTTGGTGGTACGTGTGTCTAGTCCCAGCCACTCGGGAGGCTGAGGCAGGAGAAGCGCTTGGACCCGGGAGGCAGAGGTTGCACTGAGCCAAGATCACGCCACTGCACTCCAGCCTGGTGAAAAAAATAAAAATAAATAAATAAATAAAAATACAAACATTAGTTGGGGTGGTGAGCACCTGTAATCCCAGCTACTCAGGAGGCTGAGGCCAGAGAATCGCTTGGACCTAGGAGGCAGAGGTTGCAGTGAGCCAAGATTGCACCCCTGTACTCCAGCCTGGGCGACAGAGCAAGACTTCATCTCAAATAAAAAATAAAAATAAAAAATAAAAGTGATTCATTGTTCTTCTTGTGACTTTGTGGGGAAAGGGCTTCCATTTGACCTCCTTTCATTTAGTCTCTTGAAAAATATTTGTTGAGTGCTGCTGTGTGCTGAGTGCTGGGGATTCAGAATGAATGAAATTGATGAGATCCCTGGCCCCATGGAGCTCACATTCTAACAGGGCAAACACACAATAAACAAATGAACAGATTTTGGGGAAGGTTAATTTCAGGGAGTGATAAGCCTGTATATAAAAAAATAGAAAGGGCCAGGGGCAGTGGCTCATGCCTGTAATCCCAGCACTTTGGGAGGCTAAGGTTGGGGATCACTGGAGCTCAGGAGTTCAAGACCAGCCTGGGCAACATGGGGAATCCTCATCTCTACAAAACATACAAAAATTAGCCGGGTGTGGTGGCATGTGTCTGTAGTCCCAGCTACTTGCGGGGGCTGAGGTGGGAGCATCACTTGAGACCAGGAGGTCGAGGCTGCAGTGAGCTATGATTGAGCCACTGCACTCCGGCCTGGGTGACAGAGTAAGACCTTGTCTCAAGAAGAAAAAAAAAAAATAGAAAGTGCAGCTGAGGGAAGTGAGTGCTGCTTCAGCTGGGGAGGTAATGGAAGACCTCTCTGAGGAAATGACATCTGAGCAGAGACCTGGATTCCTGAAGGAGCCATGTGAAGCTATGCGGGGTCAGCAAGTGTCAAGGCCTCTGGGACAGACAGGATTCCAAAACACACCTTCTACTTACCACCAAATCAAACAAACACACCAAAACCAGAAAACTCCAGGCCCAGGTTCCTTCACTGGTGAATTCTTTCAAATATTTAAGGAAGAAATAATATGAATCTTACATAAACTCTTCCAGAGAACAGAAAAAATAAGAACACTTTTCGACTAGTTCAATGAGGGGGGCATAACCTTGATTCCAAAACCTGGCAGGACCCTACAAGAAAAGAAATAGAAGAACAGCCCTACTAAACATAAAGGCAAAAATCTGAAATAAAATATTGAGAAACCAAATCTAGCAATATAGCAAAAGGATAATACATCAGGATCATAGGAAGAATTATTTTTTACCAAGAATGTAACATTAGAAAATGTGTGTAATTCTCCGCACTAACAACATAAATGAGAAATATAAATGTTTATCTTAATAGATGCCAATAAAAAGCATTTAATACAATTCAACATGTATTTATGATAAAAACTTTTAGCAAAGTAGGGATAGATGGGAACTTAATCTGATGCAAGGTACCTATAAAAAACTTTCAGCAAATATCGCTTAATGGAAAAATATAAATATTTCTCCTAAAGTCGTATAAACATAACAAAGATGTCAGCTGTTACCATTTATATTCAACATTGTATTAGAGGTCTATGCCAGTGCAGTAGGCAAGAAGGAGAAATAGTAGGCATAAGGATTGGCAAGAAAAAAATAAAATCACCATCATGGACAGATGACATGAATACATAAGAAGAAAATCCAAAATAATCTACAGACAAAATATTAAAATTAATTAATGAAGTTAGCAAGCCTGTAAAAAAAAGTCAGTATACAAAAATTAATTATATTTCTATATATTTGTGAAAAATAACTGGAAAATGAACATTTTAAATGATATCATTTGCATTAGCATAAAAATCATATAAATAGGATTAAACCTCACAAAAAGATGTACAAGATTTTGATGCTAAAAACTACAAGGCATTAATGAGAGCAACTGAAGAAGACCCAAATAAATGTTGAGATAAGCCATGTTTTTGGATCGAAGACTCAAGATGCCAGTTCTCCCCAAAGTGATTTATGGATTCAATGCAATCCTAACCATAATCCTAGCACATTTTTAATGGAAATTGACAAGCTGATTCTAAAATTTATCTGAAAATGCAAAAGGCCAAAAACATTCTTTTCAGAAATTCTTAAAGAAGAAAATGTGGGAGAGGGACTTATGCCTCAAGATTTCAAGACTTATTTAAAAGTTGTCATCCTTATTTAAAAAGGATGATCTTGGCAAAAGAATGAATAGACAAATGAAACAGAATAGAGAGCCCGGAGACAGACCCACACTTATATAGTTACCTGATTTTAAAAACAGTAACTCAAGGGGAGAAAGGATTCTATTTTCAATAAATGGTATTGAATCTATTGGCTCTATAAAAAATTTAAAAAGAACAGCAGCATTCATCTCATCCTTACCTCACACCATAAACCAACAATGAATTCCAGATGGCTTATAGACCTGAATGTGAAAAAAAAAAGTACAATAAACTTTCTTAAAGATAAGATAATAGGCTTAACGACCTAGAGGTTCTGGGGGTTGGCAAACATTTCTTAAACAAGACACAATAATCATTAACTGTAAGGAAAAGACTGATAAATTAGATGGAACTGAGAGAGTGAAAAGGCAAACCACTGGAAGAAGTTTGCAATACACTAATCTAACTAAGACTCATATCTAGACTATATAGAGAACTCTTATAAATCAAGAAGAAAAAGACAGATCCTGTTAGAAGTGGGCAAAAACCTAAACAGGTATTTCACAAAAGAGGATATGTGATGGTTAAATTGTATGTGTCAACTTGACTGGGCTATGGGATGCCCAGACATTTCATCAAATGTTATTCTGAGTGTGTCTGTGGGGGTGTTTCTGGATGAGATTAACATATGCATGGGTAGACTGAGTAAACCAGATTGCCCTCCTTAATGCGAGTGGGCTACATCCAATCAGTTGAAGGCCTGAGAAAAATGCAAAGGCTGAGTAACGGAGAATTCCTTCTACCTATCTTTAAGCTGGGACATGGGTTTTTTTTCTGTCTTTCAACTCAAACTGAAACATTAGCTCTCTTCCTGAGTCTTGAGACTGTCAGACTGGGACTGGAACTACACCAACCACTCTTCTAGGTCCTGGGTCTCCAGCTTGATGACTGCAGATCTTGAGACTTGTCAACCTTCATAATCATATTAGATCTATCTATCTATCTATCTATCTATCTATCTATCTATCTATGCACACACATCTGATTGGTTGTGTTTCTCTGGAGAACACTGACTAATACAATATCTGACTTGCCAATAATATATGCAAGGTGCTTAACACAATTGGTCATCAGGATAATGAAAATTAAATCCATAATGAAAAACCACTACATATCTATCAGACCAGAATAACTAGATATTTTATGGAGGATACTTCCATACAATAAAATGCACTTGTTTTAAGAGTACACTTAGATATGTTTAGTACATGCATATATCTGTATGACCATCACCACAATCAAGACGTAGAACATTTCCATCATCCTGATGTTTCCCTCATGTCCCTTTGCAGTCAATGCCTGTTGGCTAAATTTCATGTAAATGTAATCACCCTTTATCTTTCGTGTCTGGCTTCTTTAGCGCAGCATCTTTTTTTTATGTTTGTCCATGTTGATGTCTGTATCAATAGTTCATTCCTTTTTGTTGATGAATAGAATTCATTTTATGGATATATCACATTTTATTTATTCATTCATCTTTGTTTTGTTTTGTTTTTTTGAGACAAAATCTTGCTCTGTGGCCCAGCCTGGAGTGCAGTGGTGTGATCTCGGCTCACTGCAACTTCTGCCTCCCGGGTTCAAGTGATTCTCCTGCCTCAGCTTCCCAAGTAGCTGGGATTACAGGCATGCACCACCACACCCCACTAATTTTTGTATTTTTAGTAGAGATGAGGTTTCGCCATGTTGGCCAGGCAGGTCTTGAACTCTTGACCTCAAGTGATCCACCCACCTCGGCTCCTAAAGTGCTGGGATAACAGGCGTGAGCCACTGTGCCTGGCTTATCCATTCATTTTGGTGGATGTTTGGGGTTATTTCCAGTTTTTGGCTATGAGGAATAAAGCTGCTGTGAAAATTCTTGTATAAGTTTTTGTGCAAACATATGTTTTCATTTCCCTTGAATAAATACCTAGCAATGGAAATTCTGGGTCATATGATGCATATATATATATATAACTTTATAAGAAAATGCCAAATTATTTTCTCAGTGGTTGTATCATTCCCACCAGGAGCAATGTATGAGTTCCTGTTGCTTCAATCTTTGCTCACACTTAATATTGTCCGGTTTTTTCTTTATTTGAGGCATTCTAATAGACGTACAGAGTATCTCATTGTGGTTTTAGTCTTCATTTTCCTGACAACTAATGATGTTGAGAAAATGGCTACACTTTAAAACTGACAATACTAACTGTCCAAGAGGTTGTGGAGCAACTGGGACCATCATATGCAGCTGAGGGTTTATAAATAGGGACAACCACTTTGGAAAACTGGCAAAATATATTAAAGCTAAATATACACATACTCTATGACCTAGTACATCTATCTATCTATCTACCTATCTATCTATCTTCAGCATAAATGTGTACATATTTTCATTAAAAGCCATGTACACCAATGTTCATAGCACCATTATTTGTACTAGCCCAACAGTGGAAACAACTCAGAAGTCCATTAACAGAAGAAGGGAAAAATAAATTATGTTGTGGTCATATAATAAAATAATTCAGGAACAAAAAAGAATGAACTCCATCCACAAGCAACAACATGAATGAATCTCGCAGACATAATGTCATACAAAAAAAGCTAGACACAAAAGTATAATTTCATTTATATAGAGTTCAAGTAAGGAAAAACTAATCTATAGTGACAGATATCAGGACAGTGATTATCATGAAGCAGGGAGAGGTTGTTGCCTGGGAAGGGGAATGAAGGAAACTTCTGAGATCTCTTAATGTTCTATTTCTTCATCTGGATGCTGAGTGGATGGATGTATTCACTTTTTAAAAATTCATTGAGCTGCACGTTTAAGATTTGTGCACTTTACCATACATATATTATTCGTTATGCTACAATAAAAAGTAAAAATAAAATAGAATATTCCCTTCACCATGGAATATTAAATATTTTTGCAATCCGAAATTCATGTCACTTTCCCTAATAGTTTGCAGTCTGGAAACTTGCTTTCCTTCTTTGGTATTCCCCACAATAGCTAGCATGTGGTTCATGGAAGGAAAGCAAGAAATATTTCTTAAATAACAGAATCCAGCTCCACTAATTGTTACCCCCTATCTTGAGCTGCTGCTTCCAGAGACGATTTCTTAGTGGGGAGTCGCAAATTACATAAAGCTTGGTGAGCTGTGGCTGAGTGATCAGCAATATTCTTCAAAAGTCATTGAAAGCTTTGGCTAGGCAAAGTGGCTCACACCTGTAATCCCAGCACTTTGGGAGGCCAAGGCAGGGAGATCACTTGAGGTCAGGAGTTTGAGACCAGCCTGGCCAAAATGGTGAAACCCCATCTCTACTAAAAATACAAAAATTAGCTGTCATGGTGGCACGCACCTGTAGTCCCAGCTCTCAGGAGGCTGAGGCAGGAGAATCACTTGAACCCAGGAGTTGTAGGTTGCAGTGAGTCAAGATTGTGCCACTGCACTCCGGCCTGGGTGGCAGAGTGAGACTCTGTCTTAATTAAAAAAAAAAAAAAGTCATTAAAAGCTTAAAAGGGAAGCTTCTTACTTTGCCTTTCAGATGGGTTTCATGTCAGCAGCATAGAAGGTGACTTGACATTATCCAGGATAGCAAACAGGCTTTCTCTAGAACACCAACCCCTGGAAATTGATTGAGTTTGTGGGAAGCCAAGGGTTAAGGATACTGAGAGCAAATCCCAAATCCAGGCTCAGTGGAGGAAGGCCGGGACCATTTGACCTGTCAGTCGGGACTGACTGGCTGCAAACAACCAGTTGAAATTGGCCTAAACAGTAAGAAAATGTATTAGCTAAACTAATTAGAAGTCCAGTAGTAAGGTGAGTGTCAGGTTGGTTGATTCAGCCGCTCCCCAAGGATTCAGGTCTTTCCATCTCTCTGCTCTGCCATCCTCAGTATACACTCCATCTTGCGGGCAGTAAAGATGTTTCTGGTCAATAAAGGTGGACAGCTCCTACCGTATAAAATGGATTGTAATTCTTAGGCTCTGTCAGCACTCCTGACAGATGTGTAGCACTTAAAGGTATTCTCTCTTGCTGGGATATGTTAAAGAGTAGACAAGAAAGGCTTGCAGTGAGCCGAGATCATGCCACTGCACTCCAGCCTGGAGGACAGAACGAGACTCCAACAACAACAAAAAAAAGTAGACAAGAAACGAAAGAGAGAGAAAAAAAAGAAAGACCACAGCAATCACTAATTAAGCACAAACTGTGTGCAATGCCCTGTGCTAAGGTCTCTACAAGATTTTTCTCATTTAACCCTCACAATGACTCTTGGAGAGGAATGCTATAGAGAGCCCTGTTCTACAGATGCAGAAAATGAGGCTAGAGGGCCTCAGTATTTCAAGGCCATGTAGTGAGCCCAGTGCAGAACAATGATTCAAACAAGACTCAGACCCATGCTTTGTATTAATCCCAACACTACATCTCCTCCCTCAGAGTAACAGTGATACCCCCTACATTGTAGAGGGCACCACAGTTTAAAGTTAACAAGCATAATAAAGATCTAGAGCAACTAGAGTTCTCACAACTTTCTGGAGGGAATATAATTACACACCTATGGCTGGGTGCCGTGGCTCACTCCTGTAATCCCAGCACTTTGGGAGGCCAAGGTGGGTGGATCGCTTCAGCCCAGGAGTTCAAGAGCAGTTTGGGTAACATAGTGAAACCCTGTCTCTACAAAAAATACAAAAATTAGCCGGGTGTGGTGGTGCGCACCTGTAGTCCCAGCTGCTTGGGAGGCTAAAGTGGAAGGATTGCCTGAGCACAGGGAGTAAAGGTTGCAGTGAGCCATGATTGTGCCACTACACTCCAGCCTGGGCAACAGAGCAAGACCCTGTTTCAAAAAAAACAACAACAAAACGCACACACACAAAACCCACAATTGCTTTGGAAAACTAGCAATTTCTAAGAACGTTAAACACACACTTACCCTGTGACCCAGGTGTTCTACTCCTGGGTTATTTACCCAAGGGAAATTAAAACACATGCACACAAAAATACTTGTACAAAAATGTTCATAGCAGTGTTAAAATATGCTCCCAGCTAACAGACAAAATGGACTTCCCATGGCAAACTGAGGTGCTCAAAGTTAAAACAGAACCAGGCAACCATAGGTGGGTGAGTGAGCAGTCATGTACTCTGTGATCTCAGAAAGATGTAAAAGTGTCACAGGACCAACCTTTCTACAATCAAATCAAACTAGTGCCTGTTTTCAGTGAGAAGATAAACTGCCCCTTCCTCCCATCGGGCCTTTTGAAAGAAACCTTTGATAGAGACTTCTGGTTCAGGGCTTAGAAACCACCCAATCAGGGCTCAACTATGTGTGTGTGTGTGTGTGTGTGTGTGTGTGTGTGTGTGTGTGTGTGTATATATAATTTTTTTTTTTTTTTTTTTTTTTTTGGTGAGACAGAGTCTTGCTCTGTCACCCAGGCTGGAGTGCAGTGGTGCAATCTCTGCCAACTGCAACCTCCACCTCCCGGATTCAAGTGATTCTCCTGCCTCAGCCTTCTGAGTAGCTGAGATTACAGGTA
This sequence comes from Pongo pygmaeus, assembly GCF_028885625.2. Lineage (NCBI taxonomy): Eukaryota > Metazoa > Chordata > Mammalia > Primates > Hominidae > Pongo > Pongo pygmaeus. Next base: position 53,854,506 of record NC_072391.2, on the reverse strand, counting down.
CGCACCACCACGCCTGGCTAGTTTTTATATTTTTAGTAGCGACAGGGTTTCACCATGTTGGCCATGCTGGTCTCAAACTACTGACCTCAAGTGACCTGCCTGCCTGGGCCTCCCAAAGTGCTGGGATTGCAGGCGTGAGCCACTGCGCCCGGCTTAGGACTGGACTATTTTGACTAATCAGAACTGAACCAGTTTGAATCCTTCATTTGTACAAGCAGACCTAATTGAGAATTTTCCCTGCTGAAGCCAGACTCTACCTTTATTCTTCCCAGAGTAAGCTTTCACTTATGCTGAAGACTGTGCCTCCCCATTCTGCAGATTGTTTTCCATGTATGTAGAGAGAGAAAATAAAGCTCTCCCTCTTCCTCTGCAGATCTCATGGTCTTTTGTAATGGCAGCTTTACTCATAATAATCCCAAACTGGAAACAATTCAGATGTCTACCCACAGGAGAAAAAATGGATAAACAAACTGGATTAGCCACCCAGTGGAACACTACTCAGCAATGGAAAGGAACACACCACTGACTGCTGCACCAATAGAAATGAATCCCCAAAACCTCTGTCAATTGAAAGCCAGACATAAAAGAATACACACTATGAGATTCTACTTATCTCAATTTCAAGAACAAGCAAGCTCATCTCTAGTGATAGAGGTGAGAATAATTGTTCCTTGAAACTATGGGCCAGGAAAGAGCACAGGGAACTTTTTGGGGTGTCAGAAATATTCTATATCTTGAGCTGAGTGGCAACACAGGAGTATACATAACGCAAAAATTTACTTATTTATCTATTTGTGTATTTATTTATTTATTTATTTATTTTTTGAGATGGAATCTCGCTCTGTCGCCCAGGCTGGAGTGCAGTGGTGCGATCTCGGCTCACTGCAAGCTCTGCCTCCCAGGTTCAAGTGATTCTCTGGCCTCAGCCTCCCGAGTAGCTGAGACTACAGGCGCCCGCCACTGCGCTGGGCTAATTTTTTGGTTTTTTAGTAGAGACGGGGTTTCACCATGTTAGCCAGGATGGTCTCGATCTCCTGACCTCGTGATCCACCCACCTCTGCCTCCCAAAGTGCTGGGATTACAGGCGTGAGCCACCGCACCCGGCCCTATTTGTGTATTTATTTAATGTATTTTTTTTTTGAAGCAGGGTCTCACTCTGTCACCCAGGCTTGAGTGCAATGGTACGATCTTAGCTCACTGCAACCTCTACCTCCCCGGCTCAAACTAACCTCCCACCTCAGCCTCCCAAGTAGCTGGAACTACAGGTGCAGACCACCACGCCCAGCTAATTTTTGTATTTTTTGTAGAGATGAGGTTTCACCACGTCACCCAGGCTGGTCTCCAACTCCTGGACTCAAGCTATCTGCCCACCTCAGCCTCCCAAAGTGCTGGGATTGCAGGTGTGAGCCAGTGGGCATGGCCATAAAAATTTATTAAGCTGTACACTTAAGATTTGTGCATTTTACTGGATGTAATTATTTCTCAAAAATTTTAAATTAAGGAAAAAGTGATTGACAGCTATTATTCCACTTGAGCCTTGCAATGACTTAGGAGTAGACAGGGCAGAGTTTATCATCATTATGTATCCTATGGGGAACCTAAGCTCCAAGGGGATTGAATGACTTACCCGAGTCATATAAGGAAAGAGTGTCAGACCAGGGCTTGCACTCAAGTCTTCTGAAATCGAGGCCAAACTGGGCACAGTGACTCATGCCTGTAATCCCAGCACTTTGGGAGGTCAAGGCAGGTGGATCACTTGAGGTCAGGAGTTCGAGACCAACATGGCCAACATGGTGAAACCCCATCTCTACTAAAAATACAAAAATCAGCCAGGTGTGGTGGTGCATGACTGTAGTCCCAGCTACTCAGGTGGCTGAGGCATGAGAATTACTTGAACCCAGGAGGCAGAGGTTGCAGTGAGCCAAGATTGCATCACTGCACTCCAGTGTGGGCAACAGAGTGAGACTCTGCCTCAAAATAAAAATAAAAAAATAAAAAAATTAAAATCAAGGCCAGTGCTTTTTATCTCAAGAAAGCCTCCAAGGTGAATTTAGAGCCCTTCATTAACTCTATTAAGGAATTATCCAGAGAAGTCCTTACATGGACATTTCTGCCAGCTTTCTGAATTGAGATTGGAATGAATCCCACACTCATTAATCAGCAGCAGCTGACTATCAGATGACATTGTCAAGGTGGTAGGCTTTTTTTCAACATCTGGTTGTTTTATTTGTTATTAAACATACTGACTGTTGAATGAGAAAAATCCTTGTCCTACACATCTCTCCATTGCTGCTGTTTAAAAACAGCTTTGCCGACATCTATCAACTTTGTTATGTCAAATTGCACAATTTGTCACTGATGCTGAATTTGCCAAAAGAAAAGTGAATTTGATTGACAAGGCCCAAGGGCTTCTCTCTCTTCCTTTTCAACATTCCAGATGTTTAAAAAAGTTGGATCCACCCCCAGGAAGGCTCATCTGTGGGTGAAAAATGTACCAAAGGAGCTTGGGGGATATGGTTTCGGTTTTTGTAGAAACTTTGCCTCCAAGAGACCCCATCTTCTTGAGTGGTTCAAAGTACCCTCCAATTTTAATCGCCGCCTTTCAATGGAGCCATCTGTTTCAAGGCCCATCTGTCAAGGGCTGTCTTGTGGTTGATTATTAAATGTATTTGCAGCTGGAGTTTCAAGAAAAAAAACTTAAAATGATAAAAGTGTCCCCAAGAGTGAAAGTAGAAAATAGAAACAGACTTGTAGCTATTGCCACTCTTAGAAATCAGAGGACTTAGGCCAGGCACGGTGGCTCACACCTGTAATCCCAACACTTTGGGAGGCTGAGGAGGGTGAATCACTTGAGGTCAGGAGTTTGAGACCAGCCTGGCCAACATGGTGAAACCCCATCTCTATTAAAAATACAAAAATTAGCTGGGCATGGTGGTGGGCACCTGTAATCCCGCTACTTGGGAGGCTATGGCACAAGAATCGCTTGAACCTGGGAGGCAGAGGATGCAGTGAGCTGAGATCACACCACTGCACTCCAGCCTGGGTAACAGAGAGAGACTCTGTCTCAAAAAGAAAGAGACAGAGAGAGAGAGAGAAAGAGAGAGAGAAAAAAATAAAGAGAAAGAGAGAAAGAAAGAAATCAGAAAACTTAGTCCTTCTCTGCAAACCCAGAAGAAAATTGATATCAGCAAACCAGTGTGGAGAACAGTAGTGAACACAGCTGGCTTTGGAGCCTTCTAACACCCTTCTTTGGTAACTACACCAAGAATCTCTCCCCATTTACTTTCCAGGGATTTACTTCTTTCACATTGTGGGTATTCTTATGGGGATAACGGAAACCCACCATGAAGGGTTGTTACAAGGATTGGGCTACTTAATACATGTTAAAGACTTAGAACAGAGTTTTGCATATGGTAGGTGCTCAGTAAGTGTTAACCATTTTATTTTTGGCAAGGCCAGTGGCCCCAGTACTCTAGAATTGAGTAGAGGTCTCCTCGCCCCACCAGTGCAAAGCTGTCAAGTACCCTACACACATCATAAAAAGTTGCAATTTTTTATTCTTATCTTTTAGAGACACGGTCTTGCTGTGTTACCCAGGCTGGAGTGCAGTGGTGCAATCATAGCTCACTGTAACCTTGCACTCCTGGGCTCAAACAATCCTCCTGCCTCAACCTCTGGAGTAGTTAGGACTATGGGCACATACCACCATGCCCAGTTATTTTTAAAAACTTTTTGTTGAGATGGGGTCTTACTATGTTGCCCAGGCTGGTCTCAAACTCCCTCAAGCGATCCTTCTGCCTCCGCTTCCCAAAGGCCTGGGATTACAGGTGCAATTTTTGTTTCGTGCATAAATTTCACTAGAATGGAAGCCCTTGAAGGCTTTGTGTCCATTAGTGGGTGTTCAGTGAATGTCAGTTTAAAAAGGTCCTGAATGACCTGCCAGGACACTCTCAGAATGGAGGCTCCAATCACCCAAGTTATCCAATTGCTTGAAGGCAGAGTCTTAACTCAAATTTGACCCAAACTGGGGCACACTGGCATGTGTGGCATAGCAGAGAAGACCAGCTCCTATACATGACCTCTCTTGGGGGTCAGCCAGTTCAGCTGTTCTGTAATGTAACTGTCTAGATCTTATCAGCCTTGAGGGATAAGACTGTGCCCAGTGCTGGCCGCTGGGCAGAACTCAGACTTCAGTAAACCAACCCCACAGTTCTGAAAACTGTGGGACACACAAGCTGGAGGCTGTAGCCCCCTGGTTGATGGCTGTCTTAGAGGTCTCATTCTTTTTTAGAATAGGTAATAATTTTTAAAAATCGTGAAAAAGTCAAGCAAAAGGTCAGGAAAAAGAGGATGCACAGGCAAAAACAAAGCTTTCTTTACCCATCTGACTGACAATGTTGTAATTGCTTTTCATGGAAAAGCATGTTTAGGTGCTTTTTTAATCCCTAAGTGTCTTCACAGCATTTACTTTTTGTTATGTATCTGATTTTGTATTATGAGAAGTCTGATTTTTAGTTTCATCGTTCAGTTAAAATTGGGAAGTATGTGGCCAGGTGCGGTGGCTCATGCCTGTAATCTCGGCACTTTGGGAGGCCAAGGCAGGAGGATTGCTTGAGGCCAGGAGTTCAAGATGAGCTTGGGCAACATAGTGAGACTTGTCTCTACAAAAAATGTTTTAAAATTAGCTGGGCGTGGTGGCATCTGCCTGTAATCCCAGTTAGACGGGAGGCTCAAGCAGGAGGATTCCTTGGCTCAAGGAAATTGGGGCTGCAGTGAGCTGAGATCGTTCCGCTGGACTCCAGCCTGGAGACAGAGGGAGACACTGTCTCAAAAAAAGAGAAAAATTCAGAGGTGTGAAGGAAGAGTTTTTATTCCAATATGGTCTTATTTATTTATTTATTTATTTATTTATTTTTGAGATGGAGTCTTGCACTGTTTCCCGGGCTGGAGTACAGTGGCGCGATCTCGGCTCACTGCAACCTCTGCCTCCCAGGTTCGAGAGAGTCTCCTGCCTCAGCCTCCTGAGTAGCTGGGATTACAGGTGGGCACCACCATGTCCAGCTAATTTTTTGTATTTTTAATAGAGATGGGGTTTCGCCATGTTGGCCAGGCTAGTCTCGAACTCTTGACCTCATGATTTGCCCGCCTCGGCCTCCCAAAATGCTGGGATTACAGGCCTGAGCCACTGCACCTGGTCATGGTCTTAATATTTTAAATAGTCAAATTCTCTGCTGTTTTTTGAAACTCTATGCTGGCAAAAATCAACTTTTCTATTTTGTTTTTCCTGAAATTAGTTACCATAAATAAAATGAAAATATGTTCACTTCAAGCAAAGCCCTGTGTAGAATAAGCCATTACTATACGTGTGCAATGAATAAAAGAAATACAACAACCTGAGCAGAACAGGAATAACTTCTGTGCTGTGGGTTTGGCTGGGCATGGCTTAGCCCATTGTTTCATTACACCTGTTGACAACAATGACATTTACAGAGGCTGCAGGGAACTAGTTAAGCCTTTTTGGCTTGTTTTTGTCTTGCCCTTCTGCCTTCTGCCATGTGAGGAGATGGTGTCCAAGGTGCCATCTTGGAGCAGAAACCAGACCTTCACCAAACACTGAACCTGTTAGCATGTTAACCTTTGTCTTCCCAGCCGCTCCAGAACTGTAAGAAATAAAGTTCTATTATTTATAAATTACACAGTTTGTGGTATACAGTCATAGCAGCACAAACAGGCTAAGCATCCATTAACAAAAACCAAAAAGTTGATTTTCCCCATCCCCTCACAGGAATAGCAGCCAGTATAGAAATTAGACTTCAATTCAGCTATGTAAAGAAACAAAAAACAATGATGACAACAATGCCAACACTTAGGGGCTTGAACAAGATAAGACATTATTTCTGTCACATGAGAGAATTCTGAAGAGAAGCCATCTAGGCCAGGTGGTGGCTTCAGTCATCAAGGACCCGGCCACCTACATTGCTGCTCCCCCATCCTTAGCATCCTGCCTCAGTCTCCAAGATGGTTGCTGGAGCTCCAGCCATTATGCTCTTGTTCCAGCCATTAGGAGGACAGGGACCAGAGTGGCACCTCGTCCCTTTCAAGGATACAGTCCTGAAGTTTTACGTCCACTTCAACTTACAAATCATCGGACAAAACGGTCACGTGGCCACTCTTGGCTGCCAGATAGTCTGGGAAACGTAGTTTTGGCTGTATGTCTACGTCCCAGACACTTGTCAGGTTCCTATTACTAAGAGGAAGAGGGGATAGATAGTGGGGCAAACCCATTGTCTCTAACCCAAAATTTCTTGGGTTCTTAAATTCTGGGTTTCTTGTTCTATGTGGCAGGTGTGTGTGTGTGCATGGGCACTCAAAGGCATGTATGTTAGGGGAAATGGTGTCAACCAGGGCAAAAAAAAAAAAAAAAAAAATAGTGCTTCATTATCTGAGAGCAGTGGACCTCAAATTTTAGTGCATAACAGAATTACTTGAGAAGTTTGTTAAAAATATAAATTGTCAGTAGGCAAATATTCTTAGAAAACTAGCACTAAACAAAAGAGACAAAACGATAAACTGGTCCTCAGGAAAAATGAAAACTTCTGACAATCAAAAGATACCATTAAGAAAATGAAAAGTGTGGCCGGGGGTGGTGGCTCACGCCTGTAATCCCAGCACTCTGGGAGGCCGAGGCAGGCGGGTCACTTGAGGTCAGGAGTTCATGACCAGCCTGGCCAAGTTGGTGAAACCCCATTTCTACTAAAAATACAGAAATTAGCCAGATGTGGTGGCACATGCCTGTAATCCCGGCTACTCAGGAGGCTGAGGCAGAAGAATGGCTTGAGACCAGGAGGCAGAGGTTGCAGTGAGCCAAGATCGTGCCACTGCACTCCAGCCTGGGCGACAGAGTGAGACTCCCTCTCAAAAAAAAAAACAAAAAGAAAATGAAAAGTGGCAGTTTTCTTGGTGCAGCTGGCAGCATGTTGGTCTCATAAGCTGAAGAAAATGAAAAGGCAAGACATAGACTGAAAGGACATCTTCTCAACACACATATATGACAAAGGACAGGTATCCAAAATATACAAATAACTTCTGCAAATTAATAATGTAAAAAAAAACGATTTTTTTTAACGAGCAAAAGATTTGAATAGGCACTTCAGAAAATACAATATAAAAATACCAATGAACACATGAAAAAATAGTCCACATCAGTAGTCATCAAGGAAATCTAAGTTAAAGCCACAATGAATAACACTTCATACCCAGTAGAATGGCCACAGTTTAAAAGTCTGACAATAGCAAGTGTTGGCGGGAATGTGAAGCAACTGGACCTCCCATATTCTGCCAGTCGGGGGTGTAAAATACTACAACCACTTTAGAATATGGTTTGGCAGATTCTAATAGGACCCCAGCAATTCCACTTCTTGGTGTCTATCCCAGAGAAATAAAAGAACAAGTCCACAAAATGACTTGCACAAGAATGCTTATAGCAGCTTTATTCATAATATCCCCAAACTGGAAACGACCTAAATGTCCATCAAAGAAGAATGGATAAACAAACTTTGGTACAGGCATACAATGTAATACTACTTAGAGATATGAAAGAACAAACTCTTGACACATACAACCATATGGATGGATTTCAAAAACATTGGATTGAGTAAAAGAAACCAGAACAAAAAAGTACACACTCTCTGATTCCATTTATATGAAGTTCAGGAACAGGCAAAACTAATATGGGATAGAAATCACAATAGTGTTTTCTGGTCAGGGACGGGTGGGATATGGACTGGCAGGGGGATGAGGGAACTTTCTAGGGTGATGACATGTTCTAGACCTTGAATGAGATATGGGTTACATGGTGGTATATGTTTGTCAAAACTAGTCAAACTGCTGTTAAGATTTGTGCATTTTAGCTGGGTGTGGTGGCTGACACCTGTAATCCCAGCACTTTGGGAGGCTGAGGCGGGTGGATCACCTGAGGTCAGGAGTTCGAGACCAGCCATGGCCAACATCTCTACTAAAAATACAAAAACTAGCCAGGCACGTACCTGTAATCCCAGCTACTCAGGAAGCTGAGGAAGAAGGATTGCTTGAACCCAGGAGGGCGAGGTTGTAGTGAGCCGAGATCATGCCACTGCACTCCAGCCTGGATGACAGGGCGAGAGTCCTTCTCAAAAAAAAAAAAAAAATATATATATATATGTATATGTATATATACACACATATATTAGTGCATTTTATCAAATGTAAATGTAATTTTACCCCCAAAATTATGTGTGTGCAGGCGCGGTGGCTCACGCCTGTGATCCCAGCACTTTGGGAGGCCGAGGGGGCGAATCACTTGAGGACAGGAGTTGGAGACCAGTCTGGCCAACATGACAAAACCCCGTCTCTACTAAAAATACAAAAAACTAGCCAGGTGTGGTGGCGTGCTATTGTAGTCCCAGCTACTTGGGAGGCTGAGGCAAGAGAATTGCTTGAACCTGGGAGGCAGAGTTGCAGTGAGCCAAGATCCCACCACTGCACTTCAGCCTGGGTGACAGAGCGAGACTCCGTCTAAAAAAAAAAAAAAGTTATGTGTGTGTGTATGTGTGTGTATATAAATTGCTAGCCCTGAGCTCAGAGATTGTGATTAATGAGATAGGGGGAACTGACATTTTGGGGCATTTTTATTACCCCTTCTTCCTTGGGGAGTTTTGATGTAAGTAGACAAGATGGACAGGGGTTGCTCATGCTGGGGAGGAAGGTGTGGAGGCGGGTGGCTCTGAAGGGAGTGGTTCCCTAAAATCTGGAGGACCACAAGGTCTTGGATCTGCTGCACACAGTGCCCTGGAGGAGGCTCTCAGATACTGCTGGTACCAGAATGTCTGGGGACACCGGTGCCTAATACTGGGATCTTGGGGGAGTAGACAGGGTCCCATCATGGAGGCTTGTGGTCAGTGGTGAGGGTGGCTGGGAGGGCATCTTTGTGGCCTGCTGAGAGCAGCTGCGGCCAATGGCCAGTGGAAGCACAGCCCCGAAGCAGCCTTGTTTGTGCAGCAGGATGCCTGGTGACAACAGTGTCCGGGCTAGTAATCACAGTCACGGGTGACATTAGCTGAGCATTTCATCAATGCTAAGTTTTACATGTATTTACTCATTTCATTATTCCCATTTTAGGGATGAGAAAACTAAAAATCCAGGGAGATTTTAGCAACTTGCCTACCTCACACAACTAGTAGCAGAGCCAGGATTTTAACCCAGACAGTTCCAGGGCTCAGGTCCTTACCCTCTGGGCTGGCCTTCCCCCTCCACTGCCCCCTGATACCCTCACTTTTCTGAACATTGGACTCATTCCTGTAGCTGGAGATAGAGGATGGAAACTCAAAAGATGATTGAAGATTAAAAATCAAGACGATTGAGGTTGGACTTCTCAAAGCCTTGGTGAGTGGGAAGCCACAACCGCCTGCAGGGCCAACCTGGTCTTGTAAATGATTAAAGCGGCAGGTGTGATGTATTAGGGAATGGTGGGGCCTGTGGCAGGACTGCTTTAAAGGGGGTGGCCGTTACTGAGATGTGCCCTTGGGGCCATGCAGAAACAATGGCCCAGGGCTCCAGAAGATCCACGTTTTTTAAGATTTTGATTTTTATAGCCCATGTTGCAGAAAAATAAAACATATCTGTAGGTGTGCTGCAGCCCAGGGTGATGGCAATATCTGCTCTCCTCTCCCTCCTGGGTGATCTGCACCAGGATGGGCAGCAGGCCAGTGACCTTCAGAGGCCCAGGCCTTTGAAGGATGAGGGTGCTTAGCCCTCTGTGAACCCATTCTCCCCTGCACCTTGAACCAGGGCTTTTTGAGACTGCTCTCCTGCCTGCATGCCCCCATCTCCTAACAAACAGGAGCTCCATCTCAGACTCGAATGATCCTCTGCCAGGTCTTTCCGTTGCTTTGTCCAAAGGCCTACACATCTGCCAAAGTTCAGGGTTATCTCCCCTCCACCTTTCCCTTTGTCTCCAGCCACCTTTCTGCTGACTGATTTTGTTGTTTTTTCTTTTTATAATTCCATTTGTGCTATCATGCGGCCCGATCTTCCATCTCATTCCACATCCAGCTGCAGCCTGAGCTTGAGCATTTGTGAGCTTTGCAGCCAGATATGAACAGAAGACAGATTCATTTCCTGCTGCCTGCTGCTCCAACCCCAAATCTCCCAGTTTGATCCGAGAGCCCTGAAGATTTGCCTTCACCCGGCGCCCCCCAGATGTTTCTTTATAAGCCTTGCTTGTAAATAGGTGTCAGTAAGGGTCTCACCATGCAGGATGTGGGTGTGTGGGTGCTCCAGATCGCCCCACCGGCTGTCACCATCCCCCTGCTGTTGCCAATGCATCCGTTGAGGATGCCTGGCAGGTTACATCCCATCCCGGGGGCAAATGGTGACTGACAACAGAACAAGCACTCACCCGCTTACCCCACAGCAGGACAGTTCAGTGGGAGGAATTTGTTCTAGAGCACCCTGGATCAGGCCGAGGCTTTCCCCTTCCATATTCGGCTTCTTTTGCTCCTCTAATAAGTCACGCATGTGGAGCCCTAAGGAGCTAAAAGAAAATTGGAAATGAGCTTAGCTGGCAAGAACAGACACAGGGGTAGAGGGGAGTGAATGTTCTGAGAAATAGGGTCAACCACAAACAGCTCACTAGCACCCAAACATCTTGTTGCAAGCATTCAGCTCACAGCCCACCTGCACCCAAGCTTCCTGTCTGCAAGCCTTCAGCCCAGACAGCACAACTTTATAAAGTCCCCTGCAGCCCCTGCCTTTTCGCAGACAGCATTCCCTCTGCTATGTTGCTCGTTGCTCCCTTGGAACATATGTCCCACTTTTCTCTAATAAATCTACCTTTCTTTCCCCACAACTGTCTTGGCAAATTCCTTCACCACCTGTGACGCTGCCCCCAGGGAGTCAGTTTTTTGTTTGTTTGGTTGTTTTGAGACAGAGTCTCGCTCTGTCTCCCAGGCTGGAATTCAGTGGTGCCATCTCGGCTCACTGCAAGCTCTGCCTCCCAGGTTCAAGCTATTTTCCTGTCTCAGCCTCCTGAGTAGCTGGGATTACAGGCATCCACCACCACGCCCGGCTAGTTTTTGTATTTGTAGTAGAGATGGGATTTTACCATGTTTGGCCAGGCTGGTCTCAAACTCCTGACCTCAAGTGACCTGCCCGCCTTGGCCTCCCAAAGCGCTGGGATTACAGGCATGAGCCACCGAGCCCAGCTAGCCCCCAGGCAGTCGTTGACCATGATAACGTGCACCTGAATCCCTGTCTCCAGCTCTGCATTTGAGAAACTCGGACAGAAGACAACTCCTTACAACACTACAGTGGGTGTTTGTGTCTGTGGGCAGAAAAGGGGCAGCAGCGGGCTAAGTGGAGACCGGGGCAAAACAGTCCCATGCTTCCATTACCAAAGGCAAGGCACGTAAATCCTACATGTCATAGTGAAAAATTAAGCAATCTCAACTTTCCAACAATAAGGAACAGACTCAATATATCATAAAACATGCTTATGATACATATTACGCCATCATTAATGGTGCTGTATGAAGTATTAAAAAAGTTGATATTTTTTGAAGCGCAAGGAATGGGTACATGGGGGTTCATTTTACTATTCTCTCTGCCTTTGTATATGTTTGAAATTTTCCTTAATAAGATGTATGTTAAAAATGGATGGAGAAATTGCTGTAGCATATTGAATGGTATTTAGAAAGAACTCACACTGTATAGTTAGGTGAAAAAACTGGCTAATATATAACATAGTAAGTCTATATGTATGTGGATTTTTTTTAAATATTAAGAAATTGAGAGGCCAGTCACGGTGGCTCACACCTGTAATCCCAGCACTTTGGGAAGCCGAGGCGGGTGGATCACGAGGTCAGGAGTTCAAGACCAGCCTGGCCAAGTTGGTGAAACCCCGTCTCTACTAAAAATACAAAAAAAAATTAGCCGGACATGGTAGTGCGGCCTGTAATCCCAGCTACTCAGGAGGCTGAGGCAGGAGAATTGCTTGAACCCGGGAGGCGGAGGTTGCAGTGAGCCGAGATCACACCACTGCATTCCAGCCTGAGCGACAGAGTGGGACTCCGTCTCAAAAAAAAAAAAAAAGAAAGAAATTGAAAGCTGGGTGCTGTAGCTCACACCTGTAATCCCAGCAACTGGGGAGGCTGAATGGGAGGATGGCTTGAGCCCAGGAGTTCAAGGCTTCAGTGAGCCGTGATTGCACCACTGTGCCCCAGCCTGGGTAACAGAACAAGACCCAAAAGCTTAAAAAAAAAAAAAAAAAAAGAAAAGAAATTGAAATGTACTTTCCCGTTGACCCTGCAATTCCACTTCTAGATAGAGAAATCTACACGGGAAAGGACATAGGTACAGCCTAAATGTCCGTTAATAGGAAAATGGCTTTTAAAACTGTACCATATTAAGCTGGGCTCAGTGGTGCATGCCTGTAGTCCCAGCTACTTGAGAGGCTGGCTCATGCCTGTAATCCCAGCACTTTGGGAGGCCAAGATGGGAGGATCACTTGAGGCCAGGAGTTTGAGACCAGCCTGGGCAACATAGTGAGACCCCTGTCTCTACAAAAAATAAAAATAAAAAAATTAGCCAGATGTGGTGGCCATTGCCTGTAGTCCCAGCTGCTTGGGTAGCTGAGGTGGGAGGATCACTTAAAGCCAGGAGTTGCAGGCTGCAGCGAGCTATGTTAGCACCATTGCACTCCAGCCTGGGGGACACAGCAAGACCTTGTCTATAAAAAAAGAAAGAAAGAAAATAAAGAAAAACAGGGGCCGGGTGTGGTGGCTCACACCTGTAATCCCAGCACTTTGGGAGGCTGAGGCAGGTGGATTGCTTGAGGTCAGGAGTTCGAGACCAGCCTGGCCAACGTGGTAAAACCCCGTCTCTACTAAAAATACAAAAATTAGCCGGGTGTGGTGGTGTGTGCCTATAGTCCCAGCTACTCAGGAGGCTGAGGCAGGAGAATCACAGGAGAATCGCTTGAATCTGGGAGGTGGAGGTTGCAGTGAGCCGAGATTGTGCCACTGCACCCCAGACTGGGTGACAGAGCGAGACTCTGTCGCAAAAAAAAAAAAAAAAAAAAGAAAAGAAAAGTCTGTATATTTCTATGTATGTAAAGAATAGTTCAGAGTGCTATTTATTACCCTGGTGAAGTGGCCATCTGATCTGAGAGGTGACAAGGGTTGAAGGGAAAGGACCAGGAGTGGGGCTGGCTTACTACTGAGACTTAAGACTTATCTGTTATGTTTTAATTTTTTACAAGAAGAATATATTTGTCTATCACGCATAATTAAAAATTAATAATGCCCAAGACTACATGTAAATACACTAAAGTGTTCGCAAGGATCATCTATGGGTGATGAGAGTTTCTTAGTTCTTTTTCTATAATTTATGAATTTTCTACCGCAATCATATATGACTTCAGCAATCAAGGTTGGGGGAGGGAGGAAGGGAGAAGAAAGAAAAAAGAAACTAAAGTATCATTATTGTGCCAAGATATGTCCCCACTTTCACCTCCGGGGTGCATTCAGTTCATTCTGCCTACTCAAGGCCTCCCCACGCAAGGTTTCCTGATCCCCAGCCCCTCCCTCCAAAAAGAGGCTGCTCTTTCCTTAGTGCTCTCTGAGCCTTGGATAAGACCCCCATAGCAGACACAAACCCCACAGGCCCACACTGGATGGATGTGTAAGTTTCCATACCCAGGGCAGGCCCTCCCCGCTGGCCTCTGACCTCCTGGCAGCATCCCCCGACCCCACTCTCCACCCTGAGCCTGGCCCTTGGGCATCAATTATAGTTGGTGAAATTTACATTATTCAGAGACCTTCAATAGAGAAGAGGAATCCTTCACATGTGCCTTTCCCTCCCCACTTGGGGCTCGTTGTGCATCCCAGGGGTCTTCTTACCATTTCTCCCACCCCAGTACTCCCAAGTGTGCATTGCCACCCCAGCTTCTCGCTCACCTGTTCTTTCTCACTAAGCATCTATTGTGTGCCAGATATTGTTCTGGGCACTGAGATACAGCTAAATAAGTGAGCGGCTCCCAGTGACATGCTCAGTAAATGGCAGAGACGGGACTTGACCCTAGGCCTTCAGATGCCATGTCCGACACTGACTCCAGAACTTCATACCCCAGAACCATTGAGGGTGAAATTCTTGTTTTTATTAGAGCCACAGCAGCAATCATGATTCATTTCTTGGCACTCATCTGCCAGTGTGGTTATTCTGAAGTTCAGGGCGATTACTTCACAATTGCCCTTTGCTGTTCTTATTCCTTCCTTGACTGAATAAATCTTTAAGGTAATAAGAAGGGAAAATATAGTCAGCTCTCTTCTGGGCCTATAAAACCAAGATGTGAGATCATTATATTGTTTCATGTGCTAAGTCAAAAAGATCGAATATTTTAATGCATCATTATAAAGCATCTTTTCCTATAATGACATAATATATGTCAACTTATAATTGCTTTCCTTCAAATACTGCTCCTATTTCCAAAGACGGAGATCTTTAATTTGCAAGTTTGCCTTGTCTGACTTTTTTGTTTTGTTTTTGTTTTTTGTTTTTTTGAGAAAGGGTCTTGCCCTGTTGCTCAGGTTGGAGTACAATGGCATAATCACTATTCAATGCAGCCTCGACCTCCTAGGCTTAAGCGATCCTCCTGCCTTGGTCTCCTTAGTAGGTGGGACCACAAGCACATGCCACCATGCCTGGCTAATTTTTTAAATATTTTTTTGTAGAGACGAGGTCTTACTATGTCCCCCAGGCTGGTTTCAAACTCCTGGGCTCAAGCAATCTTCCCATCTCAGCTTCCCAAAGTGCTGGGATTACAGATGTGAGCCACTGTGTCCAGAGTGTGACTTATTTCTTAAGTATACACCCTGCCATTTATGTATGTATTTATTTATTTATATTTTTTTATTTATTTTGAGACAGAGTCTCGCTCTGTTGCCTAGGCTGGAGTGTAGTGGTGCCATCTCGGCTCACTGCACCCTCTGCCTCCCAGGCTCAAGCAATTCTCCTGCCTCAGCCTCCCAAGTAGCTGGGACTACAGGCCTGCACCACCAGGCCTGATTAATTTTTGTATTTTTAGTAGAGATGGGGTTTCACCATGTTGGCCAGGCTAGTCTCAAACTCCTGGCCTCAGATTATCCACCTGCCTAGGCCTCCAAAAGTGCTGGGATTACAGGTGTAAGCCACTGCGCCCGGTCACACCTTGCCATTTAATGTCTGCAGTAAGAAAGAATTTTTCCATTTACAAGATCCCTGCCCTTATGGAGTATGGAGTCTGTCAGGGGAGATAGACAATACATCAAATAAAAATATGGGAGGTTAGATAATGACAGAGGCTCAGGGAAAAAAATAAAGCTGGAAGAGGAGTGGGATGGGTTTCTGATGGGGAGTGAGCTGAGTGAAGACTTGAGAGAAGTGAGGGAGGGAAAGAGCCAGCTGGCAGAACATCCCAGGCCCCCAGGCAGCAGGTGCAAAGGCCTTGAGGCAGGAATTCTTGGTGATCTTGGGGAAAAGGAGGAGGCAAATGTGGGTGGTAGGAGAGAGTCATGAAGGGCCTTTTGGGCCAACATAAGGACTTCAGCTTCTACTCCAAGAGAAATGGCAAGCCATGGAAGGGTTTGGAACAGAGGAGTGACCTGTTCTACCAGGATGAATCCCGTGGCTGTGTTGAAAATCCATGACAGTTCTGGCTGCAATCGCCTGAAGTATCTCCTAGCCTCTTGAAACTTCATTGTTATTGCTATTAAATACCCAATTTATGATGGTTTGCCTTAGGATTTCTTGACTTTACAATGGTGCAAACACATTCCGTAGAAACTGTACTTCGAACACCCATACAGCCATTCACCTTTTCACTTTCGGTGCAGTATTCAATAAACCACATGAGATGTACGACACCTTCTTATAAAATAGGCTTTGTGTTAAATGATTTTGCCCAATTGTAGGGTAATGGAAGTGCTCTGAGTGTGTTTAAAGTGGGCTAGGCTAAGCTATGATGTTCAGTAGGTTAGGAGTATTAAATGCATTTTCAACTTACAATATTTTCAACTTATGATGGGCTTATCAGGATGTAGCACCTTCTTGCCCCCTGAAGTCAAGGAGCATCTGTATTGTTCAATCTAAAAACGACCGAAGAACTTGACTTCTGCCCAAGTCTAAACCTCAAATAACCATTTTATCTGGGCTGGATGGACAGGGAGGTGGCCCAAGCCTGGAAACTGAGGGTCAGGAAGACTCCTCACCCTCAAGGTCACCCAGCTCACTGAGTCACTATAGCAACAGCTCTGACACCCCACGGACACAGGATTCTCAGATGGCCTTGCTCCTCACAATGTGCTGGAAGGTTCCGTGCATTAATTTGTCTATTTCTAATGATCAGACAAATTTGGAAAACACTGCTTTGATGTATAAGATGTTCCTCTCTTATGGCACCCTGAGTGTGTCTAATTACCTCCAAGTATACAAAATTCTCAAAAATATACTCACAGAAAGAATTCAGATGCACTGGATCATGAATTATAAATGCATTTCAAGTAGAACCTTTAGCAGCAGGAAAGGTAGGGGCAGAGTGGGTGTCCTAAACATGCAAACTAAGGTAGGCCCGAGGAAAATGGGCAGGTCACTGCTTATTCCAGCTCTTTCTAACCCCAGACTATTTTCTCAAGGGCCTGTGTGTGCACCTCTCACGTGATCTGAGCTGTGAGCCCCAGGGCTTCTTTCTAGAATCTAAGGAAAGCAAGTCTGACTGTCTTAACCTTTTTTTTTTTTTTGACAGGGTGTCACATTGTCACCCAGGCTGGAATGCAGTGGCGCAATCTTGGCTCACTGTAGCCTCGACCTCTCAGGTTCAAGCGATTCCCGTGCTTCGGCCTCCCAAGTGGCTGAAATTACAGGCATGTGCCACCACGCCCAGCTGATTTTTATATTTTTGGTAGAGGCAGGGTTTCACCATCGTCTTAACATTTTGATGTGCTGGTTGGGTTGACTAGGGACACTGAATTGGAAGTTCCATTAGCTTGCAATAAAGAGAAATGACCACCAGGGGACAGCAAACGTCCAGTAAGCAAAGTCAGTGCCTTTTGAAAAAGTACTCAGGCTTTACAGAAGTGAACAGAAGGGCGGGGAATTTGTGACAGTGGGCGGCGGAACACTTAAATTCTTGGTAACCATAGCTGAATTGTGTTACTGATTTTTTTTTTTCTAACATACCCGGCTTTCAACCTGCCTAGAATCCCCCTACCTTTATCTAGGACCTTAATTTTAAGAAAGTACTTATTTGATAAACTAATCAATGAATTAAACCAGTTCTCAACTGGCACTGGTGTTATTTTGCATCCCAGGAGCATTTGGCATAATTTAGGAATATTTTAGTTGTCACAGTTAGGGGTATATAATACTGCCGGCATCTAGTAGGTTGAGGCCAAGGATAATGCTAGACAGCCTACAATGCACAGGGCGGCCTACAGCAAAGGATGATGTGAACCTATATGTCGATGGTCACAAGGCTGAGACAACCTGGCTTAAACCAACAAAGTCCTACCTCTCATGATGTGAAACCTGAGCTCCCCGTGTCTCTTCTCTCTGTAGCCCAGCCCCTGGTCTAGGACGTAGCAGGGGGAATCACCCATAATGTCTGGGAAAATAAGATATTATTGCTGTCCTCAAGGAACTGACAGTCTGCAGGAATTGAAATTTCAGATGCCTACAGGGCCAGGGAGGTAATATAAAGAGATGAAGCAGGCAGGTAGGAGATGGGATGGGGAGTGGTGAGGAATGGGGCAAGTTGGAGAACGCGGCTCTAAAAGAACAACCACCACTTAGCTCAGCTTGTTGCCATGTATAAAAGTGGGCCCACAGGCCAGGCGCAGTGGCTCACGCTTGTAATCCCAGCACTTTGGGAGGCCCAGGTAAGTGGATCACCTGAGGTCAGGAGTTTGAGACCAACCCGGCCAACATGATGAAACCTTGTCTCTACTAAAAATACAAAAATGAGCTGAGTGTGGTGGTGGGCTCCTGTAATCCCAGCTACTCAGGAGGCTGAGGCAGGATAATCACTTGAACCCGGGTTGCGGAGGTTGCAGTGAGCCAAGATCATGCCACTGCACTCCAGCCTGAGTGACAGAGTGATACTCTATCTCAAAAAAAAAAAAAAAAAAAAAAAAGTGGGCCCACTATTGCCAGACCTCCAGCTGTGGGGAATACAAAGGGGTTACATTTGGGCCAGTCCTTGAAGGATCAGCAGAATTTTGCTGGGTGGAGAGGAAATAGGTGAGAATTCGTATTTCAGACAGGGATGTTCCAACCAGAAGCTGCAAATTGACCAAACCTGGCCCTCTGACTTTTCTTTGGTCCACACAACCTTTTTCTTTCTTCTCTTTTCTTTTTCTTTTATTTTACTTTATTTTATTTACTTACTTACTGAGACAGGGTCTCACTCTTTAGCCCAGGCTGGAGTGCAATGGCACAATCACAGGACCCTGCAGCCTTGACCTCGCAGACTCAAGCAGTCCTGAGCCTTGGCCTCCAAGTAGCTGGGACTCCAGGTACAGGCACCATGCCCAGCTAATTATTTATTTATTTATTTATTTATTTATTTATTTATTTATTTTATTTATTTTTTTAGAGATGGGGGTCTCACTCTGTTGCGCAGGCTGGTCTCAAACTCCTGAGCTCAAGCAATCCTCCTACCTTAGCCTCCCAAAGTGTTGAGATTGAGGTGTGCCTCTTTTATCTTATTTTCTATTTTTTTTTAATTTAAGCTCCTAGAACTGAGTCTTTTCTTTTAATGCAACTTTTTATTGCAGTAAAATATGCATAGCATAGAATTTACCATTGTAACCATTTTTAGGTATATAACTCAGTGGCATTAAGCACATTTACAATGTTGTGTAACCATCACCACCATCCACTTCCAGAACATTTGCATCGTCTCAAGCAGAAACTCTGTACCATTAAAAAATAACTCCCCATTCCCTTTCCCACTGGCCCCTTGTAACCTCTATTCTGTTTTCTATCTCCATGAATTTGCGTCTTCTAGGCGCCTCATGTAAGTGGAATCATAAAATATTTGTCCTTTTATGTCTGGCTAATTTTAATTGGCATAATATTTTCAGGGTTCCACACAATCTTTTTAAAACTTGGATATTTTACATAAAAATCTGGATTCCTGGCTTGTCCTAAAAAATTGCCAGAGTTGAGTGGCCTAAGAATGGTTTCACATTTTCAAAGGTTTTTGTTTTTTTTTTAAGAGAAGGAGGAGGAGGGGGAGGAAGAGAAAGAGGAGGTAAAGAAGAAACAGAATATGCAACACAGATTGTATGTGGCTCACAACGCCTAAAATAATTACCCTCTGGCCCTTTACAGAAATGTTATGCAGGCTTCTGGCCTGCATAATAATAGAATACAGTACAGCAATTAAGAACTGATGAGTTTTGAATATTTATTCCTTTTGTTTTATTTTATTTATTTTGATTTTTTCTAAGATGGAATCTTTCTCTGTCGCCCAGGCTGGAGTGCAGTGGCACGATCTCGGCTCACTGCAACCACTACCTTCTGGGGTTCAAACAATTCTCCTGCCTCAGCCTCCCGAGTAGCTGGGATTACAGGCGAGCACCACCACACCTGGCTAATTTTTTTGTGTTTTTAGTAGAGACGGGGGTCTCACCATGTTGGCCAGGCCGGTCTCGAACTCCTGACCTCATCATCTGCCTGCCTCAGCCTCCCAAAGTGCTGAGATTACGGGCGTGAGCCACCGCACCTGGCCTATTCCCTTTATTTTTAATATAACTTACGTAATTGTAAGTTTATATAATTTTTAGTAAAGGCTGGGTTTGAAAGTGGTTTGCAAAATTTCTGAAAATTTAACAATTGACTCCCATGAGCCAGTACTGGCTGGCTTCAGAACCACTCTTTATCTTTCCATTTGTTTAGAAAGTCTTAATATCTCTTAATAAAGTTCTATAATTTTCCCTGTAACAATTTTGAACATTATTTGTTAGATTTATTCCTGGGCACTTGGTATTTTCTGATAATGCTGTACATAGTATTTACTCTTTAATTGCACTTCTTAGTGGTTTGCTCCTGGTATATAGAAATACAAACAACTCTTGGAGGTACACAGTCACTTTACTAAACACTCCTATTATTCCTAACAAGTTAAATGTATATTCTTTTGTTTTTCTATGTAAATGAATGCATTACCTGCAAATAATGACATTTTATTCCTCCCTTTCCAATCTTTATGCTTCTAATTCCTTTTTCTTTTTTTATTCCTCTGGCTGGGACCTCCAACAGAATGTGCAGAGGAAGTGACAGTGGGCATTTTGTCTCATTCCTGACTTTGAAGAGAATCACTCTAGGTTTTCTGGCATATTTGGGTTTTTTTGGGATTTTTTTGTTTGTGTATTTTGTTTTGCTTTGTATTTTGTACTCCCTCTGTCACCAGGCTGGAGTACAGTGGCAATGATCATGGCTAACTGTAGCCTCAGTGGGCTCAAGTGATCCTCCCACCTCAGCCTCTTGAGTAGCTGGGACTACAGGAGCCTGCCACCATGCCTGGATTTTTTTTTTTTTGGTAGGGATGGGGGTCTCGCTGTGTTGCCCAGCCTGGTTTCATACTCCTGGACTCAAACAACTTCCTCACTGAGCTTCCCAAATTACAGATGTGTGAGCCACTGCACCCAGCCTGTTTTGTTTTTTAAATGAACATGCCTTACCAGGTAAGCCAGTGACCAGTTCACTGTCTCTTCGCTCCAGATCTACCCTTCTCTTTCTGCTCTGTGACCATGGAGGAGGGCTTCATAAATATTTCTCCTGGGCCATCCAGAGCATGGTGAAGCATGTCAGAAGGCACTGGAGGGACAGTGGAGGAGGAAGGCATTTTCTCCTCCAGGTTGCCGTGTGTCTTTTTTGATGGGCTCCTGTAGGGTGCTTTCTCCAGCACAGTCTGTAGAATGCAGTTTCTCCAGCACCCAGCTCCTGCAGGGCATGGTTTCTCCAGCACTTGGCTCTCGCAGAGAGTGATTTCATACACTGAATGCTCATGTCCTCACCCCTAAATTCCTATATTGAAGCCCTAAGCCCCAATGATGATATATGGAGATGGGAGCTTAAGAAGGTAATCAGGGTTACATGAGGTCACGAGACTGGGACCCCCATGATGAGATTAGTGCCCTTATAAGAAGAGACATCAGAGAGCTCTCTTTCTGTCTGCATGTGAAACTGAGGAAAGGCCGTGCGAGGACACAGCAAGATGGAAGCTGCCTCAAGCCAGGAAGAGGGCCTTCCTCAGAACCCAACCATGCTGGCACCCTGATCTCAGACTTCTGGCCTCCCGAACTGTGAGAAAATAAATTTCTGTTGCTTAAGCCACCTAGTCTATGGTATTTTGTTATGGCAGCTAGAGCTGACTAAGACAGGTGTTTCTCTAGCTCCCAGGTTCTATAGCGTGGTGTCCAGCAGCAGCCAGTGGCCCAGCAGCTCCCTGGCATCCTCTCAGGTGACTTTGTAGCAAGTTTCAAGGTGCAATGCCGTTCTGTGGACAACAGCTTTCCCCAGCATCCCAGATGGCAGATTCCCAGCAAGTCCCATCAGCAAGGCACTTTAGTGACATCTCCACCAAACACTAAGCCAGGGCTGAGCCCTCCCCATCAAGGTCTGCATCCCAGCCCTGGAGCGGCTCTGCTTCCTCCCTGGGTTCTCTAGCATCTGTCTCTAGCACAGGCCCAGGATAGCAGCTGCTCCTTGTATCTGCCATTCCTGCATTCTTTGGAGTTTCCTTTACTCTTACCATCAATTCTGTTACTCCAATCCCCTGTTAATAAGTCTTTACAGTAAACTTTGACTTTCTCTGTTCAAAATACTCTCTCCTGATTGGACCTTGACTGATTGAGCAGGTTAAGAAAATTACCTTGTAATTTACAAAGAATCCTTATCATCAATGGTTGTCAAATTTTATCAAATGGCTTTTTTCCCCTGTACCTATTGACACAATCTTATGTTTTTTTTCTCTTATACTCCCCTGTGGTAACTAATATTTATTTACTTTATCATATTCAACTTTCCTTACATACCAGGAAAACTTGGTCATAATGTATTTTGTTATGCATTGTTGAACTAGATTTTTAAAAGATCTTATTAGGCTGGGTGCAGTGGCTCAAGCCTGTAATCCCAGCACTTTGGGAGGCCAAGGTGGGTGGATCGCTTGAGCTCAGGAGTTTGAAACTAGCTTGGCCAACATGGCAAAACCCCATCCCTACTAAAAATAGAAAAAGTAGCTGGGTGTGGTGGCACACACCTGTAATCCCAGCTACTCGAGAGGCTGAGGTGCAAGAATTGCTTGAACCCAGGAGGCGGAGGTTGTAGTAAGTTGAGATCACACCACTGTACTCCAGCCTGCGCAACAGAGTGAGATTCTGTCTCAAAAAAAAAAAAAGAAAGGATCATATTAAGCATTTTGCAACCATATTTGTATATGAAATGGGCCTAACAGGAAGCCTTTAGTTCCTCCTCTGGGTAGCACTGCATATTAACTGGATAATTAGAAATTACTTCAACTGCTTTCCAGGCTTCCTTCAGTTCTTTTGCAGGTCTTATATGACAGTAGCAAGTCAGCTCAGTGGTGGAAAGGAGAACACTCAATAAATGGACCTGACGGCTCACCAGGAAACCTGAAATTGGATCCGTCTCAACTCCATACGCAAAAATCCATTCCAGATGAGTGAAGGACTTAGATATCAAACACAAAATTTTAGAAAAAATATTTTAGATAGTTTTAGGTATTCAAATATCTTTTTGACCCGGAAATAGCAAAACATTCCTTAAACAAGTCACAAAAGAATTGAATATATAATAAAATGTGATACATTTGACCACTTTAAAAGTAAGACCTTGGCCAGGTGTGGTGGCCTCACACCTCTAAGCCCAGCACCTTGGGATGCTGAAGCAGGAGGATCCCTTGAGCTCAGGATTTCAAGACCAGCCTGGGCAACATAGGGAGACTCTGTCTCTATGAAAATTAAAAAATTAGCCAGGCGTGATGGCACATGCCTGTGGTCTCAGCTATTCAGGAGGCTGAAGTGAGAGGATGGCTTGAGCCCAGGAGGTCAAGGCTACAGTCATTACAGGATCTTTGGGGTGTCAATTTTCTGGCCGGACACCTCTGTGGCTGGTGGCACCTTCGCAAGAGTTCTTGTCCTGCATCCAGGAAGAATGAGCTATGCAGACAAGTGAAGGGTGAACAAGACGAAGAGCAGCTTTATTGAGTATTAGAACAGCTCAGAGGAGACCCGCAGTGAGTAGCTCCTCTCTGCAGGCAGGTCATCCTTACTGTTCAGCTCTCAGCAGGGAGGAGGCCTTGGAGAGGGTAGGCCTTGGAGAGGTTGTCCTGATGTCTGCCCAGTTCCTAGGAGAGAGGAGGCCCTGGAGTAGGTTGCTGGTAGTGCTGAGGTCTCTGCAGGTCTCTGAAATTCTCAGCAGAGAGGGTAGCTCCTTTCTGCAGGTGGTTGTCCTGTAGTCTGCTCAGCTCGGTCTGGGGCTTTTATGGGCCTTGAAGGGAGGAAGGGCACACCGATGGGCCCATGGCTAGCCATGGGCAGGCCCAGAAAAGACACTGTAAGTTCCCACTCTGGTCAGTGGGACAGGCAGCTTGGCCCCCAGCCTTCAGGCCCTCCTTGGCTTAAAGGTGGGGCCTCACCAGGACCACCTACTTCCTCCCAGGAATCTGTCTGCCTCCTGCTGTGGTTCATGGCCCCCAGGCTCAGCCCAGACTTTGCTCCCACATCCGAGTGTGCACTGATAGCAGGGAGAAGCCAGGCAGTGGGAGCAGACACTTCTGAGCCTGTGAGGGCATGGGGGGGCCTTCTTGCTCCCCCAGGAGTGAAGGGATGCCTGAGTCTGCAGCCACAACTTGGGTGGTTGCAGCCCCACCCAGGGGGGCAGAACTCCTGCCTGCTTCTGGCCCCCCAAGAACACAAGATGGCTCAGATCTGCAGCCAGAGTTTGGGTGGCTGCAGCCTCCATCTAGGAGGGTGGGGCTCCTGACTGATCTGTGGAGTGTGCAGCCTGCGTGATGGCAATGGCAGCCATCTGGAGTGGTGGCAGCTGCCATCACAGTGAGCCCTGATGGCGTCACTGCACTCCAGCCTGGGTGACAGAGTGATAGCTTGTCTCAAAAAATAAAAGTAAAAATAAAAACAAATAAAAGTAAGTTGTTTTGCCCATGAAAAGACTCAGTCAGGCAAGAGATGCAATTCAAACATATATAAAGAGCATCTATAATGCAATAAGAGTCATACAAGTAACTCATAGAAAAATGGGTGCAAACAGAAAGTAATGAAGTACTGAAAAAAAAATATATAGTCCATAAGGATAGGGATATGTCAAAGGGACACAAGAGCCACCTGAAAGAGCCCCCAGTTGCCAAAGCTGGAACAATTAGAGCAATACAATAAACTGGTATTGGATTATAAACCAAAGTATAAAATACATATCCGTGAATCCATTCTGATATAACTAAATAATTGAACATGTAAATAAAGGAGAAGAAAAAATATCTCCTGTATAAAGGAATTCCAAATAATTTACATAGGTCCTTGCCCTCAAGGAGCATAACTTCCCATTCCTTAAGTGTGGGCTGCACATAGTGACTTTTTTTTTTTTGAGACAGGGTCTCACTCTGTCACCCAGGCTAGAGTGCAGTGGTGTGATCAGGGCTTACTTCATTGATCGCCCAGGCTCAAGCAGTCCTCCTACCTCAGCCTCCCGAGTAGCTGGGACTGTGGGTGTGCACCATCACAACTGGCCAATTTTTTAAAATTTTTACTAGAGATGAGGTTTTGCTATGTTATCCAGGCTGGACTCGAACTCCTGAGCTCAAGCAGTCCTACCTGCCTCGGCCTCCCAAAGTGCTGGGATTACCGACATGAGCTACTGTGCCCAGCCCATAGTGACTTCTTTCCAAAGAATACAGCATGTAAATGGAAAGAGGAGGAAAAAAAAAAAAGATTAACTTCACAGTGGAGACACCAGACAACCACTAGCTCAGCCAGGTAATCTCGGTCAACATCAAGAGTGATAAGTCATATTGATAGTATTGTACCATTGATACTGCATGATGAGGAAGACCCTGTTTCTTTCTTCCCAGAAACCCATAATTCCAATCTAAGAATGAGGAAAACATCAGACAAATTCCAGCAGAGGGATATCCCACAATGCATACGCTCAGGACTCTTCAAAACTGTCAAGGTTACCAAAGCAAGGAGAATCTGACAAAACGATCACAGCTCAGAAGAGCCTATGAAGACCCACAGACTACGTGGTATCTTGGATGGGACCCTGGAACAGAAAATAGGCATTAGGCAAGAAATCGAGAAAATCTGAATGGCACTGGACTTTAGTAAATTTTTAAAAAATTGTTTGTTTGTTTTTGTGTTTTTTTTTTTTTTTGACAAAGTCTTGCTCTGTCACCTAGGCTGGGGTGCAGTGGCACCCTCACGACTCACTACAGCTTCAAACTCCTGCACTAAAACAGTCCTCCTACCTGAGCCTCCCAAATAGCTGAGACCACATGTGCATGCCACCACGCCTGGCTAATTTGTTGTTGTTGTATTTTTTTGTAGAGACAGGGTTTTGCCGTGTTGCCCAGGCTGGTCTCAAACTCCTGAGTGCAAGTGATCCACCCATCTTGGCCTCTGAAAATGCTGAGATTACTAGGGCCATCACGCCCAGCCTAGTAAATTTTTTTGAACGAGGCAAGATATAGACAGGCATTTCTCAGAAAAGGAAATATACAAATGGTAATAAATATACGAAGATCACTAATAAACATCATTAGTGATCAGGAAAATGCAAATTAAAGTCACAATGAGAAACCATTTTGGACCCATTCGTTCTGCAGAAATTTAAAATTCCAATGTACCAAGAGAGGATGTGGATCCATAGGTTCTATTTCAGCCCTGAGGGCCATTGTAAGGACTCTGACTTACACGGAGTGAGACAGGGACCAGTGAAGCTCCTATAAATAAAGGAGAAGAAAAAAATCTCCTGTATAAAGGAATTCCAAATAATTTATGTAGGTCTTTGCCCTCAAGGAGCATAATTTCCCACAGTGGAAGAGAAAGATCCCCTTAGCTTCTAGGCTGAGCGTAGGGTTCAGGTAGTAAGGACAGACTAGGGAGAACAGGTTGGAAGCTGGGGCAGTCATCCAGGAGAAGCAGGTGGTGATTTGGACCCATAGCAGGGGGGATGGTAGGAGTTTGTGGGGTGGTGGAAAGTGACGGGAGCTGGTTTGACGCCACACTGCCTTCTTTCACTCTATGTTGAATTTATTTGTGTCCTTGACTCCCTTGTCTTCATGCCATAGACTGAGGACCCCAGGAGGGCAAGGATTATCTTATTCACTATTATTAAGTCCTTGTCACAGGCCCAGCACAGTGGAAGTAGCCAAGAATTAATAAATGAATACTCCCAGTCACATTGTTTGCTTGCCCCTTAACCCTCTGTGGCTCCCTATCACCTGGGAAGTGATCAGACAAGACTCTTTCCCATCTCTAGGCCTTTTCTTATCATCCCCTCCTCCATGAGAAGCAAGGGTCCATACCAGGGTGGGTGTGCTGGAGGGGTGTCAAGGGTGCCAAGGACCTTGCACACATGCCCTCTTTGGCCTGTTTCCCTCTAGGGGAGATTGCCTTGGGGATTTTGACTTGGCTTTTTCTTTTTCTTTCTTTTTTTTGAATCGGAGTCTCACTGTATCACCCAGGTCACCGAGGCTGGAGTGCAGTGGCACGATCTTGGCTCACTGCAACCTCTGTCTCCTGGCTTCAAGCAATTCTCCTGCCTCAGCCTCCCTAGTAGCTGGGATTACAGCCACGTCCCACCATGCCTGGCTAATTTTTATATTTTTAGTAGAGACAGGATTTCACCATGTTGGCCAGGCTGGGCTCGAACTCCTTACCTCAAGTGATCTGCCTGCCTCGGCCTTCCAAAGTGCTGGGATTACAGGTGTGAGCCACCACGCCTGGCCTTGCCTTGGCCTTTTCATCCGTACCAGGGATTTAGTCCATGTGACCCACCAGACTCTGAAGAGCCACTTCGGACTGTTACAAACTTTGAATCCTTGCCAGGAAGGTAAGTTTTCCCAGGCCTGAGAGTGGCAGGCCCCAAGGGCAGGAAACGCCTACCTTCTCACTCAAGGGCGTGTCTCCCAGGCCCAGACAAGAAGGAATCTTGCCTCAGGATGAGACGAGATATCCAGTTCCCCATCCAGTTCCGCCCTCAGAGTCTCAGGCCCTTGAGGTCAGATGAGGACAGTCTTGCTTGGTCACAGGGGCTGGCCCTGCGATGCCATGGAGAAAGCCCCCTCATGCTAGCAACACCTTCCCCACCAAACGGATGTCTGTCCAGACTCTGGTTGCAAGCAATAAAATTAAGCTGAGGCAGGAGCATCGCTTGAACCCGGGAGGCGGTAGTTGCAGTGAGCCAAGATCACATCACTGCATTCCAGCCTGGGCGACAGAGGGAGACTCCATCTCAAAAAAAAAAAGAATTAAGCTAAGGGTCATTTGCTGGATGGGTAAAAGGTGGGGGCTGTGGGGTCATTCTCATGAATCAAGCAAATGCTGTGGGGTTGGGGTGTGCACCTGTGATGGGTGTCCTTTGAGACACATTCTACCCCATGTCTCAGAGTTCCCAAAGGGAACATCCAATCAACTGAGGCTCCCTGGAACACAAGTTTCTGGCCCTCCAGCTTTTATAGGTGAAGCCAGCCCCTGGCTCTCCCCTCCCATCAAGGCTGTGCCCAGTGGAGGTGGGAGAATTCCCCTAAAGTAAGTTGGGGAGATGGATACCAGACAGTCAAACTTTACCAATGCCCATGCCAGCCCAAATGCCCCCCAGAGAGTCACTTCTCTGGGTGAAGCATTGCCCTATCTCTCTGAAGGACCACTGATGCTGGCGAACTCTCCCAGGCTGGGAAACCCAAGATCATTGACCTACTGGTGTAGGTTCTGGGTTAGCCTTACTCAGGTTTGAGGGGGGTACACCCACCCCCAGGATGGAAATGATATTTCAAATGGGCCAAAGTGGCTGGTGATGGGGCACAGGTCTATACCCCGGCTTTGTGAGGCTGCCTCTGGAATCCCCAGGGGACCAGTCCACTGAGCCCTTCATATCACTGAGGCCTGGGTGACAACAAACAGCTTCCCAGCCTTGTCTCTGCTCCTTCCCATGCAGACTCAAGAATACCCAAGTCTGTCCAGCAGAGGCAGAGGCTCAGAAGAGGGAGGGGCTCTGACTCCTGAAAAGCAGCCAGCCTTTCCATCCCACCCTAGCCTGCCACTCCCTACATAGAAGAGTTGTGGGTTTCTGCAGGGAGGGAGAAACTTTCTCTATGGAGGGTAGAGGGGGCCAGAAAGGAACTAAGAATGGCTGATGAGGGTGAGGGGAACTAGGGCCAGCCTTGCTGACTTCACGGCTTTGCCCAGGGCAGGAGGTGGATGTGGTGCTTCGGCCAGCCAGGGATGGTCCCAGGGATCACCCTGAAAAGGTGGCTCTTGCAGCACTGTTCACAATAGCAAAGACATGCAATCAATCTAAATACCCATCAGTGACAGACTGGATAAAGAAAATGTGGTCCATATACACCATGGAATATTATGCAGCCATAAAAAAGAACAAGACCGTGCCTTTTGCAGGAACATGAATGGAGCTGGAGGCTATCATCCTTAGCAAATTAAAGCAGGAACAGAAAACCAAATACTGCATGTTTTCACTTATAAGTGGGAGCTAAATGATAAGAACTTATGAACACAAAGAAGGAAATAACAGACAATGGGACCTATTTGGGGGAGGGGGAGGAGGGAGAGAAGCAAAAAATATAACTATTGGAAACTGAGCTTCATACGTGGGTGATGAAATAATATTTACAACAAACCCCCATGACATGTGTTTATCTAAGTAACAGACCTTCACATGTACCCCTCAAACTTAAAATTAAAAAAAAAAAGAAAAGAAACCTGGAAAGAAGGAAAAAAAAAAAGGTGGCTTAGTAGGTATTGTGATGCCACAAATGAAGCCAGGTAAGCGTCCCATGGGGACACACAGGTGTGTGATTCAGGTTCTTCCCCAACCTCCACTCCTCACGGGGCTCTGAGCAGACTTGCTCAGCCACATCTGCAGACAGACATTCTGAGAGCCCTCAAATACCTGCACCACCTCCACCCCACCCTGAAGCCTGCTTCCACCATACATGGCTTCCACCATCACCCCTGACCCCCTCCAACCCCTTAAGCTGAATTTGTCTTTAGATTAGTTCCATTCTCCCAGGGTGTAAGGAAGAGACGCACATGGCCTTTAGTGACGGGACACAGCCTATTTGCGGGTGTGCTGGGTATTTTCTAGACCCACTCTCCACCCTCCTCCCGCCACCCAGAGAGAGGGAGGGAGCGGTAGGGCCAGCATGTGTTTGGGTTCAGCCAATGAGCGCATTGGCAGGAGATGGGAGAGGAGAAGAGGAGGTCAGCGAATGGACTCCCTCTTCACCAAGTTGTGTAGCAACCTGAGAGTCACAGCTCCTGTTGGGACACCCTCTCCTGCAGCTACTTTCTCTGGGTTCCAGGGATAGCCATGCCTGGGCCTGGCAATTGCTCCCCAGTGTTGCAGGCCTGGGAGTCTTTGCATCTTTTGTTCATTTCTTTTCATCCTTCCTGCTCCTTTGTAAACAACCCCTTCATTAAACTCTCCACAATGACTCACTGATCTCCTGCCAGGACTCCTCCTGGTATAGGAAGAAACCCCACAGGGTGAGTCTCAGGGTGTGCAGAGTCCCACGTCCCACTAGGGAACGTGAAGGTGGCCAGATTCTCCTCCCCACTGCCAGCCAGTGGACTTCCTGAGACTTTGAATCCTAAGCTGGAGGTAAAGAATTCAGTGAATAGTTTAGAACTCATTCACAGTACCAGTGGCCAATGGCAGCGGTGGGGGCATTTGGGAACAGCAGAAGCGGTGGTGACAGCTGTGTAAACTGCTGCAGCCCAGACGGGCTGCTCCTGTGACATGACCTGCTACCTGACCACTCACAGCAACCACCCATTTTCTGAGCCTAGTTTTCCATCCTTCTAGTTGACTCCATGGGTCTCCAGTATCTTTCCAATGAATTTGTTTTGCCTAATTTAGCTGGAGTCCATTTCTGTTGCTTGCATCCAAGGAACCCTGACTGATACAGAGTTTGTTTTCAGGATTCAAAGGGAGGTAGGTATCACTGGGACCCCAGTCAGCAGATGTTCAGCCTCTCTGGGTCCCTAGAGGACTGAGATATATAACAGTTCCCACGGAAAAGCAGGCATGTGGTTTGGGCTAATTGCCCTCATGGCTACTATTTAGGATGGGTTCTTTACTGTTCTCATGATGCAGCTCCAGTTTTATCATGAGCTCTGGCAGCCCTGTTAGCCCCTCAGGTCTCTCAGAGGAGAGGATCTGAGTGGTTCAGTTTGCCTTCATCATCCACATTGGGCAGTGTCAGGGCAGCCCCCTCCGGAAGAGTTAGCCTCTTGCTTTGTCCAGCCTACCCATCAATGCTCTATCTGCTGTGGCCAAGATGTGACCATGTGAATGAATGAATGAGTGAATGAGTAAATGGGTTTTGTTTTGTTTGTTTGTTTGAGATGGAGTCTTGCTCTTGTCATCCAGGCTGGAGTGCAGTGGCGCGATCCCGGCTCACTGCAACCTCTGCCTCCTGGGTTCAAGCGATTCTTCTGCCTCAGCCTCCTGAGTAGCTGGGATTACAGACTCGCATCACCACACCCTGCTAATTTTTGTATTTTTAGCAGAGACTGGGTTTTGCCATGTTGGCCAGGCTGGTCTCAAACTCCTAACCTCAGGTGATCCACCCACCTGGCATCCCAAAGTGCTGGGATTACAGGCTTGAGCCACCGTGCCCGGCCTGTTTTTGTTTTCAAGGACAACTGCAGTGACTTTATTTTGATGGGTTTTCAGACTCTCTTTCTGTGGGGCTCTTTAGATGAGGCTGTGTCACTAGTCAGCCGTCTTCACTGTGGAGTCCTAATCACTCTGATTTTGTTTTGTAGATCATGAGGATTCATTCAAATTGTCTTTGCTTCCATTCCTTCATAGTGTGTTATATGGTGTGAAAGTACATCTCTCCTTCTCTAGTACATTGTATTCAAACAGGTTGCTGCTGCTTCTCCATTGTCATTCATCTTTTCATCATCTTCTTATTCCTCTTAGCACAGTCAGCACGTAACATATTATCTTCTATGCCTAGGGATGGAAAAATGCAGGCAGATAACAAGAGAGAAATCATCCTCCTGTGAGTGGTAGGCACCCAGGCCTGACTTGCATGAAACTGCGGGTGTACACAACCCTTTGTGTCTACCGTGATAAGTCTGCCATGGACCACATGACACCCGACACCAGAGGCTTACATCAAAAAGGCCTCAACAGAAGCAGGAATAGAACATGAATTCACAGCCTGAGGCTGAACAGCTCTCACAGCAATTCTTGCCCATGATGCCAACATGGCTTCCTGAGTTGACGTTATCACTTCAAATGTATTAGTCTCTTCTGCTTTCTCATTCATCTCATGACTTTTCTGAAGCCTTGCTCTCTTGGTCACTGCCTTGTGTTTCCTCGACCATGGCTGTAATCTGGTCTCCTGTGACATTTCAGGAATATCTTGCTGTTGTTCAGGGTAAGCATGTCTATGGAGCCTCAGATAAACTTCTTTTTTTTTTTTTTTTTTTAGATGGAGTCTTGCTCTGTCACCCAGGCTGGAGTGCAGTGGCGTGATCTTGACTCACTGCAGCCTCCACCTCCCGGGTTCAAGTGATCCTCCTGCCTCAGCCTCCCACGTAGCTGAGAGTACAGGTGCATACCACCATGCCAGGCTAGTTTTTTGTTTTTTGTTTTTTTTGTATTTTTAGTAGAGACAGGATTTTGCGACATTGGCCAGGCTGGTCTCGAACTCCTGACCTCAGCCTCAGCCTCCCAAAGTGCTGGGATTACAGGCGTTAGCCACCACACCTGGCCCTCAGATAAACTTCTATTTTCTTGCCGTTAGGACTCAAACCTCGCTGTTGACACCAGTTCCACAAAGTCTCCCGACACAACTTATTAATGGGAGGCAAAGTGGTCAGCAAGGGAAAGACTGGTATTTTGCATCCAGCTTTTGTGGAGCTGTGAATTGTTTGTTTGTTTGAGGTAGATGAACTTTATTGTGTTTCTTAGGCTTTCTCGTTTTGACATCAGAAGTTGAAGAAACACTTATTCTATATTTGGATCATCTTTAACTGGCACCAATGTCAAAATCACACTTTCCTCATCATCTATTTCCCCCTCAAAGAAATTATTCTTGCTGCTATCAAAATTTGAGTCTGACATTTTCAGCAACACCCCTGTCTTGTCCATTCAGTGACAAGTTTTTTAAAAAATTAAGCCAGGCATGGTGACTCATGCCTGTAATCCCAGCACTTTGGGAAGCCCAGGCAGGCGGATTGCTTGAGTCCAGGAGTTTGAGACCGGCCTGGGAAACATGGTGAGACCCCCCTGTCTCTACCAAATACTCTGTTTTTGTTTTTTGAGACAGGGTCTTGCTCTGTCACCCAGGATGGAGTGCAGTGGCACGATCACAGATCCCTTTACCCTCGACCTTCCAGGCTCAAGTGACCCACCCACCACAGCCTCCTGAATAGCTGGGGCTACAGGTGCACGCCACCATGCCCGGCTAATTTATTTATTTTTTTCATTTTTGTAGCGACGTTTCACCATGTTGCCCAGGCTGGTCTCGAACTCCTGGACTCAAGCGATCTGCCCTCCTTCACCTCCCAAAATGTTGTAATTACAGGCGTGAGCCACTGCGCCCAGGCGAGTGAATGTTTTTCTCCTACTCCCCTGCTAAATCACATTCTTCTCCCAAAGCGTCCATACCTCTGTCTTAACCTGTCTCACGCCCAGCCTATCCCAGAGTCAGCGTGGAATGGGTGCTTCTCCTGGAGGTAGAAATCTTTAGCCCCCATGTGGCTCTCTGTCCCAGCCCAGCAGCTGCATCTTGCAGTGGTAAATAATTGCTCCCTGAATTCAACAGAGACTTGAATAAGATCTCCAGCAAAGGAACTGGCTCTTATTTATATATTATCTTACCTCTCTGTGGGCAGTACAATGGTTTACATACTGAACGGGGTCCCATAAGTGCTCATTGAATTAAGTAGAGAACATTTATGGATCACCTACTGATTGTCAGACATCACATCTGGCCCACACTTACTGAGGACTTGATATGCTCCAGGGACAGTGCTAGCCACATTCAACCTCACCACAACCCTATGGCATAGGCCCTGTTATTTTCCCCACATTGCAGTTAAGAAATGTGAAGCACAGAGAGACCACATAATTCGCCTAACTAATGGAGCTGTGGGTCTAGCCAGGCAGCCTGGCTCCAGAGCTAACGCACTTAACTGCTTTACCAGGCTGTTTCATGATGGTGTGCTTGACACTGAAGCTTTTGGAAGTTAAACAAGGCATTCCAATAAGAGCCACATCAAAAAAAATTGAATGACTGTACATTAATCTCTCCAACAGACATCCACAATAATCATGTCCCACCCAGCCCCAAGGAAGATGGGGCTCAGGACTGGGGGTGAGGGATGGAACAGGATGCCACTTCACACATGACTTGAAAAAGAAGCCTTAAGTTGAATGATCATGTTTGTCAGACCTGGCAAAAACATTTTGTACCTATCCCTTGAGAGGTTTGGCAGCTGCAATTTCCCAAAACAGAGTTATGAAAGAGCAATGGCTGGGTGCATTTGTGACTTTGGCACCAGGGCTTCTGGATCAAATCTCAGACAAACAGGGCAGTGCCCACATCACACTCCTGCCCATGCCTTATGAGGTCTCTGCCAGATTCTCTACCCAGAGAATGGCGCCTCAGACACCAACCCAACCTCAATGAGGTGGCGTTTCCCTAGCATGATCCCCCGAGGAAGCTCAAATCTACCCTCTGAGCTTGGTTTGGTCTCCATGAAGACATTTGCCACACTACGTGGTAAGGATTGCCAGCCTCTCCCTCCACAGCCAGCCAGAAGCTGGGCACCTCCAGGTTCCCTCAGCCACCAGGACAGGCAGCCACATGTTGGAGAGTTGCTCCAAATACCAACTGGGATGGAAAATATCTCCTGGTCCTGAGACCAGAGAGGAACTGGCAGAGGCCACTTTATTTCACCAAATAATTCCGTGTGACTGCTTCAGTGGGTTGCAAACCTAGGTACTTATTAAAAATTAAAAGATAGGTTCCCTGGGCCCACTTAGCCCTAAACAAATTGGAAAGGGGGCTGCAGGGGTGGGGTAAGTAGAATACCAGCTCAAGCACTTTTCCAGCCTCTCCAAGTGATTCAGCTGTGGAGCCAGTGAGGCCGTCCTTCAGATGAATGAGGCACGTGGCCTCTGCCCTCCCCTCTCCAAATGGAACATGGGCTTCTCCCCTCACACAATCACACATTGGCCTTCTGTTCCCTGAGTGCCAAACTCTTCCCCACTTCCGGGCCTTTGCTAGAGCTGTGCCCTCTGCAGGAATGCAGCTCTCAGATCCCAGTGGAAAGAGTTCTTCATTCAGGCTCACCCCAAGTGCATTCAGTCACAGCACCTTCTCCTTTATAAGATTCCTTATTCTATCATTTTCTCTCCCCTCAGCAGTCCATAAGCTCCCTGTTCCCCTCACCACTGAGAACCCCATGCCTAACTGTATATGCAGTAGGTACACCATAGGTGGCCGGTGAGTATAGGCTGTGTCACAGCTACACAAAAAGGGCAGCTACTACCAGTTAACTGTTGCTAGAGGTTGGTAGAATAAACCCCCTAGTTTGCCATAGTTCACAAAGGAGAGCCAAGGCCAGGCAGGATTACAGGAACCTTGCACCCAGACCCCCACTGCCATGGTCCCCTCTCTGAAATGCCCCACAATCTGGGTTTCCTACAATCCAACTGGAACCAAGTGCCATATACCCAGTGACAAATGAGGTGCCCAGAGCCAGAATAGTCTAGATGAATTTATTGCCATTCACATATTTCATAGAAAAACAGATGTAGCAAACGGGTCAGGGTTGCACAAAAACAAACAAACAAACAAAAAATCCAGGTTTATACAGGTTGCTCTATTTACATCTGAGAGCAGGGCTGTCCTGACATCAGGCACAGCAGCTGCACTTGTCTGACGTCCCTTTGCAGATGCAGCCCTGGGCACACTTGGCACAGCCCACAGGGCAGCAGGAGCAGCAGCCTGGAGAAGAAAGGGAGAGTGAGAGGTCAGAGCAGACTCAATCAGGCACCTCCCTGCCCCAACAGAGGCCTGGCTCGAGCCCTGCCTCCAGCCCCAGAGGACCATTGTTTCAGGATGGCATGGCTTTGTCAGAAGAGAACTGGTGGATCTTTGGGATGAGGGTTTTATATGAAAAAGCTGCCCAGCCCCACCTGAGTCTGGGACAGGACAGAAGACTGGACAGGTAGTGATTGGGGGTACAGCAACAAAAGGAGGCCAGTTCCCCAAAACCTACACTTAAATGAGGAAAGTCTTCACAACCGGACGGGGGCAAACCCCTGACAGCAGTTCTGGGGAAGGCTAGGGAAGCTCTGGGCTGCCCCTGCAGGAAAGGGCTGGATCATTAGGTTTGAAATCACCCGGGGTCTTCCAGATCCTGGGCCTTAAGTGCTTCAGGACCCAGAAGGGTTAAGAAGGCTGCATCAGGAGGCAGGAGAGCTTTGTTCCCAACACTATCTGGTAACCTCTCTGGGCCTCAGTTTCTAGTTGGGTAATAAGAGGCTGGGACTCACCCATTTTTAAGGCAACTTGAGGTCTGATTCTGAATCAGGTGTTGAAGGAGGGGTTTGGGGAAGCTGGTCATTGGCCTGCCCCTGCCTGCAGAGCTCTGGGTTCCCTGCTCTAACTTGGCCCATCCCCCAGATTCGCAAGGAAGGCCCCGCACTCACTCTTCTTGCAGGAGGTGCATTTGCACTCTTTGCATTTGCAGGAGCCGGCGCAGGCACAGGAACCACCTGCAAGGAAGACGAAAAGGAAGTGAGCGGGGAGTGAGATGCAGAAGGTACAGCAGCTGGTCAATAACGCCTCAGTGCCCCCTCCTCTGTGCTGCAGGACCAGCCATCAGAGCTCCTTTCCCACTCAGGGGAGAGGAAGAGAAGCCCCATCTTCTCTCCCTTCATTTTGGGAAGGGCAAGTGTCCTCTTGCTTTTACCCCACGAGCAAGGTCCCAGGCTCCAGACACAGCCCAGGAAGGCTAAGACAGGAGGCCAGAACCTTCTGTCCTGAACTCCGAAGAGGCAATGGCCCCCTACTTCCCATCCACCCTGACTGCTCAGAGCCTGGTCAGAGCATTGGGGCTCAGCCAGCAGCTCCCTGACCAACTGGGTGACATGGAGCAGGACAGCCTTGGGCCTCAGTACCCTCAACTCTAACTTAGAGGCACAGAGAGGTGGGAAGTGGTCTCAGGGACGTGATCGGGAAGAAAGCACCTAACGAAATAAAGGAGCCCCTTCAGCTGAGAACTTAAAATGCGACTTCTTCAAACCCAGGAACAGTCTGTACTGTGGCTGGGAAACGGGCATCCCAAGGCGCGGAGCTAGGTGTCCCTTACCAGGTGAGCAGGAGCAGTTGGGGTCCATTGCGAGGCAAGGAGAAGCAAGAGTTCCCGATCAAGAGGAAAACACGCAGCAGGACAGATGAAAAGCGTAGTGGAGCACAGCAGCCGGCGGCTCCCTTTATAGTCCGGGAAGAGGGCCGGGCGCAGAGGCCCCGCCTCGTCCTTGCACCCGCCCCAGCTGAGTCTGCACCGCCCGCGATCCTGGGCCGGGTGCAGCAACCCGTGAGCTCAGCGCCGGGCGCACGGCGGGGCCCGCCCCTTTGGCCCCACCTCGTTGTGAACCTGGCAGTACGTGGCGTCCCTGGCGTCCTGCCTGCCCTTCCCAATTTCCCTGACATTGCCTTCCTCTCCCTCTCCTAGGCGCGCCGGGAAACTCCTAATCCCGGAGGTCTACACACCCCCAGCCTCCGCTCCACTGTGTGTAGCTTTGCATTTCCCAGAGTCCCTGGATCATGTCCCTGGATAGGCGGGAGCGGGGAGCATAGCCAGGGAGCAGTGTGCAAATGAGAGGCAGAGGATGTGACACTCGGGTTTCCTGCATTGCCGGTCCCTGTCCCCGTCCCCACCTCGGTCTGTTGGCCACGTTTCTCTTATGTCTAGGGACAGAACAGACACAGGGCTCTGCCCCCGTCCTTGCATTCTCCACTCTTGAGAGGCTGAATGGGCACATTTGCCCAGGTCCTCCTTTGCATAAAACTCTCCAGGTCTCCCCACAGCCTAGCTGGGCACCCCACCACAGGATGACAGTTTGGAAAATGTGGAATGCTCCCAGAAAAGGGATCACTTTAGGTGATATGCGGATTCCGGATTAAATTAAAATGCAAGAAACAGAGTTATTTT
The DNA here is from genome assembly GCF_028885625.2 of Pongo pygmaeus. Lineage (NCBI taxonomy): Eukaryota > Metazoa > Chordata > Mammalia > Primates > Hominidae > Pongo > Pongo pygmaeus. The sequence goes on along the minus strand of NC_072391.2, from coordinate 53,816,968 downwards.
TTCTTCTATATTCTTATTACTCTACATAACATTAATCCGTGTTAGGCCCTTTTTAGTCACTTTGCATCTTTGAACCCTCACAGCAACCCTAAAGGGACATACTTCTATTTATGAACCCATATTCTAATCTGAACAACAACAATAAAGGGAGTTCAAGCAACCAGCCCAGGGTCAGAGGGCTGCAAAGTGACACTGCTGGGTCTGAATCCGGTCAGCGTCCCAAGGCAGTGATGAAGCTTCCCTTTGGCCTAGGTATATTAATCTCTTTACTGCTTGAAATCTTTAAACAAAACCAAGCATCAAGGTCAGTCCTGGAAGCAAAACAGAGATGCAGAGGGGATATGAATAAGCATAATTTGATGGCAACCTTCTATGTCTGGAAGTTAAACTGATTCTTTTTTCAGTAGCACTAATGAGTTTGCTTTCCATATAAATACATCTAAGGAAATAGGAATCATTTGAAAGAAAAACGTTAAGTCACGTATTGGTGCAGGTGGTAGCAGAACTGGCAGGCATCCTTCCGTTTCTGTTATGGGGACAGGGACTGTCTTGCTCATGGCTTTATATTTCTGGTGTGAATCCCTATTTTGTGGGCAGAGTGCAGGACCCTGTCAGGACCACAGGTCAATGCTCATGTGGCTGATGAGAAAGACAGAGGACACACAGGGAGGGACACCAGGCCTGGCTCTTTTGTCTGGAGTAAAAATGTCAACTATGTTATTGTCTGAGTCCATTTGGGCTGCTACCACCAGATACCTTAGACTGGGTACCTTAAAACAGCAAAAATATATTTCTCTCAGTTCTGGAAGCATGGAAGTCCAATGTCAAGGCACCAGCATATTTGGAGTCTTGTGAGGGCCCCGTTCCTCATGGATATCTCTTTCTTGCTGGGTCCTCACATGGTGGAAAGAGTTAAACAAGCTCCCTCAGGCCTCTCTTATTAAGGCACTAATCCCATTCATGAGCACTAGGTCCTCTTATTTCAGTCACCTCCCAAATGCACCACCTCAATACCAACACACTGAAAATTAGATTTGCACATATGAATATTGGAGGCACACGAGCATTTAGACCATAGCAGCCATGAATAAAAATAACAAAATAATAGTTAATATTATAGATCATTTGCCATGTGCAAGGCACCATTCTAATTTCTTTATACCTATTAAATCATTTGTTTCTACAAGTCAGACCCCATTACAGTCATATGCTGCTTAGTGATGGGAATACATTCTGAGAAATGCATTGTTAGGTGATTTCGTGTTGTGCAAACAGTGTAAAGTGTGTAATAACAAACCTAGATATTATGGCCTACCACAGACCTAGGCTATGTGGTATGGCCTATTTGTCCTAGGCTTCAAACCTGTACAGCATGCTACTCTACTGAATACTGAAGGCAATGATAACACAGTGGTATTTGTGTATCTAGACATAGCTAAACATAGAAAGGTACAGTACAATTACCTTATAACCTTATAGGACCACTACGCTATATGCAGTGCATCTATAACTAAAACGTCCTTATACAGCACATAATGTATTATTATATTCTGCCCCTTTTACAGTGCAGGAACTGAGCCACAGAGAGGTTGTGTCACCCAGGTATACATGATGACACACCTGGGATTGGCACTCATACAGGCTGACCATAGAATAATGCCCTCAATCACAAGCCTGTGTCACCCCGTCATGTGACACATGAGGACACTAACTCTGGCACAGAGGCACAGTGGTAAGAGCACTGAGCTGGCAGTCAGAACCTCTGCATAGCTGTGTGTCCTCTCTGGCTTCAGTTCACCAGCTATCAAGTCAGGGCCACAATTGTGCTAACTAACCATGGGCCCTTCCAGCTCTGGAATGTGAGGGTCCGGGCTTAGCATCCATTGACAGCATGATATTTCACTATGGCGAGGGCATGAGGACACCCACAGCATAGATTCATTCATGCCTTTACTTCTAAACTGTGTGACCTCGGGAAGATTGCTTAACTCCTCTAGAAGACAGTACAACTCCTTTAGAAGACAGCGCCATCTCACCAAACCCTTCACATTCACTGTGTCTCTGGTTTGTGTGAAGATCAGATGACTTGAAAGGCCGGAAAGGCTTGTTCTCTGTCTGAACGCTGGAGCATTGTCTTATCCTGGAGAGCGGGTGCAGGAGGTCATCCACATGCCCTTGAGACCAGAACAGCAAGACTCCAAACCCATCTCCAACTTCCAGTCCACATAATACCTGCAGGCAGATGGGCCTTTTCCAAGGAGCTTGATGGGAGCTAACAGGATTGTCTGTCTAGAAAGCCCACATGGACAAATTATTATAATAGCACTGTTCAGTCAGCCCTAGGCCACTAGTACCAGGCCACTGTCCCATTTGATCCCTACATGGAAATATAATCTCCTGTATACAGATGAGGAAATGGAGGCTCAGAGAGGTTAAGTGACTTGTGCAGGCCACACAGCCAGTCAGGAGTGAAGTGGGCTGTGAACCCGGTTGTGTGACACCAAAGCCTGCACTTGGCCCAGGCTACCTTCTGAAATTCTCTCGTCACAAAGAGCACTTGCAGCCCATCTAGGTCTTGACTCCTGGGGCACCTGTCTCATCTTCCTTGTGATTGAACCCCAAATAACAATTCCCTGAGCAGATAGCTGGAGGGACCAGCTGTTGGTAGCAATGATCAGTCCTCATCCTTCTCAATGAACACCACACACCTTCAAACTACAGAATATGCCATCATCCCTGCAGAGGTGGAGTCAAATACTTTACCTGGGAACCCCAGTTGCTATCTATAGTCAGCTTGCCAGGACGATGCTGGACACTTCGCTCCACCTGCCTATTCACTGCACTGGCCTGAAGTAACCAAGGGCTGGAATTTGAAGGAGACTGCAGCCTGACCTTGGGAGAAACTTCCAAAGATTCAGAGCCGAGTCAGAACAAGGAGCTCTCAGGGGTAGCGAGAGTTCCATGAGTTACATGGTGCCATTCAGGACTGATAGTTCCTTTTGAACATGTCCAGGCCAGCACTGCTGAAGGTGTGTGATCCATGCACGAGAGTCAGTCTACAAACTGTTCCCAGTCTGAAATACGCACCCTAGAACATATATGCAATGTTTGCAAATTTTTATTTTTCTGTTTTTTTATATATTTATTTAAATATAGTCATATATTTTGTTTTTCATATATTGTTTTTTGTATGTATTATTTTATTTTCATATATTTATATTTATTAATAATTTGCCTGTTTAATATTAAAAAGTAGATTTTGTTTTTATATTTCATACTAATTCATTTTAGTTTATTTTCCCAAAGTTTAGGTCTGTTACAGATGTCCACGCCCATGCCATTATATCTCTTACACGTATACTGCTTTTTTTTTTTTTTGAATTGGAGTTTCCCTCTTGTCACCCAGGCAGGAGTGCAGTGGTGCAATCTCGGCTCATTGCAACCACAACTTCCTGGGTTCAAGTGATTCTCCTGCTTCAGCCTCCCAAATAGCTGGAATTACAGGCACCTGACACCACTCATGGCTAATTTTTGTATTTTTAGTAGAGATGGGGGTTTCATCATGTTGGCCAGGCTGGTCTTGAACTTCTGACCTTTTGTGATCGCCCACCTCAGCCTCCCAAGTTACTGCGATTACAGGTGTGAGCCACCATGCCCGGCCTACATGTATAATGCTTTTACATTTTTTAGCAAAGACAGGTAATGTGATTTGCCTTAAGGCACTCAGTGTGTAAGGTGATAGGACATGGTACCAGCACCCATGTGTCTGGACTCTCAATGCAATCGCTTATCCCAGCTCTGTTGGGTATCAAGTCACTTTTTTCCAAGGCACACAAAATAAAACTGAGCCAGAATAAAGTCAACTTTTATTATCATTAGCATACTTTATTTTTAAAAAACCAAATGTACTAATGGGTCAGGGTTGTATGGAAAACAATTCCGGGTTTGTACACTTTCTACTTCTGGGAACAGAGCTTTCCCTACATCAGGAGCAGCAGCTGCACTTGTCAATGTCCCTTTGCAGACACATCCCTGGGCACACTTGGCACAGTCCATGGGGCAGCAGGAGCAGCAGCCTGGGGAAGAAAGGGAGAGTGATAGGTCACAGCAGACTTGAACAGGCACCTCTCCGCCCCAACAGTGGGCCTGGCTCAAGCTCGCACCCAGACCCAGAGGAGCCTTAGTTCCGGATAGTGTGCTCTGTGAGACAATGGTGGATCTTTGGAGTGAGAGCCTTCCTATGAAAAACTCGCTCAGCCCCACCTGAGCCAGGCAGGACAGGGCAGAAGACTGGACAGGCAGTGACTGGGACTGTGGGGACAAAGGAAGCGCAATTCCCCAGGACCATACACTTCAGTGAGGAAAGCCCTCAAGAATCAGGTCTGTGGTTGGCCAGCTGGTACATTCTTGTGACCTCAGTTTCCCCATTGTTAAGAATGAAGGTTGGGTAGGAATCAACCATCCCTAATGTTCTTCCAGCTCTGATCCTGAATCCGTTTCAGGGGATGTGGGAAGCTGGTGATGAGCCTGCTCCTGCCTGCAGAATCTGAGATCCCTCCTCTGACTCAGCCCAGCGCCTCCCCCCTCCCTGCGATTCCCAGGGAAGGCCCCGCACTCACTCGTCTTGCAGGAGGTGCATTTGCACTCTTTGCATTTGCAGGAGCTGGTGCAGGTGCAGGAGCCACCTGCAGGGAAGAGAAAAAGGCAGTGAGCGGTGAGTGTGGTGCAGGGTTAGGAGCAGGCCCTCAGCATCCTCCTGCTCAGTGCATGGGAAACCTGGTACCTTGTTCCACTCAGGCACACGGAAGCCCAGCCCCACTTTTTTCCCCACAGGCTCGGATGGGCAGGCGCCCTCCTCATTTTACTCCCCAAGGGCTTATATCAGGAATCCCTAAGAGGCAATGCTGCCTGCCTCCCATCCACCTCAGGCAGCTCTAATGCTGGACAGAGCACTGGGTCCCAGCCCGGGAACCCACTGGCTATCTGGGTGACCTGGCAGTTTTGAGCCTCAGTCTTCTCGCTTCAAAAATGGGAGGGCCACTTTGGGAGGCCGAGGCGGGCGGATCACGAGGTCAGGAGATGGAGACCATCCTGGCTAACACGGTGAAACCCCGTCTCTACTAAAAATACAAAAAATTAGCCGGGCGTGGTGGCGGGCGCTTGTAGTCCCAGCTACTCGGGAGGCTGAGACAGGAGAATGGCGTGAACCCGGGAGGCGGAACTTGCAGTGAGCCAAGATCGGGCCACTGCACTCCAGCCTGGGCGACAGAGCAAGACTCTGTCTCAAAACAAAACAAAACAAAAAACAAAAACAAAAACAAAAAAAAAAGGGAGGCGCTGGGAAGATGACAACATTCCAAGTGGTAATGAAGGCGCTTGACAGGGAAAAACACGAGAAGTGCAAAGTAAGGGAGGCCACTTTAGGAAGAGCTAACATGCACCTCCCTCCTGCCCCGGGTACATTCTATCCTCTGGAATGGAAATGGATATTCTGAGGCCCCGAAATCCGGTATCCCTTACTAGTGGAGCAGGAGTAGTTGGGGTCCATTACGAAGCGAGGTGAAGCTAGAGTTCCTAAGGGAGAGGCGAAGAAGCAGCGGGGCAGGTGGGAGGCGTGGTGGATTCTAGGAACCGGAAGCTCAATTTATAGTTAGAAGAGGGGGCCGGGTGCAGAGCACCCCTCTTCCCCACCCCCACGCGCCACGCGGAATCCCCGGCGCCTGCGGTCTTGGGTTGAGCTGTGCGCAGCAGGCAGGTCAGGCGCACTATCCCCTGAGTGCAGCCTGGTGGGCTCCCGAGGGCCGCCCCTCTGGGGCCCGCTCGTGCGGGAGGGGCTGTACGCGCCGCCCCTGCCACCCTGAGGGCCATTTCCCATTCCCAGGTGGTCGCGCTGTCGCCACCCCCTCCGTTCCCCCCGCCCCGCACCGTCGCCCTCAGCTTAGCCTCTCCCGGGTCCGTGGTGCATCCGGGTCCATCCTCGTGCTCACCTTCTTCATCGGCTGGAGCGGGGAGCAGAGCGAGTGAGCCGTGTGCAGATGAACCACGGTGGAGGTGACTTTTGCTTCTGCCTCGCCCTCCCCCCACATTACCTGTACCTCTTCCCACCTAAGACCCTCAAACTCGTTTCCCCTGTAGACAGATCGTGGCGACCACCGGTCGGCCTCTCTCTCTTCCCTCCATGCTCCTCCTCTGAGGGGATGGCGGGCACATTTGTCAGTTTCCTCCTTTTCATATAGTTCTCCGGGACTTTCCAGGCCTGCCGGCCACCCCACTGCAGGATGGCAGTTTTGAAAATGAGGGATGCCCTCCAAAGAGGATGACTTTAGGTGACATGCAGACCCTGCGGTCAATCAAGGAGAGAAGTGCGTATTTCTCTTCAATGTTCTTATCATGTAACATTTAGAATGTGCCAGGCCTCTTTAAATCATTCATTCCTTGAACACTCCCAACAATCCTAAAGGGAAATTTTCACTCGCGTCCGTGTGAAAAGACCACCAAACAGGCTTTATGTGAGCAACAAGGCTGTTTATTTCACCTGGGTGCAGGCGGACTGAGTCCGAAAAGAGTGTCAGCGAAGGGAGATATGGGTGGGGCCGTTTTATAAGATTTGGGTAGGTAAAGGAAAATTACAAAGGGGAGTTGTTCTCTGGCCGGCAGGAGTAGGGGTCACAAGGTGCTTAGTACGGGAGCCTTTGAGCCAGGATGAGCCAGGAGAAGGAATTTCAGAAGATAATGTCATCAGTTAAGGCAGGGACCAGCCATTTTCATTTCTCTTGTGGTGGAATGTCATCAGGTAAGGCAAGGCAGGGCATTTTCACTTCTTTTGTGATTCTTCAGTTACTTCAGGCCATCTGGGCGTATATGTGCAAGTCGCAGGGGTTGCGAGGGCTTGGCTTGGGCTCAGAGGCCTGACATAAATACTATTTATGACCCGTTTTACTAATCTGACAACTATAACAAGAAGTTTAAGTAACTTGCTCAACGTGACAGAGCTAAAAAGTTTACACTGATTTGAATCTAGCCAGCGTTTCAAGAGAAAATGTCCAAGATCAAGCCTTCCTTTGGCCCAGGTTTGTCAGCACTTCTCTATTGCTGGAAATCTTTTTTTTTTTTTTTTTTTTTTTTTTGAGACGGCGTCTCCCTCTGTCGGCCAGGCTGGAGCGCAGTGGCACGATCTTGGCTGGCTGCAATCTCTGTCTCCTGGGCTCAAGTAATTCTCCTGCATAATGCTCCAGAGTAGCTGGGACTACAGGTGTGTGCCACCATGCCAAGTAATTTTTGTATTTTTAGTAGAGACCGGGTTTCACCAAGTTGGCCAGGCTGGTCTCCAACTCCTGACCTCAGGTAATCCGGCCGCCTCAGCCTCCCAAAGTGCTGGGAATACAGGCATAAGCCACCGTGCCCAGCCTTTTCTGACTATCTTCTATGTGTGGAATAAGACTGATTTTCATTTTCACTGGTGGAAAAGAGTTTGCTTTAAATAAAAAAATATATTTAAGAAAATATCAATCACTTCAATGTTATATGTTAAGTAAAATACAGTGACTGTGAGTGCAGAAATGACATTCTTTTTCATCTGACATGAAGCATGGAATCTTGCTTCTAGCTTAATATCCCTAGTGTCGATGACTATTATATGGGAGGAGCAAATGTCCCTTTTGACCACAGGACACATGTTCATGTAGTAGATGAGAATATCAGGATACACAAGTGAGCGTATCTGGCCTAGCTGTTTTGTCTGTGACTAAATAAATATCCCCCATGCTATATGTAATGAGAAAAAAAAAAAGCAACAGTTAATGTTATAGATGACTCGCCGCTTGCCAGGCACCATTCTAAGTTCCTTACATGAATTAAATCGTTTAATTTTACAAGCAGCTATTATTATACTCCAGTTGATGAGACTGAGACACAGAGAGGTTGCGTCACACACGTAGTGGCAGAGTTGGGATTTGCACTCATGCAGGCTGACTGCAGCATCATGTCCTTACCCCATGCTCTATGCCACCAAGTCAACACAAATATGAGGACGCTGAATGTCCTCATATTCCACCGCTGGGAGGCAGCGGTGGAAGCACGTTGAGTTGGCAGTGAGACCCCTGTGCAGAGCCGTGACCTCCCTGGGCTTCAATTCCTATCTCTCAAGCCAAGAGCAAAATTTGTTCATCTCAGAAAGTATTAATCATGTCAATGTGAAATGATACATAAAATGTGCACATGGCAGCAGAAATGGCAGTCATTCTATATGTGATACGAGGCACAGCATCTTGCTCATAGCTTTATACCCCTGTGTTGATGACATTTTTGTGGTTACAGTGAATGACTCTCTGGTTTACAGGACCCGCGTTTGAGTGGCAGATGACAGTGACAGTATACACAGCTAGGCACTCCAGGCCTGGCTGCTTTGTCTGTGAATAAACAAATATGCCCTGAGCTATGTGTAATGATTGTTTTAAAGAAGCAATAGCCAATATTATAGACTACTCACCACTTGCCAGGCATCATTCCTCATTCTCTCTATCTCTCTTTTTTTTTTTTTTTTTTTTTTTTTGAGGTAGAGTCTTGCTCTGTTGCCCAACCTGGAGTACAGTGGCACGATCTTGCTCACTGCAACTTCTACCTCCTGAGCTCAAGTAATCCTCCCTTCTCAGCCTCCAGAGCAGCTAGGACCACAGGTGCATGGCATCACATCGTCTAATTTTAGTAATTTTTGTAGAGATGGGATTTCTCCAAGTTGCCCAGGCCGGTCTCAAACTCCTAGGCTCAAACAACCTTCCCACCTCTGCCTCCCAAAGTGCAGGTGTTACAGGCATGAGCCACTGTGCCCAGCCCACTCTCTCATTTAATCCCTGCATTGAGATATAATCTTCTTTCTACAAATGAGGCACTAGATGCTCAGAGAGTTTGGGTGACTTGCCCAAACCACACAGCCAGTAAGTGGTGGAGTGGGCTGTGAACTAGGACTGCCTGACAACTAAAACTATGCCCTGGGCGCAGGCTGCCTTCTGAAATCGCTTAACATGGAAGCAGCAGGTAAGCGTGGTTTTGACTTCTACACAAGGAGACTCATCTTCCTCTTTGACTGAACATCGAATAGCATTCCCTCCAGAAATGGAGAGACTAACTTGTCATTAATAAGACATCCAGGACTCTTTCCCTCCTAAGGAACATCACCATGCTCAGCCAGCTGCACAATCTGCCATAGCTGTGTTCTGAGAACTTGTGTAAATAAAGTATTAGTAATTATGGAGATGATGAAATCACAAGCAAAATTCCAAAATAACTTCATCTGCAACCCACGATCACATTGCTCTTGCCAGGAGCATGCTGGTTTGAAGTAGTCAAGGGCTGGAGCTTGAAAGAGGAACAAATGAAGCCCGACCTTGGGAGGAACTTCCAAAGATTCAGAGCCAGCTCCCAACACGGAGCTCTCAGGGTTCAGTGAGTGTCCTGAATGTGCTGTCTGTCTGTGACGCTGGCTAGGCCAAGCCTGATGGTTCCTCATGAGAATGTCCTGGCCTGTGCTGCTGAAGGTGTGTGGTCCACAGTGGGGCCAGTCTGCTGTTTCCAGTCTACAATGCAAATCACCCATGAACGTAAGTGCAGAGTTTGTAAATCTTCCATTTTTCTGTTATTTCTGTATGTATTTATTGATTTTTTTGTGTAAAATGTAAAACATGGGTTCTATATTTTGTGTTTCATTATCTTCATAATTAATATTACTTTATTTACAGACATTTAGGTCTGGGATGGATATAAAATGAAAACTGTCCCTTCACTGTGGAGTTCGAGAAGCCCCGTGGAGGATTCAAGTAACTTAGGCGTTGGAATCCACCTCCTGTGGTCACTTTCAAGCCTAAAATCTGCTGAGGAACTGAACCTGGGCAGGGAAAACTGAGAATAAACATGAGGAATGGAGAAGTCTCTGTACCACGTTTAATATGAGTGGAGCTGATAGCATATGTTCCCATCCCCATATGATCCAGCACAGTGCAGGTGCATTTTACAGAAGATGGAGGTCAGTGATGTAATGGGGCTCGCCTGAAGGCACTCAGACTGTTCGGCACTCACATTTCCATCCAGAGCCCAGTCTCCAAACTCCCAGTTCAATCTCCCACCCCAGTCCCTTATTCCAAAAAACACAACAGGAACCAGAACCAGAATCAAGTCTAAGTGTTTAATTATTATTCACATATTTCACAGAAAAAAAGGAATGTAGCAAATGGGTCAGGGTTGTAGAAAAAAAAATCCTGGATTTTACGTGTCATTCTGTTTTCATCTGACAGCGGGGCTGTCCCGACATCAGGCACAGCAGCTGCACTTCTCTGATGCCCCTTTGCAGATGCAGCCCTGGGCACACTTGGTACAGCCCAGGGGGCAACAGGAGCAGCAGCCTGGGGAAAAAGGGAGAGAGAAGTCACAGCAGATTTGACCAGGGAGCTCCCTCTCCCAACAGCCGGCCTGGCTGGATCTCAGACTCCAGCCCCAGAGGATCCTTAGTTCAGGATGGCATGGCTTTGTCAGGAGACAACTGGGTGGATGTTGGGGTGAGTCTTCCTAAGAGAGACTGCCCAGCCCCACGGGAGCCCTGGACAGGGCAGAAGACTGGAAAGACAGTGACGGCCTAGGGGGACAAAGGAAGCAGGCACTCAGGGCCAGCCTTGGGTTCCCTCCCAACCTTAGCCACAGCCCCAGATTCCTGGGGATGGCCCGGCACTCACTCTTCTTGCAGGAGGTGCATTTGCACTTTTTGCACTTGCAGGAGCCAGCGCAGGCGCAGGAGCCACCTGCAAGGAATAGAAAAAGCCAGTGTGTTGTGAGTGAGATGCAGAAGGTACAGCAGTGGGTCAATGAGTGTCCAGTTCCCCCTTCTCTGTTCAGGACCAGCCCTCAGAGCTCCTTTCCCACTCAGCAGAGGAAGAGAAGACCCATCTCTTCTCCATTCATGCTGGGAAAACCAAGCACCCTTCGCTTGTATTCCAAAGGTAACTCCCAGGCTCCAGGCACAGCCCGGTAAGACTGCCACTTGGACATTCTGTCCTGAACCCCGAAGAGGCCATGTCCCCACCTATCCAATGCCTCCCATCCAAACCGGCTGCGGTCAGAGCCTGGTTAGAGCATTGGGGCTCAGCCAGCAGCCTCGTGACCAACGGGGTGATGTGGAGTAGGACAGCCTTGAGCCTCAGGACCCTCGATTCTGTCATAGAGGCACAGGAAGGAGGGACATGCTCTCAGGAGCTTGGCCAAGAGGAAAGCACTGGAGAAGTAAAGAAGTCCTCTTCAGCTCAGATCGCAAAATATGACCTCCTTAAACCCAGGGACACTCTCTATCGTGTCTGGGAATTTGGCATCCCAAGGCACAGAACCCGGGCGTTCCTTACCAGCGGCACAGGAGCAGTTGGGGTCCATTGCAAGCCGAGGTGAGACTGGAGTTCCCAAGCGAGAAGAGAAGAGGCAGTGGAACACGTGGAGGGCGTGATGGAGCGCAACAGTTGGCAGCTCCTTTTCTAGTCAGGGGAGGGAGCCGGGCGCAGAGACCCTGCCCCGCCCTTGCACCCGACCCACTGAGTCCGAGCCACCCGTGGTCCTGGGCTGGGCTGTGCGCAGCAGACGGGTCGGGCGCAAAGTACCCTGAGCGCAGGTCGGTGCACACCGCGAGGACGCCCCTTTCGCAGCGGCTCCCGCGGGAGGCGCTGTGCACCCGGGTGAGCTGCTTCTTTCACCCTGCGGGGCCTGCCCAGTTCCTTGAGATTACCTGCTTCTCCCGCCCCTTGGTGTTTCGCGTGCCCTGAGATCCTGACCTGCGCCCTGTCAACAGCTAAGGCTTTCCTGGAGTCCCAGTGCAACCCCGGTCTCATGTTCAATTGTCTGGATTGGTGGGAGCAGGGAACACAGCGAGGGAGAAGTGTGCAAGGGACATGCGGAGGATGCGACCTTTGGATCTCTGGCATTGCCTGTCCCTGTCCCCGTCCCCACCTCAGTTCTTCGGCAACGTTTCTCCTGTGCACAGCAACACGGAAGACACAGGACCCTGCCTTCCTCCCATCAAAGTATACTTATTTATATCCCTCTATGTCTCTGTTTTGCTTCCAGGACTGACCTTAATGCTTGGTTTTGTTTAAAGATTTCAAACAGTGAAGAGATAAACATACCTAGGCCATAGGGAAGCTTCATCACTGACCTCTCTACCTTGAGAAGCTGACAGGATTCACACCAAGTAGTGCCACTTCCCAGCCCCCTGACCCTGGGCTAGTGGCTTGAACTCCTTGTCATTGTCCAGATTAGGAATACGGGTTTGTGAATAGAACTCATGCCCCTTTAGGGTTGCTGTGAGAGTTCAAAGATAGAAAGTGACTAAACAGGGCCAAACACAGACCTGTGTAACGTAGAGTAATAGGAATATGGAAGGAAAAATAACGAGCGCTCTTGCTTTCTAATTTAATGCAGGATCTTCGTATCACCTTCAATGATTCCTCTTCTAGGGACATGCCACACTTTCCAAACTGCCATCCTGTAGTGGGGTACCCGGCTAGGCTGTGGGGAGTCCCTGGAGAGATTTACACAAAGGAGGACCTGGACAAATGTGGTGGCCCTTTCAGCTTCTCAAGAGTGGAGAATGGAAGAGAGAGAAGCAGAGCCCTGTGTCTTCCGTGTTGCTGTGCACAGGAGAAACGTGGACAAAGGACTGAGGTGGGAACGGGGACAGGGCAGATAATGCCAGAGATGCGAAGTTCGCACCCTTGGCCTGCCCTTTGCACACTACTCCCTTGCTATGCTCCCTGCTTTGGCAGATCCAGAAAGTGGAGCACAAGACTGGGGTTGCCCTCGACTCCAGGAAAGGCTTAGCTATTAACTAGAGACCTGGGCCTTGGTGAAGGTGAGTGGAAAGCCAGAATACTGGGGTAGGCGGAACGCCAAGGGGAGGGTGTAGCAGGCAACCTCAGGGAAGCTGGGAAGGCCTGGCAGGGTGAGAGAAGCCGCACACGGGGAGCACAGAGCCTCCCTCGCGATCCGGTGCGAAAGGGGCGGTCCCGCGGTGTGCACCCAGTTGCGCTCAAGGGACCTTGCACTTGGCCCATCTCCTGCGCACAGCCCAGGCCAGGACTGCGGGCGGTGCGGACTCAGCGGGGCGGGTGCAAGGACGGGGCGGGGCGTCTGCGCCCGGCCCCGTCTCCTGACTATAAAAGCAGCCGCTGGCTATTGGGCTCCACTACGCCTTCCACGTGCACCACTGCCTCTTCCCTTCTCGCTTGGGAACTCTAGTCTCGCCTCGGGTTGCAATGGACCCCAACTGCTCCTGCGCCGCTGGTAAGGGACGCCCGGGTTCTGTGCCTTGGGATGCCAAATTCCCAGACACCATGGAGAGTGTCCCTGGGTTTGAGGAGGTCGTATTTTGCGATCTGAGGTAAAGGGGACTCCTTTATTCGTCCAGTGCTTTTCTCTTGGCCAGGCTCCTGAGAGCATTTTCCTCGTCCCTGTGCCTCTTTGTCAGAGTTGAGGGTCCTGAGGCTCAAGGCTGTCCTGCTCCACGTCACCTGGTTGGTCACAGGGCTGCTGGCTGAGCCCCAGTTCTCTAACCTGACTCTGAGCAACCTGATTGGATAGGAGACACTGGATAGGAGGGGACATTGCCTCTTCCAGGTTCAGGATAGAAAGTCGAAGTCGCCGTCTTCCTGAGCCGTGTCTGTAGCCTGGGACTTTCCTTTGGAGTACAAATAGGAGGGTGCTTGGTTTTCCCAGCATGAAGGGAGAGGACATGGGGCTTCTCTTCCTCTGCTCTGAGTGGGAAAGGAGCTCTGAGGGCTGGCTCTGCACAGAGAAGGGGGAACTGGACACTCATTGACCCACTGCTGTACTTTCTGCATCTCACTCACCATTCACTGGCTTTCTGTCTTCTTGCAGGTGTCTCCTGTGCCTGCGCCAGCTCCTGCAAGTGCAAAGAGTGCAAATGCACCTCCTGCAAGAAGAGTGAGTGCGGGGCCATCTCCAGGAATCTGGGACTGTGGCTAAGGTTGGGAGGGAACCCAAAGCTGGCCCTGAGTGTGTGCTTCTGGGGAACCGGCCTTCCTTTGTCCCTGTAGGCTGTCACTGCCCATCTAGTCTTCTGCACTTTCCAGGGCTTATGTGAGGTGGGGCAGCTTTCTCAAAGGAAGACCCACTCCAATGTCCACCAATTGTCTCCTGACAAAAACCATGCCATCATGAACTAAGGGTCCTTTGGGGCTGGAGGCAGGGATTGAGACAGGCCTCTGGTGGGGCAGGGAGTTCTCTGGTCAAGTCTGGTCTGACCTCTCACTCTCCTTTCCTCCCCAGGCTGCTGCTCCTGCTGCCCTGTGGGCTGTGCCAAGTGTGCCAAGGGCTGCATCTGCAAAGGGGCATCAGAAAAGTGCAGCTGCTGTGCCTGATGTTGGGACAAACCTGCTCCCAAGTACAAATAGAGTGACCCGTAAAATCCGGGATTTTTTGTTTTTTGATACAATCTTGACCCATTTGCTACATTCCTTTTTTTCTGTGAAATATGTGAATAATAATTAAACACTTAGACTTGATTCTGGTTCTGATTCCTGTTGTGTTTTTTGGAATAAGGGACTGGGGTGGGAGATTGAACTGGGAGTTTGGAGACTGGGCTCTGGATGGAAATGTGAGTGCCGAACAGTCTGAGTGCCTTCAGGCGAGCCCCATTACATCACTGACCTCCATCTTCTGTAGAATGCACCTGCACTGTGCTGGATCATATGGGGATGGGAACATATGCTATCAGCTCCACTCATATTAAACGTGGTACAGAGACTTCTCCATTCCTCATGTTTATTCTCAGTTTTCCCTGCCCAGGTTCAGTTCCTCAGCAGATTTTAGGCTTGAAAGTGACCACAGGAGGTGGATTCCAACGCCTAAGTTACTTGAATCCTCCACGGGGCTTCTCGAACTCCACAGTGAAGGGACAGTTTTCATTTTATATCCATCCCAGACCTAAATGTCTGTAAATAAAGTAATATTAATTATGAAGATAATGAAACACAAAATATAGAACCCATGTTTTACATTTTACACAAAAAAATCAATAAATACATACAGAAATAACAGAAAAATGGAAGATTTACAAACTCTGCACATAGGTTCATGGATGAGTTGCATTGGAGACTGGTAACAGCAGACTGGCCCCACTGTGGACCACACACTTTCAGCAGCACAGGCCAGGACATTCTCATGAGGAACCATCAGGCTTGGCCTAGCCAGCGTCACAGACAGACAGCACACTCAGGACACTCGCTGAACCCTGAGAGCTCCATGTTGGGAGCTGGCTCTGAATCTTTGGAAGTTCCTCCCAAGGTCAGGCTTCATTTGTTCCTCTTTCAAGCTCCAGCCCTTGACTACTTCAAACCAGCATATTCCCGGCAAGATGTAGTGTGATCGTGGGTTGCAGATGAAGTTATTTTGGAATTTTGCTTGTGATTTCATCATCTCCATAATTAATATTATTTACACAAGTTCTCAGAACACAGCTATGGCAGATTGTGCAGCTTGCTGAGTGTGGTGATGTTCCTTAGGAAGGAAAGAGTCCCTGGATGTCTTGTTAATGACAAGTTAGTCCCTCCATTTCTGGAGGGAATGCTATTTGATGTTCAGTCAAAGAGGAAGATGAGTCTCCTTGTGTAGAAGTCAGAACCACGCTTACCTGCTGCTTCCATGTTAAGCGATTTCAGAAGGCAGCCTGCGCCCGGGGCATAGTTTTAGTTGTCAGGCAGTCCTAGTTCACAGCCCACTCCACCACTTACTGGCTGTGTGGTTTGGGCAAGTCACCCAAACTCTCTGAGCATCTAGTGCCTCATTTGTAGAAAGGAGATTATATCTCAATGCAGGGATTAAATGAGAGAGTGGGCTGGGCACAGTGGCTCATGCCCGTAATACCAGCACTTTGGGAGGCAGAAGTAGGGAGACTGTTTGAACCCGGGAGTTTGAGACCAGCCTGGGCAACATGGAGAAACCCCGTCTCTACAAAAAATACAAAAATTATATGGCTCTGGTGTCCTGTGCCTGTCCGAGCTACTCTGGAGGCTGAGATGGGAAGGTTGCTTAAGTTCAGGATATAGAGGCTGCAGTCAGCCAAGATTGTGCCACTGCCCTCCAGGCTACGCAACAGAATGAGACTCTGTCTCAAAAAACAAAAAGCAAAAAACAAAAAAAAAGGAAAAGAAAAAAGAAAATAAGAGAGTGGCCTGGCTCCTGCCTAGGTTTTAATAAACAATGGAGATTATGATGATTCTCTCTGCACTGACTTTCTTGGAAAAAGATACCATTAAATCCTAACTCACTCCTGGAGAAAGGCTCATTGGTTTGGAAGCATTGCTCTGGATGGGATGCTGTGAAGGGGTTGCATACCTGGCTGATCCAGTGCCAGGAGGAGTGTGGATGTCCTCCTGCAGAAAGTCCTCTGTGATAAGACGCTGCCCCAACATTTGAACACACATAAAATCCTTTCCCGTTCTTCATGTCATTTGACCTTCGTGCAACCTGTTGAATGAAGGTCACAAGCTTCAGGACAGGGACAGAAAATATTCAGTGGCTGGTGTGCTTGAGTCATCTTTCAGAGGAATTAAGCAACCTGCCCAATGCCACACAGCTGAGAAGGAAAGGGATGGATGAACCTACGGTACAGCTGGCCTCTGGCCCTGCCCACAGCTGGCAGATAATGGCATCCCTAGATGCCAAACCCTGCCAATCTCTGTTCAAAGCTATAAAGGACCTTGGGGATGAACAAATTTTGCTCTTGGCTTGAGAGATAGGAACTGAAGCCCAGAGAGGTCATGGCTATGCACAGCGATCTGACTGCCAACTCAATGTGTTTCCAAAGCTGCCTCCCGGCCAGACATTCAGAGTCCTCATCTTTGTGTTGACTTGGTGGCATAGAGCATGGGGTAAGGACACGATGCTGCAGTCAGCCTGCATGCGTGCAAATTGCATCTCTGTCATTTTGTGTGTGACACAACCTCTCAGTCTTATCAACTGGAGTATAATAATATCTGGCTTGTAAAATTAAATGATTTAATTCATGTAAGGAACTTAGAATTGTGCCTGGCAAGGGGTAAGTCATCTATAACAATAACTGTTGCTTTTTTTTTCTCATTATACATAGCATGAGGGATATTTATTTACTCACAGACAAAGCAGCCAGGCCAGATGTTCTCACTTGTGTATCTTGTTATTCTCATCTACTACATGAACATGTGTCCTGTGGTCAAAGGGACATTCGCTAACACTAGGGATGTAAACCTATAAGCAAGATTCCATGCCTCATGTCAGATCAAAAAGAATATCATTTCTGCCCTCCCAGTCACTGTACTTTACTTAACATACAATATTGAAGTTATTCATATTTTCTTAAATATATTTTCATTTAAAGCAAACTCCTTTCCAGCAGCGAAAAATGAAAATCAGTCTTATTCCACACATAGAAGATAGTCAGAAGTAGTATAAATGTGTGTTGTATGTGTGTGTATATATATTACAGTTATAGATTGCTTTTGTCACAGCTTATGGTTCAGCTTGTGGCTTGACATTGTTTAAGAGATTTCCAGCAATAGGGAAATGCTGATGACATACCTGGGCCAAAGGAAGGCTTGATCATGGACACTTTCTCTGGAGAGGCTGGCTAGATTCAAATCAGTGACAGCTTTTCCACTCTGTGATGTTGAGCAAGTTACTTAAACTTTATGCTATCATTGTCAGATTAGTAAAACGGGTTCATAAATAGTATTTCCCTTTAGGATTGTTGCGAGGGTTCCAAGAAGCAATGATTTAAAGGGGCCTGGCAAAATCTAAATGTTATATGATCGCATCGAAGGAAGAGAGAGAGGCTGATCCGGGGTCGCCAGGTTCTGTGTACAGGGGGAACCAGTTTCAGGGTCCTAGGTGGGAAGAGCGACAGGCAATGTGCGGGGGGCGGGGGCGGGACGCGGAGGAGAAACAAAAGTCACCTCCACCGCCGCACATCTGCACACGGCTCACTCTCTCGGCTCCCAGCTCCCGCCAATGAAGAAGGTGAGCACGAGGATGGAGCTACACACGGACACGGGAGAGGCAAAGCTGATGACGAAGGTGCAGGGCGGGGGATGGGGATAACGCGATCACTTGGGAATAGAAAATAGCCCTCAGGGTGGCAGGGGCGCCACGTACCTCCGGGAGCATAGCCCCTCCCGCACTAGCGGGCGCCAAAGGGGCGGCGCCCGGGGACCCACCAGGCTGCACTCAGGGGATGGTGCGCCCGACTCGCCTGCTGCGCACATCCCAACCCAGGACCGCAGGCGCCGCGGATTCCGCGTGGGGGTGGGGGAGGGGGTGCTCTGCACCCGGCCCCCTCCTCTAACTATAAATTGATCGCCCGGTTCATAGAATCCACCATGCCTCCCACCCGCCTCAGTGCTTCTGCGCCCCTCTCTTAGAAACTCCAGCCGCACCTTGGCTCGAAAAGTACCCCAAGTGCTCCTGCTCCACTAGTAAGAGATACCGGGTTTCGGGGCCTTAGGATCTCCATTTTCATTCCAGAGGATGGAATGTCCCCGGGGCAGGAGGGAGGTGCATGTTAGCTCTCCCTAAAGTGGCCTCCTTTACTTTGCGCTTCTCGTGCTTTCTTCCTGCCAAGCGCCTTCATCACCACTTAGAATGTTCTCATCTTCCCAGTGCCTTCGATTTCTGAGGCTAGAGGACTGAGGCTCAAAACTGCCCTGCTCCGGGTCACCCAGATAGCCAGTAGGGTTCTGGGACGGGACCCAGTGCTCTGTCCAGCATTAGAGCTGCCTGAAGTGGATGGGAGGCGGGGAGCATTGCCTCTTAGGGATTCCTGACATAAGGCCTTGTGGAGTAAAATGAGGAGGGCGCCTGCCCATCCGAGCCTGTGTGGAGAAAAGATGGGGCTGGGCTTCCGTGTGCCTGAGCAGAACAAGGTACCAGGTTTCCGGTGCACTGAGCAGGAGGATGCTGAGGGTCTGCTCCTAACCCTGCACCACATTCACTGCTCACTGCCTTTTTCTCTTCCCTGCAGGTGGGTCCTGCACCTGCGCCACCTCAGAGGCAAGCATCATCTTGACACACGCCTGTAGTCCCAGCTACTCTGGAGGCTTAGGCAGGAGAATTGCTTGAGCCCGGGAGATGGAGGTTGCAGTGAGCCGAGATTGAGGTTGCAGTGAGCCGAGATCAAGCCACTGCACTCCAGCCTGGCCGACAGAGAGAGACTCCATCTCAAAAAAAAAAAAAAAAAAAAAGATTTCCAGCAGTAGAAAAGTGTTGATGATGTTGATGACATACCTGGGCCAAGGAAGGCTTGATCACGGACAGCTTCTCTTGAGAGGCTGGCTAGATTCAAATCAGTGAAGAGTTTTCAGCTCTGCGATGTTGAGCAAGTTATTTAAACTTCTTGTTATAGATGTCAAATTAGTAAAACGGGTTCATAAATAGTATTTCCCTTTAGGATTGTTGGGAGTGTTCAAGGAATGAATGATTTAAAGAGTCCTGGCACATTCTAAATGTTACATGATAAGAACATTGAAGAGAAACACCCACTACTCTCCTTGATTGACCACAGGGTCTGCAAGTCACATAAAGTCATCCTCTTTGGAGGGCATCCCTCATTTTCAAAACTGCCATCCTGCAGTGGGGTGGCCGGCAGGCCTGGGGTAGTCCCAGAGAACTATATGAAAAGGAGGACAAGGATAAATGTGCCTGCCATCACCTCAGAGGAGGAGGATCGAAGGAACACAGAGAGAGGCCGACCCATGGTCACCACGTTCTGTCTACAGGGGAGACGAGTTTGAGGGTCCTAGGTGGGAAGAAGGACAGACAATGAGAGAGGAGGGCAAGGGAGAAGGGGAGAAGCAAAAGTCACCTCCACCATGGCTCATCTGCACACAGCTCACTAGCTCTGCTCCCTGCTACCGCCAGTATAAAAGGTGAGCACGAGGATGGAGCTGCACACGGACCTGGGAGAGGCGAAGCTGATGGCGACGGTGCACAGAGGGAGGAAGGGAGGGGTTGGGGATAGCATGTAAGAGATATAATGGTATGGGCATCTGTAACAGACCTAAGCTTTGGCAAAATAAACTATAATGAATTAGTATGAAATATAAAAACAAAATCTACTTTTTATATTCAACAGGGTGGGAAAGGATTGTTCTCTGTCCAAATGCTGCAGCAGTGTCTCATCCTGGAGAATTTTGCGCAGAAGGTCATCCACGTGCCCTTGAGACCAGATCAACAAGAGACCCATCCTCAACTTCCAGTCCACATAATACCTCCAGGCAGATTAGTGTTACTCAAGGAGCTTGATGGGATGTAACAGGATTCTATCTCCAGGAAGTGCACGTGGACAAATGATTATAACAGCACTGTTTATTAAGCCCGAGCCAGGTGCCAGGGCACTGTCACATTTAATCCCTACATATATTTATAATCTGCTTTCTACAAGTGAGGAAACGGAGGCACAGAGAGGTTAAGTGACTTGTGCCGGCTACACAGCCAGGAAGGTGTGAAGTGGGCTGTGAATCTGGTTATGTGACACCCAGACTTGCACATGACCCGGGCTGCCTTCTGAAATGCCCTCTTCACAAAGGGCAGCTGCGGGCAAGCATGGTCCTGACTTCTGGGCCACTTGACTCCTCTTCCTCTGTGATTGAACATCAAATAGCAATTCTCGAACCAGTAGCCAGTGGAACCTACTGTTGGCCTAACTACCAGTCACCAGGGTGACTCTTCTCTCCTTAATGAACAGCAACACACCTTCCAGCTGCAGAATATGCCATCACCACTGCATCAGCACACTCAACATCCTTCATCTGGACCCAGTCCTTCTCATGACTCTGCATTGCCGAGATGATGCTTTCCTCCACATCTCCAGTCACTTTGCTGCCCTGAATTAATCAAGGTTGGAATTTAAAGAACAAAAATAGCTGAATCTTGGGAGAAACTGCCACAGATCCAGACACAAGTCACTACAGGGAGCACTCAGGAGTCGGAGAGTGTCCTGTTGGTGACAGTGGGCCGGCCAGGACTGATGGTTCCTTGTCAGGATGTCATGAGCACTGCTGCTCAAAGTGTGTAATCTACACACTAGGGCCTGTCTGCTGTTTACAGTCTGCAGTGCATGGCATCCATCAACATACACATAGTTTATAAAGTTGTAATTTTCCTGGTATTTCTTTTTATATTTATTGAACTTTTTCCTGTTGAGTCTAAAAATGGATTTTGTAATTTTTTTTATGAGGTCTCCTTCTGTCACCCAGACTGGGATGCAATGGTGCAAACATGGCTCACTGCAGCCTTCAGTTCCTGAGCTAGATGGATTCTCCTGCCTCAGCCTCCAAGTAGCTACCATTACAGACTTGCTCCACCACACCTTGTTAAGTGTTTATTTATTTATTTACAGACAAGGGTTTCCCTATGTTGCCAAGGCTGGTCTCAAACTCCTGGCGTCAAGTGAGCCTCCCTTTTGAGCCTCTCAAAGTACGGGGATTATAGTTATGAGTCATCCTGCTTGGCCGGATTTTGTATATTGAATTTAATTTCATGACTTCCATCATTAGTATTATTTCATTTACCAAGGTTTAGATGTGGAATTGATAGGAATTAAAAACCCCTCCTTCACCCTGGAGTTTGAGAAGCCCCGTGTAGAATTCAAATAACCAAGGGGTTTGATTCCATTCCGTGTAGTCACTTTCTAACCTGAAATCCAAAGAGGAATTGAAGTTGGGCAGAGAAATCAGAGAAGGAACAGGAGGCATTGAGAAGTTTCTGTGTCACATTTGAGAATGAAGTTGATCCTGTATTCTGGATCCCCACCAATGACCTGACAAGGTGCTATTCCATTCTACAGAAGAGGAAGCACAGTGAGGCAGCCTGGCTTGCCTTAAGGCACTCCGATTGTTAGGGGCTCACATTTCCATCTAGAGCCCAGGAGTCTGCAACCCTAGTTCGATTCCCCACCCCAGTCTCTGATTTCCGAAGCACATAAGGGAAACTGAAGTCAGAATCAGGTCTAAAGTGTTTAATTATCACTCACATATTTCACAGGAAAAGGAATGTAGCAAATGGGTCAAGGTGGTATAAAAAAAAAAAAAATCCAGGTTTGTACATATCTTTCTGTTTACATCTGGGAGAAAGGCTGTCCTGGCATCAGTCACAGCAGCTGCACTTCTCTGACGCCCCTTTGCAAACACAGCCCTGGGCACACTTGCTACAGCCCACGGGGCAGCAGGAGCAGCAGCCTGGGGAAGAAGACAAGCATGAGAGGTCACAGCCAAGTTGCCCAGGGACCTCCCTCCCCAACAGAGGCCCCCAGCAGAGCCTCCAGCCCCAAAGGACCCTCAGTTCAGGATGGTATGGCTTTGTCAGGAGACAACTGGGAAATATCTGGGGTGGGTCTTCTTATGAGAAAGCTGCCCAGGCGCCCTGCACAGGGCAGAAGACTAGAAAGGCAGTGACAACCTACGGGGACAAAGGAAGGCCAGTTCCCCAGAAGCATGCACTCAGGGCCAGCCTTGGGTTCCATCCCAACCTTAGCCACAGCCCCAGACCATGGAGATGGCCTCACACTCACTCTTCTTGCAGGAGGTGCATTTGCACTCTTTGCACTTGCAGGAGCCGGCGCAGGTGCAGGAGCCACCTGCGAGAAAGAGAAAAAGCCAGTGAGCGGTGAGTGACCTGCAGGAGGTACAGCAGTGAGTTAATGAGTCTCCATTGCCCCCTCCTCTGTGCGAGGCCAGCCCTCAGAGCTCCTTTCCCACTCAGAGCAGAGGAAGAGAAGCCCCATGTCCTCTCCCTTCATGCTGGGAAGGCCAAGCAGCTTCCTGTTTGCACTCCAAAGGAAAGTCCCAGGCTCTTCGACTTTCTGTCCTGAACCCCGAAGAGGCAATGTTCCCTGCCTCCTATCTAATCCTGCTGCTCAAAGCCTGGTCAGAACACTGGGGCTCAGCCAACAGCCCTGGGACCAACCGCGTGACGTGGAGCAGGACAGCCTTGAGCCTCAGTACCCTCAACTCTGACACAGAGGCACAGAGAGGAAAGAAATGCTCTCAGGAGCTTGGCCAAGAGGAAAGCACTGGACTAGGTCAAGGAGTCCCCTACAGATGAGATCTCAAAATACGACCTTCTCAAACCCAGGAACACTCTCTATGGTGTCTGGGAATCGAGCATCCCCAGGCACGGAACCCGGCGTTCCTTACCAGCGGCGCAGGAGCAGTTGGGGTCCATTGCAAGCCGAGGAGAGACTGGACTTTCCAAGAGAGAAGCGAAGAAGCAGTGGGGCAGGTGGAAGGCGTGGTGGACCCCAACAGCCTGCCGCTGCTTTGATAGTCAAGGGAGGGGGCCGGGCGCAGAGACCCCGCCCCGTCCTTGCACCCGCCCCGCTAGTCAGCGCTGCGGGAGGTCCTGGGTGGGCTGTGTGCAGCAGAAGGGCCGGGCGCAAGGTTCCCTGAGCGCAGCTCGCTGCACACCGCGGACCGTCCCTTTGGAGTCCGCTCAAGCGGGAGGCGCTTTGTG
The DNA here is from genome assembly GCF_028885625.2 of Pongo pygmaeus. Classification (NCBI taxonomy): domain Eukaryota; kingdom Metazoa; phylum Chordata; class Mammalia; order Primates; family Hominidae; genus Pongo; species Pongo pygmaeus. The sequence continues at coordinate 53,793,442 of NC_072391.2, read as the reverse complement.
CCTGGGTGAATGGCTTCTCTGCCCTCCTGCCCGCCTTCCCAGTTTCGCCAAGATTGCCTGCTACACCCGCCCCTTGGGGTTCCGGGTACCTGGAGATCCCGGCCTTCGCCCCGCCCCCCGGCCCCGCCCCGGTCCTTCGTCAACAGCTAAGCCTTTCCTGGAGTCCCAGTGCAACCCCAGTCTCTTGCTCCACTGTCTAGATTGGCGGGAGCAGGGAGCCTAGCAAGGGAGTAGTGTGCAAAGGACAGGCCGAGGATGTGACCTTCGGATCTCTAGCATTGCCTGTCCCTGTCCCCCTACCTCAGTCCTTTGGCCATCTTTCTCCTGTGCACAGCAACACGGAAGACACAGGGCTCTGCCCCCTCGCTTCCATTCTTCACTCTTGAGAGGCTGAATGGGCACATTTGTCTGGGTCCTCCTTTGCATAAATCTCTCCAGGGTCTCCCCACAGCCTCGCCGGGCACCCCACTATAGGATGGCAGTTTGGAAAATGTGGGATGTCCCCAGAAGCGGGATCACTGAAGGCGGAGATTGCGGTGAGCCGAGATCGCATCATTTTTGTACTCCACCCTGGGCAACAAGAGTGAAACTCCCTCTCAAAAAAAAAAAAAAAAAAAAGCTTAAAATAAGAAGTGAGACAAGTGGTTAATTCCCTTCAATATTACTAGCTATTGCTTAAGGTTGAGTCTGTGCCAGTCTCCTTTTAATCATTTTCATTGTTTGAACCTTTACAACAATTGTAAAGGGAAATACTACGCATGAACCCGTATTAATAAATGGGCATCTACAACAAAGAAAGTTCAAGGAACGTGCTCATCGTCACAGAGCTAAAAAGCTGTGCACTGATTTGAATCCAGCCAGCCTCTCAGGAGAAATTCTCTGAAATAAAGCCTTCCTTTGGCCCAGCTATGTCTTCTCTATTGCTGGACTTCCCTATGGCTTGAAATCTTTTAAATAATAACAATTCAGGCTGAGCACTGTGGCTCATGCCTATAATCCCAGCACTTTGGGAGGCTAAGGTGAGCAGATCACTGCAGGCCAGAAGTTCAAGACCAACTTGGCCAACATGGCAAAACCCCATCTCTACTAAAAATACAAAAATTAGCCAGGTGTGGTGGCACAAGCCTGTAATCCCAGCTACTTGGTAGGCTGAGGTTGCAGTGAGCCAAAATTTCACCACTGCACTCGAGCCTGGGTGACAGAGAGAGACTCTGTCTCAAAATAATAATAATAATAATAATAATAATGACAAGTCGCCAGCGCAACCATGGGCAATGACAAAAGCAATCTGTAAGTGTAATAAGCATACACACACACACACACGCACATACACGTGCGCACATATATACTTTTCTGGCTATCTTCTACATATGGATAAGACTGATTTTCATTTTCGGTGGTGGAAGAGAGTTTGCTTTTCATAAAAATATATTTAAGAAAGTATTAATCATTTCAATGTGAAATGATAAAATGTGCACATGGCAGCAGAAATGGCAGTCATTCTATTTGTGACATGAGGCACAGCATCTTGCTCATAGCTTTATAATCCTGTGTTGATGACATTTTTGTGGGAACAGTGAATGACTCTCTGGTCCACAGGACCCGTGTTTGAGTGGTAGATGACAATGACAGCATACACAGCTAGGCACTCCAGGCCTGGCTGCTTTGTCTGTGAATGAACAGATATCCCCTATGCTATGTGTAATGATTGTTTTAAAGAAGCAATAGCTAATATTATAGACTACTCACCACTTGCCAGGCATCATTCCAAGTTTCTTACATGTATTAAATTATTTAATCCTGCATGCCAGATGCCATTATTATGCACATTTACAGGGGAGGAGGCTGAGACACAGAGAGGTTGCAAGGCACAGCTAAAGTGACAGAGGCGGGATTTGCACTCATGCATGCTAATGGCAGCATCATGCCCTCACCCACCACTCTATGCTACCAAGTCGCAAGAAAGATGAGGACACTGAAAATCTGGCCAAGAGGCAGCAGTGGGAAGCACATTCAGTTGGCAGTCACTTTCCCCCTGCACAGCACTGTGACCTCTCTGGGCTTCAATGCTCATCTCTCAAGCCAAGTGCAAAATCAGTCTATCCCAAAGCATCTTTATAGATTTGAACCAGGGTAGACAGAGTTTAGCATCCAGTGATTAGCAGATCATGCTCTGCCAGCTGTGACCAGGACAACAGGCCAGGGGTAACATAGGTTCATGCATCCCTTCACTTCTGAGCTACGTGGTCTTAGGCAGGTTGATTAACTACTCTGGAAGACAGCACAGGCACTCCAGGCCCTGCATATTTGCTGTCCTCGTTCTGAGGCCTGTGGCTCTCATTCCCAAGGTTCTGTGAAGATCCAGTGATATGAAGAGTGAGAAAGGCTTTTGTGTCTGTACAAATGCCAAGCAGTATCATCTTATCCGATACCACATTCCTCCTGGCAGGATCACCAGGCTGCAATCTCATTCCCAGCATCTAATCCAGAGTAATGCTTCCAAACCTATGAGCCTTTCTCCAGGAGGTTGTTGGGATTTAACGGAATTTGTCTAAGAAAGTAGTGTAGGCTATGTGCAGTGGGTCACACCTGTAATCCTAGCATTTGAGAGGCCAAGGTTGGTGCATCACTTGAGATCAGGAGATCGAGACCAGCCTGGCCAACAGGATGAAACACTGTCTCTACAAAAATACAAAGCTTAACTGGGCATGGTTGTGTGCATCTGTAATCCCAGCTACTCAGGAGACTGAGGCGGGAGAATTGCCTGAACCCAGGAAGCGGAGGTTGTAGAGAGCCGAGATCCCACCACTGCACTCCAGCCTGGGCAACAGAGGGAGACTCCATCTCAAAAACCTTAATTAATTAATTAAAAAATAAATAAAAAGAAAGTCAGTGTAGAGAGAATAATCATAAGCCTCATTATTTATTTATTTTTAATTTTTTTCATCTTTTTTTCTTTTTTCTTTCAGAGATGAGAATCTTACTTTTTTTGGTGGTGAAGCAGGCTATGAACCAAGACTGCCTGACACAAAAATCCATGTCCTAGGCTCAGGCTGTCCTCTGAAATCTCTTCACAGGGAAGCAGTGGGTAAGCGTGGTCCTGATTTCTAGGCCAGGAAATTCATTTTCCTCTTTGATTGAACATCAAATAGCATTCCCTCCACAGAGCCAGGGGGACTAATGGTTGGCTTTTATTATAAATCAGCCAGGGCCTCACTCCTTAATGAGCACCACCACACCCTCCAAACCACAGAGTCCTCCATCACCCCTGCATGGGCAGACACGAAGAACTTCTTCTGCAACCCACGATCACACACACTGCACCTTGCTGGGAACATGCTGGGCATTTCCCTCCACATCTCCAGTCACTTTGTTGTTTTGAAGTAGGGAAAGGCTGGAATTTAGAAAGAAGAACAAATTCAGCTTGAGCTTGGGTGGAGCTTGCAAAGATTCAGAGCCAAGTCACAACTGGGAGCTCTCAGGGGTCAGTGAGTGTACTGTCAGTGACACTAGGCAGGCCAAACCTGATGGTTCCCTGTGGGGACGTGCTGGGCAGTGCTGCTTAAGGTGTGTGAGCCACACCCTGGGACCAGTCTGCTGATTCCAGTCTGCAATGCACATAAGCAAAATATGGGCAAAGTTTGTGAATCTTTCATTTTCCTGTTATTTCTGTGTATACTTATTGAAATTTTTCCTGTTGAATCTTAAAATGGTTTCTGTATTTTGTGTTTTATTTCATTATATCTGTAATTAATATTATTTTATTTACAAAGGTTTAGGCCTGGGATGGATGGAAATTAAAAACTGTTTCTTCGCTGTGGAGTTTGAGAAGCCCTGTGTAGAGCTCAAGCAACTGAGGAGTTGGATTCCACCCCGTCATCACTTTCAAGCCTAAAATCTGATAAGGGACTGAAGCTGGGCAGGGAAATCAGAAAATAAAAATGAGAGATGGAGAAGTTTCTGTGCCACATTTGCACATTGGACATGACCCGAGGCAATCATGCATGTCCCCCCGACCCTGTCGTGTGATCCCACACAGTGCAGTTCCGTTTTACAGAAGATGGAGCTCAGGGAGGTAACCGGGCTTGCCTGAAGGTACTCAAACTGTTAGGGGCTCACATTTCCATCCAGAACCAGGTCTTTAAATTCCCAGTTCAATCCCCCACTCCAGCTGTTATTTCCAAGCCACACAAAGGAAAGGAGAGTCAGAATCAAGTCAAAAGTGTTTTATTGTCATTCACATGTTGAATAGAAAAAAGAATGTAGCAAACCAGTCAGGGTAGTTTAAAAAAAATCCAAGTTAGTACTGGTTGCTCTATTTATGTCTGGGAGCAGGGGTCTCCCAACATCAGGCACAGCAGCGGCACTTCTCTGATGAGCCTTTGCAGACACAGCCCTGGGCACACTTGGCACAGCCCACAGGGCAGCAGGAGCAGCAGCCTGGGGAAGAAGGGGAGAGTGAGAGGTCACAGCCGGCTTGACCAGGGACCTCTCTGTCCCAACAGCAGGCCTGGCTCAAGTTCAGCCCCCACACCCGGAGGATGCATTTTTAGGTTGGCACAGCTCTGTTCTGATGGTAGATTTGAGGTTTGTGTCCCAATAGAAAAAGTTTGCCCTGACCCATCTGAGTTCAGAGCAGAAAGCCTGGAGAGGGAATGACACAGCCAACAGGGGCGAAGGAAGACCAGTTCCCAAAAGCATGCACTCAGGGCCAGCCTTGTGTTCCCTCCCAAGCTTAGCCACAGCTCCAGATTCCTGGAGATGGCCCCGCACTCACTTTTCTTGCAGGAGGTGCATTTGCAGTCTTTGCACTTGCAGGAACAAGCACAGGTGCAGGAGCCCCGTGCAAGGAAGAGAAAAAGGCAGTGAACAGTGAGTAAGATGCAGAAGGTACAGCAGTGAGTCAATGAGTGTCCAGCGCGCTGTCCTCTCTGCAAGCCCAGCCCTCAGAGCTCCTTTCCCACTCAGAGCAGAGGAACAGAAGCCCCATGTCCTCTCCACTCATGCTGGGAAGGGCAAGCACCTTCTTTTACATATCCCATCAGGAAGGTCCCAGCTCCACACACAGTCCAGGAAGACTGGGGCTGGAGGCCAAAACCTTCTGTGTTGAACTCTGAAGAGGCTATGTCCCCCACCTCTCACCAATCCCAGCTGCTCAGAGTTACAGCAGAGCATTGGGGCTCAGCCAGCAGCCCCCTGACTAGGTGGGTGACATGGAGCAGGACAGCCTTGATCCTCAGGGTCCCCAACTCTGACTTAAAAGCACAGAGGAGGGAAATGCTCGCAGGAGCTTGGCCAAGAGGAAAGCACTTGAAAAAGTAAAGGAGTTCCCTTCAACTCACATCTCATAATGCAACCTTCTCAAACCCATGGACACTGTGTACGGTGGCCGGGAATGGGCATCTCAAGGCCCAGAGCCAGGCGTCCCTTACCTGTGGTGCAGGAGCAGTTGGGATCCATTTGGAGCCAAGACAAGCCTGGAGTTCCTAGGCAAGATATGAGAAGTCACTAGGGCAGGAGGAAGGTGTGATGGAGCCCAGGAGCTGGCTGCTCCCTTTATAGTCAGGGGAGGTGGTGGGAGGCAGAGGCCCCGCCCTGGCCCTTGCACTCACCCCTGCTGAGTCTGCACTGCCCATGGTCACTGCCTGGGCCGTGAGCAGTGACCTGGCCTGACTCAGGACTGTTATCATCGTTACCTTCCCTGGATACCGTGTGCAACCCCAGCCTCGTGTTCAACTTTCAGGATCAGCAGCAGTGGGAGCTTAGGGAGAGAGTTGTGTGCAAAGGACTGGTGGAGACTGTGACCTTTGGATTTCCCAACTTGCCTGAGTATGTCCCCACCTCGGTCCCTCAGTCATATTTCTCCTGTGCACAGCAGCAGGACAGAGACACAGGGCTCTGTCTCCCTCCCTCCCATTCTCCACTCTTGAGAGGCTGAATAGGGATATTTGTCCGGGTCCTCCTTTGCATAAATCTCTCCAGGGTCTCCCCACAGCCTAGCTGGCCGCCCTACTACAGGATGGCAATTTGGAAAATGTGGGATGTCCTCAGAAGAGGGATCATTGAAGGTGACTTGCAGATCCTGGATGAAATTAGAAAGCAATTTCCTTCCATATTCCTATTATTGTACATAACATTAATCCATGTTAGGCCCTGTTTAGTCACTTTGCATCTTTGAACCCTTACAGCAACCCAAAAGGGACACACATTCTATTTATGAACCCATATTCCTAATCTGGACAATGACAATACAAGGAGTTCAAGCCACTAGCCCATGGTCAGAAGGCTAGGAAGTGTTACTCTTGGGTCCAAAGCCTGTCAGCTTCCCAAGGGAGACAGGGCAGGGATGAAGCGTCCCTTTGGCCTAGGTATATTCATCTCTTTACTGCTTGAAATCTTTAAACAAAACCAAGCATCAAGGTCAGTCCTGGAAGCAAAACAGAGATACAGAGGGGTATGAATAAGGAGAATCTGATGGCAACCTTCTATGTCTGGAAGTTAAACTGATTCTTTTTTCAGTAGTGCTAATGAGTTTGCTTTTCACATGAATATATCTAAGGAAATAGGAATCATTTGAAAGAAAAATGTTGAGTCACATGTTGGTGCAGGTGGTAGCAGAACTGGCAGGCATCCTTCCGTTTCTGTTATGGGGACAGGGACTGTCTTGCTCATGGCTTTATATTTCTGGTGTGAATCCCTATTTTGTGGGCAGAGTGCAGGACCCTGTCAGGACCACAGGTCAATGCTCATGTGGCTGATGAGAAAGACAGAGGACACACAGGGAGGGACACCAGGCCTGGCTCTTTTGTCTGGAGTAAAAATGTCAACTATGTTATTGTCTGAATCCATTTGGGCTACTACCACCAGATACCTTAGACTGGGTACCTTAAAACAGCAGGAATATATTTCTCTCAGTTCTGGAGGCATGGAAGTCCAATGTCAAGGCACCAGCATATTTGGAGTCTTGTGAGGGCCCCGTTCCTCATGGATATCTCTTTCTTGCTGGGTCCTCACATGGTGGAAAGAGTTAAACAAGCTCCCTCAAGTCTCTCTTATTAAGGCACTAATCCCATTCATGAGCACTAGGTCCTCTTATTTCAGTCACCTCCCAAATGCACCACCTCTTAAAAGCAACACAATGAAAGTTAGATTTCAACAAATGAATATTGGAAGGACACAAGCATTCAGGCCATAGCAGCCGTGAATAATAATAACAAAATAGTGGTCAATATTATAGACCACTGGTCATGTACAAGGCACCATTCTGAGTTCTTGACATCCATTAAATCATTGGCCTCTACGAGTCCAACCCTATTACAGTCATGTGTCACTTAATGAGCAGTATGCATTTTAAGAAATGTGTCTTTAGGCAATTTCGTCATTGTGCAAATATTGTAGAATGTACTCACACACACCTAGATAATACTGGCTGCTACACACCTTGGCTGTCTGCTTTAGCCTATTGTTCTTAGGCTTCAAACTTATATACTATTAGGCAATTTTAACACAATGGTAAGTATTTGTGTAGCTAAACATAGAAAGGTACAGTAAAAATACCATTTTATAATCTTAAAGGAATCTTTTTTAGCTGAAAAAGTGATCTGAGACAGGGAACCGGGTTTTCCTTAAGGCACTCATGGTGTAAGATGATCAGGCATGGTCCCAGCGCCCAGGTCTCTGGACTGTCAATGCAGCCGCACATACCAGCTCTCTTGAGTATGGGGTCCACTATTTCCATGCATACAAAGAAAACCAGAGCCAGAATAAGTCAACAAGTTTTATTATCATTCACATATTTCATAAAAGAGAGACAAATACAGTAAATAGGTCATGGTTGCATGGAAAAGAATTCCAAGTTTATATAGGTCACTCTTTCTACATCTGTGAGCAGTGCTGTCCCAGCATCAGGCACAGCAGCTGCACTTGTCCGATGCCCCTTTGCAGATGCAGCCTTGGACACACTTGGCACAGCCCACAGGGTAGCAGGAGCAGCAGTCTGAGAAGAAGGGGAGAGTGAGAGGTCAGAGCAGACTCGACCGGAGACCTCTCTGCCCTGACAGAGGCCTGGCTCAAGGCCTGCCTCCAGCCCCAGAGGACCCTTAGTTCAGGGTGGCATCGCTCTGTTAGGAGTCAACTGGTGGATCTTTGGGGTGAGGGTCTTCCAGTGAAAAAGCTGCCCAGCACAACCTATACCTGGGAGATGACAGAAGACTGGAGAGGCAGTGACTGGGGCTACAGGGGCAAAGGAAAGCCAGTTCCCCAGAACCATACGCTTCAGTGAGGAAAGTCCTGTAGTGTCAGGTCTGTGCTTGGCAGGCTGGTGCACGCACATGCCCTCAGTTTCCCCATTTTAAGAATGAAAGTTGGGAATCAACTATCTTGTGTTTTTCCAGCTGTGATCCTGAATTACTTGCCAGAAAGGGGATGTGGGAAGCTGGTCACTGTCCTACTCCTGCCTGCTGAGCTCTGGGTTCCCTCCTCTGACCCTGCCCAGCACCCCGATTCCCAGGGAAGGCCCCACACTCACTCTTCTTGCAAGAGGTGCATTTGCACTCTTTGCATTTGCAGGAGCTGGCATACGTGCAGGACCCAGCTGCAGGAAAGAGAAAAAAAGCAGTGAACAGTGAGTGTGGTGCAGGGTTAGGAGCAGGCCCTCAGCATCCTCCTGCTCAGTGCACCGGAAACCTGGTACCTTGTTCCACTCAGGCACATGCAAGCCCAGCCCCACCTTTTCTCCACAAAGGCTCGGATCAGCAGGTGCCCTCTTTTTCATAGCACACGGGGACTTCAGTGGGAAATCTTGAAGAAGCAATGTTTCCCACCTCCCTACCAGCCCAGGCAGCTCAAATGCTGGACAGAGCACTGGGTCCCAGCTCAGCACACCTCTGGCCTGTAGGTGACCTGGAGCAGGGGCAGTTTTGAGCCTCATTCCTCTCGCCTTAGAAATGGGAGGCGCTGGGACAATGGTAACGTTCTCAGTGGTAATAATGAAGGCGATTGGTAAGAGAAAATGCACCAGAAGTACAAAGTAAAATAATCCACTTTAGGTAGAGCTCAAAATGCACCTGCCTCCTGCCGCAGGGACATTCTATCCTCTGGCATGAAAATGGAGATCCTAAGGCCCCGAAACCCGGTATCCTTTATCAGTGGCGCAGGAGCAGTTGAGGTCCATCTGGAGACCAGGTGAGGCTGGAGTACCTAAGCCAGAGGCGAAGAAGCAAGCAAGCCGGTGGGAGGGGGAACAGAGCTCAGGAGCCACCTCTGGCTTTGTAGTTAGGTAGGGGTGCCGGGCACAGAGGCCCCCCCACCCAGGTCTGTCCCCGGCTCCCGCAGTGTCAAAGGCGCCCTAGGGTTCAGGGCCGGGCTGTGCGCAGCAGACGGCCCGGCACAGGATCCTCCGTAGCGCTGCCGGTGCGCACCCTGGGGGCGGCCCTTTGACTCCTGCTGTCTTTGGCGGTAGGCGGCGTCCCTGCTATAATCCCAGCCCTACTGAATTTCCCGGGGATTGGAGTCCACTCCTGCCCCTGAGCTGTCCGGCAACCCAGCCTTAGGTGGTCACGGTGTCCCCAGCCCAACACCCCGCACCAATGACCTGAGCTTCGCCTCTGTGGGAGTCTGTGTGCTACCCCAGCCTAGTGCTCATGTCCCTAGACAGGACCGAGGCGGGAAGTGCAGCGAGGGAGTTGTGTGCAGAGGACAAGCCTCTCATGTGACCTTTGCCTCTCCTGCATTGCCAGCCAGGTCCTTTGGCCACGTTTGTCTTGTTCACAGCAACAGAGCAGACACACGGCCCTGCCTCCCTCCCTTCCATTCCCCACTCCTGGGAAGGTGATGGGCACATTTGTCCAAGTCCTCTTTTGCTTTAATTTCTTGGGGCTTCCCACAGCCTCGCTGGCCCACCAAGCCCAAGGATGGAGCTTCCCAAAACTTGGAATGTTCCCAAGGGAGGGATCTTTTCCCTTATGGGCTCACCCTTGCATTAAATTAAGAAGCATGAAAAGTGGTTATTACTTTCAGAATTCTTAACTGTTACAGAGCTTTTAGTCTCAGCCAGACCCTATTTAGTCACTTTGTCTATTTGAACCCTCACAGCAACCCTCAAGAGGAATACTCTTTATGACAGCATCTTACTAATCAGATGACAACACAAGGAGATAAGTAATTAGCCCGGGACAGAGGGTAGAAGTGGTGCCGCGGGTCTCAATCCACTCAGCTTTTCAAGGCAAAGAGGTCAATGATGCAACTTCCCTTTGGCCTGACTATGTCTTCAGCACCTCTTTATTGCTTGAAATCTTTAAACAAAAACAAATGTCAAGGTCAATCTGGAGAGCAACAGAAGTGATACAGAGGGATATATATAATTGTATGGCTACCTTCCATGTCTGCAAGGTGAGACTGATTCTTATTTTCAGTAGTGTCAAAGAATTTGCTTTTTCTATAAATACATTAAGGAAATATGATTGTTTAAAAGAAAACGTTATGGAAAATAACAGCACAGGTGTTGGCAGAAATGGCAAGAATCCTTTTGCATCTGTTATGCAGACAGGGACTGTCTTGCTCATGGCTTTATATATGCAGTATGGATCCTTATTTGTGGATGGGTAGGGGTCCCTCTCTGATCCACAGGTCATATGCTCATGTTATTGATGTGAACAACATGGGACATACAGCTAAGCCCACCAGGACTGGCTTATTTGCCTGGAAGTACTAAAATGTCCCTATGCTATGAATAAAGATAATAAAATCATAGCTATTACAGACGACTTGAGACACGCCAAACGCTATATTAAGTTCTCTATATGAATTAACTGATTGGTTCCTACCAGCCAGACCCTGTTATTATGCAAGGGAACAGAGTAGAAGCCTGAACCACAGACAGGTTGTGTCACCCTGGTATAAATGACACACCTGAAATTTACACTCATGCAATATCATTCCTTCAACCACCACCCTATGTCACTATGTCACGTAAAACACAAGGACACGAAAAACCTGGCACAGGGACAGCAGAGGGAAGAGTAATGAGCTGGCAGTCAATCTCTCTTCATAGCTCTTAACCTCCCTGAGCATCAGTGTGCCATCTATCCAGTCAGAGCACAATGGAGTCAACTAACCAAGGGTCCTTCCAGCTAAGAACTGTGACAGGCAGAGCTTAGCATCCACTTACACAATGATCTGCCAGCTCTGGAGAGGGCATGAGGACAGCTGTACCATAAGTTCATCTATACCTGTAGTGCTGAGTTGTGTGACCTTGGGCAGGTTCTTAACTACTCTAGATGACAGTGCTTCTCTGCATAGGCAGCCTCTACACACACTGTCTCTCTGGTTTGTGTGAAGATCAAATGACTTGAAGGGTGGGAAAGGCTTGTTCTCTGTCCAAATGCTGGAGCAGTGTCTTATGCTGGAGAGTTGGTGCAGGAGGTCATCCACATATCCTTAACACCAGATCAGCAAGACTCCAAACCCATTCCCAACTTCCGGTCCACAGTCATGCTTCCAAGGAACTGGCTCTTTCCCAAGGAGCTTGATGGGATCTAACAGGATTCTCTGTCTGGAAAGTCCATGTGGACAAATGGTTATAACAACACTCTTCATTAAGTCCTAGCCAGGTGCTAGGCCACTATCACATTTCACATATCTCCACTATGTAGAGATATAATCTTCTTTCTACAAATGAGTAAATAAAGCCTCAGAGAGGTTAAGCGCCTTGCCCAGTTCGCACAGCCAGTAAGGGATGAAGTGGGCTGTGAACCTGCTTGTGTGACACCAAAATGCCTGCACTTTGCCCAGGCTGCTTTCTCTTCTTGTTTTATTTTAATTTTTTGTTTTACATAGAGAGAGGTTCTTACTATGTTACCCAGGCTGGTCTCAAACTTCCGGCCTCGGGAAATCCTCCTGCCTTGGATTGAGCAGAGCATGATGTGAGCCACTGAAGCGGTGTGAGCCACTGTACCCGGCCAGGCTACCTTCCGAAATCCCCTCTTCACAAAGCACCTTTAGGCCAGCATGATGCTTACTCTTGGGCCATGTGACTCTTCTTCCTCTTTGAATATCAAACAGCAATTCCCTCACCAAATGGCCAGATAACTAACAGTTGCCAGGAAGTACAAGACACCCAGGGCCTTCCTCCTTCCTACTGAACATCACTGCACCTTACAACAGATGTGCAGCGTTAGTATTTTATTTTTCCTGTCATTTTGTTCTTCATGTCTGTTTTGAGATTTCCTTGTTGAATATAAAAAATGAACTTTGTATTTTTATTTTTCATACTTATTCATTCTATTTATCTCACCAAAGCATAGGTCCATGACTGATTCCTGTGCCCTCATATCATCTGGCCCGATGTTCTTACATTTTTAGCTAGGAAAGGGACCTGAGACAGGTGACCCGACTTGCCTTAAGGCACTCAGCATATAGGATGATCCCAGCTCTGCTGGGTCTGAGGTGTCTTATTTAGGACACCCCCTCAAAAACACCAGAGGCAGAATAAGGCCAATAATGTTTATTATCATTCCCACATTTCACTTAAGAAAACAGACATAGGAAATGGGTTAGGTTTGTGTTTTAAAAAAACTAGGTTTGTAGGGGTTGCATTATTTACATCTGGACGCAGGGCTGTCCCAACATCAGGCGCAGCAGCTGCACTTCTCCAATGCCCCTTTGCAGGTGCGGCCCTGGGCACGTTTGGCACAACCCATGGGGCAGTAGGAACAGCAGTCTGGGGAAGAAGGGAAGAGTAAGAGATCACAGCGGGCTTGACCAGGGATCTCCCCGCCCCAACAGAGGCCTGTCTCAAGCTGTGCCTCCAGCCCCAAAAGACGCTTAGTTCAGGATGGCATTGCTCTGTCAGGAGACAACTTCTGGATCTTTGGGGGGAGAGTCTTGCCATGAAAAAGCTACCCACCCTTCCTGTGTCCAGGACAGGGCAGAAGACTCAAGAGGGAGTGACATGCTCTTTGCAGTAAAAGGAAGGACAACCTCCTAGAATAATACACCTAAGTGAGGAAAGTCCTCAAGTATCAGGCCTGTGCTTGGCAGGCTGGTGTGCTCTCTTGGTGTCAGTTTCCCCCTGGTAAGAATAAAGAGTGGGAATTAACCATCTCTAGTGTTCTTCCAGCTGTGATCCTAAGTCATTTGCTGAAGCAAGGGGATGTAGGAAGTTCGTCATTGGTCTGTTCCTGTCTGCGGAGATCTGGAATCCCTCCTCTGACTCTGCCCAGCCCCCAGATTCCCAGGGAAGGCCCCACACTCACTCTTCTTGCAGGAGGTGCATTTGTACTCTGCATTTGCAGGAGCTGGCACAGGTGCAGGAGCCACCTGCAAGGAAGAAAAAGGCAGTGAGGAGTGAGTGTTGTGTGCCTCCCATCCACCTCAGGCAGCTCAATGCTGGACAGAGCACTGGGTCCTAGTTCAGCACACCTTTGGCCTTGAGGGTGACCTGCAGCCGGACAGTTTTCAGCCTCAGTCCTCTCTCAGAAATGGGAGGCAATGGGAAGATGGCAGTGTTCTAAGTGGTGATGAAGGCGCTTGGCGGGGAGAAAGCTCGAGAAGTGCAAAGCAAAGGAATCCACTTTAGGAAGAGCTCAAAATGCACCTGCCTCCTGCCGCAGGGATGTTCTATTCTGTGGTATGAAAATGAAGATCCTAAGACCCGAAACCAGGCATCCCTTACCGGTGGCGCAGGAGCAGCTGAGGTCCATTTGGAGATCAGGTGAGGCTGGAGTTCCTAAGCCAGAGGCGAAAAAACAGGCAGGCCGGTGGGAGGCGGAACAGAGCCCAGGAGCAGGCCGCCTGACTTTACAGTCAGGGCAGGGTGCTGGGTGCAGAGGCCCCGCCCCAGGTCTCGCATCCGCCCAGCGCAGTGTCAGCGCCGCCCTGGGTTCAGGGCCGGGCTGTGCCCACCAGGCGGGCCGGGCGCAGGATCCTCCTTAACGTGGCTGGTGCGCACCCCGGGGGCGGCCCTTTGGCCGCCTCCGCTCACGCTCGCTTTGGAGGGGCTGTGCTCCTGGCGGTATGCGGCGTCCCTGCTATAATCCTGGCCTTCCCGAATTTCCCGGAGATTGCACTCCATTCCTGCCCTGGGCCGTCCGGGAAGCCAGCTTCGGGTGGTCGCGGTATCTCCACCCCCGCACCCCGCACCAGTGACCTGAGCTTCGCCTCTGTGGGAGTCCATGTGCTACCGCAGCCTAGTGCTCACGTCCCTAGATAGGACCGAGGCGGGAATCGCAGCGAGGGAGTTGTGTGCAGAGGACCAGCCTCCCATGTGAACTTCTACCCACCTGCATAGTCACCCAGGTCCTTTGGCCTCATTTGTCCTCTTCACAGCAACAGGCGGGACACGGGGCCCTGCCTCCCTCCCTTCCATTCTCCACTCCCGAGGGGGCGATGGGCATATTTGTTTAAGTCCTCTTTTGCTTTAACTTCTTTTGGGCTTCCCACAGCCTAGCTGGCCCACCAGGACTAAGGACATCCAAAGCTTGGGGCGTCACCAAGGGAGGGATCTTTTCCCTGATGGGTGACCCTGCATTAAATTAAGAAGCATGAAAAGTGCTTATTTCACTTTTAGAATTCCTGACTATTGCAGAGCTTTTGGTCTCGGCCAGACCCTGTTTAGTCACTTTGGCTATTTGAACCCTCTCAGCAACCCTCGAGGGGAATATTTTTTATGACAGCATCTTACTAATCAGACAACGACAACACAAGGAGATAAGTAACTAGCCCAGGACAGAGGGTGCAAGTGCTGAGGTAGAATAGGTTCTGGAGGCAGTGAACCTACGGCTAATTCACAGTCTTTCTAGAACTAAACCAAAAGGAAAACCCCAACTTTCCACACCCAAGTAACAAAAGGACAAGAGACTACTTCATTTGCAACCCCTCCCCACTTTGTCTGCATGGCAGGTGAGAAATTGAAAGTACCTCTGATTTGTCCCTTATGGCAACCAATTGGGCTAGTCTTGGGCTACATCTTCATTTGCACAGGAGTGACTTTGTAACTTCACTTCAGCTTCTAATTGGTTGCTTTCTGCAATCAGTCAGACTGATAGCGGACCACTACTTCATGTACATAGGGTGTACACTAAGTAACCAATAAGAAACCTCTAGAGGATATTTAAACTATAGAAAATTCTATAACCAGGCCCTTGAGCCGCTTGCTGGGGCCAGCTCCCACCCTGTGCAGTATACTTTTGTTTTCAATAAATCTCTGCTTTTGTTGCTTCATCTCTCCCTTACTTTGTACATTTTGTCAAATTCTTTGTTCAAGGTACTAAGAACCTGGACACGCTGCACCAGTAACAGTGGTACTGTGGGTCTCAATCCAGTCAGCTTTTCAAAGGAAAGAGGTCAAGGGCAAACTTTCCCTTTGGCCTGGGTATGTCTTCAGCACCTCTTTACTGCTTGAAATCTTTAAACATAAACAAACGTCCAGGTCAATTCTGGAAGTGACAGAAGGGATATATATGTAATTTTATGGCTACCTTCCATATCTGCAAGTGTGACTGATTCTTTTTCTCAGTAGTGTCAAGGAGTTTGCTTTTCCTATAAATATATTAAAGAAATATGATTACTTAAGAGAAAATGTTAATGAAAATAACAGCGCAGGTGATAGCAGAAATGGCAGGAATCCTTTTGCATCTGTTATGCAGACAGGGACTGTCTTGCTCGTGGCTTTATATATCCAATATGGATCCTTATTTGTGGACTAGTGGAGGACCGTCTGTGGGCCACAGGTCACGTGCTCCTGTTATTGATGAGAACAACATGGGACACACAGCTAAGCCCACCAGGCCTGGCTTATTTGTCTAGAGGTAGAAAAATATCCCTATGCTATTAATAAAGATTAAAATCAAAGCTATTACAGACTAGTCAACACAAGCCAGGCACCATTTTAAGTTCTTCACATGTTTTAAGTGATTTGCTCCTACCAGCAGGCTCTATTATTATGTCAATTCACAGTTGAGGAGACTGAGCCACGGAGAGGTTGTGTCACTCACATGTAAGTGATGCAGCTGGGATTTGCACTCATGCATGCTGACTGCATCACGGTGCCCTCAACAACCACCCTATGCCACTGTGTCATGTAAAACCCAAGGACACTGAAAATCTGGCACAGAGACAGCAGTGGGAAGGACACTGAGCTAGCAGTCAATCCCTCTGCATAGCTTTGTGACCTCTCAGCCTCAACATGCCATCTCACCCATCAGAGGCACAGCTGCACTAACTAACCAAGGTCCCTTCTAGCTCTGAATTGTGACAGACAGTTCTACAAAGGAGGAAATGGAGGCTCAGAGAGGTTGAGCAACCTGCCTAGGTCTCACAGCCAGTAGGTGGTGAAGTGGGCAGTTAAACAAGACTGCCCTGACCCTGAAACCCATGCTCTTTGCACAGCCTGCCTTCTGGAACCCTCTCTTCAAAAGGGGCACCTGCAGGCCAGCATGGTCCTGATTCCCGGCCTGCTTGACCCCTTTTCTTCTTTGAACATCAAGTAGCAATTCCCACAACAAATAGCCAGAGGAACTAATTGCTGCCATTAATTACAAGTTACCTGGGGCCCCCTACTCCTTCCTAGTGAACACCACCACACTTTAGAAACTGCATAATATGCCATCATCTCTGCATAGGCGGACTCAAAGTACTTCATCTGGAACTAATCCTTCTCTGTACTCCATCTTGCTGGGAGGATCCTGGGTAATTTCCTCCACTCCCCCAGTCACTTTGCTTGCCTGAATTAACCAAGGGCTGGAATTGAAGGAGGAACGGATTTCAGCCTGACCTAGGGAGAAACTTCCGAAGATTCAGAGTCAAGTCACAACATGGAACTCTCAGAGATACCAAGAGTCACATCAGTGACCCTGGACAGGCCAAGACTGATGGTTCCAGGTGGGGATGTCCTGGCTGGTGCTGTTGAAGGTGTGTGACCCACATACTGGGGCCAGTCTGTGAACTGTTTCCAGTCTGAAATATACATCCTAGAACAAATGTGTAGTGTAATTTTATTTTTCCTATTTTGTCTTCCATATATTTATTGAAATTGTCCTGTTCAATATAAAAAATGGATTTGGTGTTTTTTTCTTTTTGTCATACTAATAGATTTTATCTTACCAAAGCTTAAGTCTGTGACAGATTCCTGTGGCATTATATCATCTGTCATCACTCTCTTACATTTTTAAGAAACTGACCTGAGGCAGGTACCTAATTTGCCTTAAGGCACTCAGTGTGTAAGATAATAGGACAAGGTCCCAGCACCCAGGTCTCTGGACTCTCAATGCAATCCACCATCCCAGCTCTGTTAGATATGGGGTCCCTTATTTCCAAGGCACACAAAGAAAAGCAGAGCCAGCATTAAGTCAACAACTTTTACTATCATTCACATATTTCATTAAAAAAATACAGTAAATGGGTCAGGGTTGTATGGAAAAAAATTCCAAGTTTGTGCAGGTCACTCTTTCTACATCTTCGAGGAGGGCTGTCCCGACATCAGGCACAGCAGCTGCACTTCTCTGATGCCCCTTTGCAGATGCAGCCCTGGGCACACTTGGCACAGCTCACAGGGCAGAAGGAGCAGCAGCCTGGGGAAGAAGGGAGAGTGAGAGGTTAGACCAGACTTGACCAGGGACTTCCCTGCCCCCAAAGAAGCCTGGCCCAAGCTCTGTCCCCAGCCCCAGAGGACACTTAGTTCAGGATGGCATGCACTGTTGGAGATGGGAGATAAGTGGTGGATCTTTCGAGTGAGGGTCTTCTGTGAAAAGCTTATCTCCATCTGAGCCCCAGACCTGACAGAAGGCTGGAGAGGCAGTGACTGGGGTTATCAAGTACAAAGGAAGGCTGGCTCCCCAGAACCATACACTTAGGTGAGGAAAGTCCTTAGGTGTCCTGTCTGTGCTTGGCAGGCTGGTGCACTCTCTTGGCCTCAGTTTGTCTATTTTAAGAATGAAACGGGAATCCATCATATCTAAAGATCTGGCTCTGACCCTGAATCAGTTGCTGGGGAAGGGGATGTGGGGAATTGATCACTGGCCTACTCCTCCATGCCCAGCTCTGGATTCCTGCCTCTGACTTGGCTCAGCCCCAGATTCCTGGAGATGGCCTCACACTCACTCTTCTTGCAGGAGGTGCATTTGCACTCTTTGCACTTGCAGAAGCCAGCGCAGGTGCAGGAGCCACCTGCAAGGAAGAGAAAAAGGCAGTGAATTTGATACAGAAGATAACAGCTGTTGGTCAACAAATGCTCCCAGCTGAGTGCATTGCCAGGCCTGATAGATAGCTCCTGTCCGACTCAGGGTACCATGAAGCCTCATCTTACTTCTATCTGTAGAGGCTAGGATGGGCTTTATGTCCTTAATCCTGAAAAACCAATAACCCCTGTCTCCCATCCACCCCAGGAACTGCACAGAGTACTGGGGCTCAGCCTAGCAGCCCCCAACTACCTGGGTGACATGGAGCAGGAGAATTATGAGCCTGAGTCCTCTCGCCTCTGAAATGGGAGGTATTAGAATAGGAATGTTCTAGGGGTGATGAAGGCTCTGAGTGGAAAATCACTAAATCAATGAAATAAATGACTCCACTTAGCTAGAACTCAAAAAACACCTCTACTCCTAGGGACATCTATCCTGTGGCGGGGAAATAGGTATCCTAAGGACCAGAAACCTAGCATCCCTTACCAGTGGCGCAGGAGCAATTGGGGTCCGTTTCGAGCCGCGGTGAGATTGGAGATCCCAAGCAAGAAGTTGAGAGGCTATAAGAGGCACGTGGAAGGCCTGGTAGGGCCCAGCAGCCAGCGGCTGCTTTTATGGTCAGGGGAAAGAGGGCCAGACGCAAAGGCCTCGCCCCGCGCCTGCGCTCGCCCCGCTGAGTTCGCCCCGCCCGAGGTGATGACCTGGACTGGGCTTTGCGCGCAGAAAGGCAAGGCGCACAGTCCACTGAGCTCCCCTGGGTGCGGACCACGGGACCATCCCCTCCCCGCTTTGGCGCCCGCTAACGCGGGAGTGAGTTTACGCCCAGGGTACGGGGCGTCCCCGAGGTCCCGGTCGCCTTTCCCAGTTTCCCTGAAGTTGCCTTCCACCCTAGTCCCCGCGCGTTCCAGGAACCCAGCCTTGGCGTTTCGGTCGTCTCCACCCCACCCCTTTCACGGTTTTCAGCTCGGCCTGTCCCGAAGTCTGAGTGCAGCGACAGCCTCCTGCTCCTGTCCCCGGATCGGCGTAGTGCAAGTGGGGAGCGTGCGGTAGCGAGCGAGTTGTGTGCGGAGCACCCGCCACCGATGTGATTTTCGTTTCTCCTCGCTGTCGCCTTGCCTGTCCCTGTCCACACCTAGGTCCCTCGGACCCGCTCCTCCGTACACAGCAACACGGGGAACACGGGTCGGCCTCTCACTCCCTTCCATTCTCCTCGCCTGAGAGGATGTGGGGGCACATTTATCCAGGTCCTCCTTTGCAAATAAATCTCCATGCTCCCCACAGCCTAGCCGGCCACCACAATACCGGTTGGCAGTTCTGGACATGTGGGACATCCCCAAAAAGGAGATGACTTCATGTAATGTGCTGACCCTGCTTTAAACTAAAAAGCAAGATAGGGGAGGTGGCGGGAAGCTGCAGTCCAAGCTACTTAGGAGGCTGAGGCGGGAGGATCACTTGAGCCCAGGACTTCGAGTCCTGCCTAGTCCACATAGCAAGTCAACGTCTCTAAAAAAATACAATTAAAAAGCGAGACATCCAGTTATTTCTCTTCAGTATACCTGACTATTGCATAACATTGAGTCTATACCTGTCCCTTTCTAATCACTTTCATTCACAGCCACCACTGGAGTGACCTACCAGAGGAAGAACTCACTCTTCACCATGGGATGGCACCAAGCCATTCTTTAGGGATCTGTCCTCATGACCCCAAAAGCTCCCATTAGGTCCCACCTGCAATAGTGGAGGACACATTTCAACATGAGATTTGGCAGTGACAAAATATCAAAATCATAGCACCCATGTAGGATTCAAGAGACTAAGAAGTTGGGTTCCAGCACTATAGCCACTTTTAAGCCTAAAATCCAATGTGGATCTCAAGTTGTGGAGGAAAATCAGAAAATAAAAATAAGGGATGAAGTTTCTGTGCCACGTTTGGCATGAGACTGGAAGTGATCACGTATGGTCCCCACCCATATGGTGTGGCAAAGTGCAATACCATTTTACAGAAGTGTAAACTCAGTGAGGTAACCTGGCTGGCCTGAAAGTGTTCACACGATTAGTGACTCACATTTCCATCCAGAGCCTGGTCTCTAAGCTTGCGGTTTAACCTCCACCCCAGTCCATTTTTTCCAAGGCACACAAAGAAGACCAGACTAAGATTCAAGTCAAAATTGTTTTATTGTCATTCACATATTTAATATGAAAAGAAATGCAGCAAATGGCTCAGGGTTGTATTAAAAAAAATCCAGGTTGTGCTGGTTGCTCTATTAACATCTGGGAGAAGAGCTGTTCCCACATCAGGCACAGCAGCTGCACTTCTCCGACGCCCCTTTGCAGACGCAGCCCTGGGCACACTTGGCACAGCCCACGGGGCAGCAGGAGCAGCAGCCTGGGGAAGAAGAGGAGAGTGAGAGGTGGCAGTAGACTTCCCCAGGCACCTGCCTGGCCCAATAGCAAGCCTGGCTCCAGCTAACAGACGCCAGACCCAGAGGATGCTTTTTTCGTCTGGCACAGCTCTGCTTTGAAACCATAGATGGTGCAGTTGGGGTTTGCATCCCAAGAGAAAAATGCTTCCCTGCCCCATCTGAACTCAGGGCAGAGAGCCTGGAGAGGGAATGAAATGGGCAATGAGGGCAAAGAAAGCCCAGTTCCCCAGAAGGATGCACTCAGGGCCAGCCTTGAGTTCCCTCCCAACCTTAGCCACAGCCCCAGATTCCTAGAGATGGCCCCGCACTCACTCTTCTTGCAGGAGGTGCATTTGCACTCTTTGCACTTGCAGGAGCCGGCGCAGGCGCAGGAGACACCTGCAAGGAAGAGGAAAACGCAGTGGGCAGTGAGTGAGATGAAGAGGGTACAGCAGTGGGTCAATGAGTCTCCAGCGCCTCCTCCTCCGTGCAGGGCCAGCCCTCAGAGCTTCTTTCCCACTCAGGACAGAGGAACAGAAGCCCCATGTCCTCTCCACTCACGCTGGGAAGGGCAAGCACACTCCTGTTTCACCTCATCAGGAAGGTCCCAGGTGCACACCCAACCCAGGAATACTGAGATTGCCAGCCAGAACCTTCTGTCCTGAACCCTGAAGACTCAATGTCTCTAGCCCCTGGTCGACCCTGATTGCTCAGAGCCTGGAGGAGAACACTGGGGCCCAGCCAGCAGGACCCTGACCAACTGGGTGATGTGGGGCAGGACTGCCTTGAGCCTCAGTATCCTTAACTCTGACTTAGAGGCCCAGGAGGGAGGGCAGTGCTCTCAGGGGCGCGATCAGGAAGAAAGCACCCCAAGGAAGTAAAGGAGTCCCCTTCCGCTCAGAACTTAAAATGCGACCTCCTCAAACCCAGAGACCCTCAGTACTGGGGCTGGGAAATGGGAATCCCAGGGCGCAGAATCGGGCTTCTCTTACCGGTGATGCAGGAGCAGTTGGGGTCCATTTCGAGCTGCGGTAAGGCTGCAGATCTCCAGTGATAAACGGAGAGGCTGCAAGGTGCACCCGGAGGGCGTGGTGGAGCGCCACAGCCTGCGGCTGCTTTTCTACTCAAGGGAGGGGGCCCGGCGCAGAGGCCCTCCCCTGCGCTTGCACCCGCCCCGCTGGGTTCGCACCGCCCGGGGTCCTAAGCTGGGCTGTGCGCAGCAGGAGGGCCGGGGGCAGCATCCCCTGAGCTCCACTCGGGGCGCGCCGCGCGACCGCCCCTTCGGCGCCAGTTCGCGCGGAAGGGACTGTGCGCCCGGTGGTACGCGGTGTCCCCGAGGTCCCGGCCGCCTTTCCCAGTTTCCCCGAAGTTGCCTTCCACCCTCCTCCCCGCGCGTTCCGGAACCCCAGCCTTGGCGTCCCGGGCGTCTCCACTCCACCCCTCGCCCCGCAGTTTTCAGCTGGGCCTGTCCCACAGTCTGGGTGCAGCCCTCCTGCTCCTGTCCCCGGATCGGCTGAATGCGGAGCAGGGAGCTTGCGGTAGCGAGCGAGTTGTGTGCAGAGCACCCGCCATCGATGTGGCTTTCGTTTCTCCTCGTCCCTTGCCTTGCCTGTCCCTGTCCCTAGGTCCCTCAGACCCGCTCCTCCGTACACAGCAACACGGGGAACACTGGTCGGCCTCTCTCTCCCGTCCATTCTCTTCACCTGAGAGGATGTGGGGGCACATTTGTCTAGGTCCTCCTTTGCAGATAAATCTCCATGCTCCCCACAGCCTAGCCGGCCACCACAATACCGGTTGGCAGTTCTGGACATGTGGGATATCCCCAAAAAGGAGATGACTTCATGTGATGTGCTGATCCAGCTTTAAATTAAAAAGCAAGATGGGTGAGGTGGCGGGAAGCTGTAGTCCAAGCTATTTAGGAGGCTGAGGCGGGAGGATCACTTGAGCCCAGGACTTCCAGTCCTGCCTAGTTAACATAACAAGTCAACGTCTCTAAAAAAAAAAATAAATAAATAAAAAGCAAGACATCTAGTTATTTCTCTTCAGTATACCTGACTATTGCATAAAATGGAGTCTATACTTCCCCTTTCTAATCACTTTCATTCACAGCCACCACTGGAGTGACCTACCAGAGGAAGAACTCAATCTTCACCATGGGATGGCACTAAGCCATTCTTTAGGGATCTGTCCTCATGACCCCGAAAGCTCCCACTAGGCTCCTCCTGCAATAGTGGAGGACACATTTCAACATGAGATTTGGCAGTGACAAAATATCAAAATCATAGCACCCATGTAGGATTCAAGAAACTAAGAAGTTGGGTTCCAGCACTATAGCCACTTTTAAGCCTAAAATCCAATGTGGATCTCAAGTTGTGGAGGAAAATCAGAAAATAAAAATAAGGGATGAAGTTTCTGTGCCACGTTTGGCATGAGACTGGAAGTGATCATGTATGGTCCCCACCCATATGGTGTGGCAAAGTGCAATACCATTTTACAGAAGTGTAAACTCAGTGAGGTAACCTGGCTGGCCTGAAAGTGTTCACATTATTAGTGACTCACATTTCCATGCAGAGCCTGGTCTCTAAGCTAGTGGTTTAACCCCCAACCAGTCCATTTTTTCCAAGGCACACAAAGAAGACCAGACTAAGATTCAAGTCAAAATTGTTTTATTGTCATTCACATATTTAATATGAAAAGAAATGCAGCAAATGGCTCAGGGTTGTATTAAAAAAAAAACAGGTTGTGCAAGTTGTTCTATTAACATCTGGGAGAAGAGCTGTTCCCACATCAGGCACAGCAGCTGCACTTCTCCGACGCCCCTTTGCAGACGCAGCCCTGGGCACACTTGGCACAGCCCACGGGGCAGCAGGAGCAGCAGCCTGGGGAAGAAGGGGAGAGTGAGAGGCGGCAGTAGACCTCACCAGGCACCTCCCTGCTCTAATAGCAAGCCTGGCTCCAGCACAGACGCCAGACCCAGAGGATGCTTTTTTCGTCTGGCACAGCTCTGTTCTGAAACCATAGATAGTACAGTTGGGGTTTGTATCCCAAGAGAAAAATGCTTCCCTGCCCCGTCTGAACTGAGCGCAGAAAGCCTGGAGAGGGAATGACACGGGTAATGAGGGCAAAGAAATCCCAGTTCCCCAGAAGGATGCACTCAGGGCCAGCCTTGAGTTCCCTCCCAACCTTAGCCAAAGCCCCAGATTCCTGGAGATGGCCCCGCACTCACTCTTCTTGCAGGAGGTGCATTTGCACTCTTTGCACTTGCAGGAGCCGGCGCAGGCGCAGGAGACACCTGCAAGGAAGAGAAAAACGCAGTGGGCAGTGAGATGAAGACGGTACAGCAGTGGGTCAATGAATCTGCAGTGCCCCCTCCTCTGTGCAGGGCCAGCCCTTAGAGCTCCTTTCCCACTCAGGACAGAGGAACAGAAGTCCCATGTCCTCTCCACTCACGCTGGGAAGGGCAAGCACCCTCCTGTTTCACCCCACCAGGAAGGTCCCAGGTGCACACCCAACCCAGGAATACTGAGATTGCCAGCCAGAACCTTCTGTCCTGAACCCTGAAGACTCAAGGTCTCTAGCTCCCCATCTACCCTGATTGCTCAGAGCCTGGAGGAGAACACTGGGGCCCAGCCAGCAGGACCCTGAGCAACTGGGTGATGTGGGGCAGGACTGCCTTGAGCCTCAGCATCCTTAACTCTGATTCAGAGGCCCAGGAGGGAGGGCAGTGCTCTCAGGGGCGCGATCAGGAAGAAAGCACCCCAAGGAAGTAAAGGAGTCCCCTTCCGCTCAGAACTTAAAATGCGACCTCCTCAAACCCAGAGACCCTCAGTACTGGGGCTGGGAAATGGGAATCCCAGGGCGCAGAATCGGGCTTCTCTTACCAGTGGTGCAGGAGCAGTTGGGGTCCATTTCGAGCCGCGATAAGGCCGGAGATCTCAAGCGATAAATGGAGAGACCTCAAGGCGCACGTGAACGGCGTGGTGGAGCGCCACAGCCTGAGGCTGCTTTTCTACTCAAGGGAGGGGGCCGGGAGCAGAGGCCCTGCCCCGCGCTTGCACCCGCCCCGCTGTGTTCGAGCCGCCAGCGGTCCTGGGCTGGGCTGTGCGCAGCAGAAGGGCCGGGGGCACCAATCCCTGAGCTCCACTCGGGGCGCGCCACTGGACCGCCGTTCTGGCGCCGTTCGCGCTTGAGGGGCAGTGCGCCCGGCGGTATGCGGTGTCCCCGAGGTCTCGGCCGCCTTTCCCAGTTTCGCCGAAATTGCCTTCCACCCTCCTCCCCGCGCGTTCCGGGACCCCAGCCTTGGTGTAGCGGGCGTCTCCACCCCACCCCTCGCCCCGCCGTTTTCAGCTCGGCCTGTCCCGGAGTCCCGGTGCAGCCCTCCTGCTCCTATCCCCGGATCGGCTGAGTGTGGAGCGGGGAGCGTGCGGTAGCGAGCGAGTTGTGTGCAGAGCACCCGCCACCGATGTGGCTTTCGTTTCTCCTTGTCTCCTGCCTTGCCTGTCCCTGTCCACACCTAGGTCCCTCAGACCCGCTCCTCCGTACACAGCAACACGGGGAACACGGGGCGTCCTCTCTCTCCCGTCCATTCTCCTCGCCTGAGAGGATGTGGGGGCACATTTGTCCAGGTCCTCCTTTGCAGATAAATCTCCATGCTCCCCACAGCCTAGCCGGCCACCCCACTACCGTCTGGCAGTTCTGGACCTGTGGGATGTCCCCAAAGAGAGATGAGTTCAGATGATATGCAGACCCTGCTTTAAATTAAAAGGCAAGGTGGGAAATTAGCTGGGCGTGCTAGCGGGCACCTGTAGTCCCAGCCTCCGGTGGCTGAAGCAGAAGAATGGCATGAACGTGGGAGGCGGAGCTTGCCCTGAGCGGAAACCGCGCCACTGCACTCCAGCCTGGGCGACAGAGCGAGACTCGGTCTCAAAAAAACAAAAAAACAAAAAAACCAAAAAAAACAAACAAAAAAAAAAAGAAAAAAGAAAAGAAAAAGAAAAAAAGCAAGGTGGGGAAGGTGGCGGGAAACTGAAGTCCCAGCTACCTAGGAGGCTGAGGCGGGAGGATCACTTGAGCCCAGTCCTGCCTAGTCCACATAGTGAGTCAACGTCTCTAAAAAAATAAAATTAAAAAGTGAGACGTCCAGTTATTTCTCTTAAGTGTACCTGACTAAGGCATAACATTGAGTCTATACCTGTCCCTTTCTAATCACTTTGACAGACAGCTCTGGACTGATCTACCAGAGGAAGAACTCAATCTTCACCATGGGATGGCACCAAGTCATTCTTTAGGGATCTGTCCTCATAACCCTAAAAGCTCCCACTAGGCCCCACCTGCAATAGTGGAGGACACATTTCAACATGAGATTTGGCAGTGACAAAATATCAAAATCATAGCACCCATGTAGGATTCAAGAAACTAAGAAGTTGGGTTCCAGCACTATAGCCACTTTTAAGACTAAAATCCAATGTGGATCTCAAGTTGTGGAGGAAAATCAGAAAATAAAAATAAGGGATGAAGTTTCTGTGCCACGTTTGGCATGAGACTGGAAGCGATCATGTATGGCCCCCACCCATATGGTGTGCACAATGCAATACCATTTTACAGAAGTGTGAGCTCAGTGAGGTAACCTGGCTGGCCTGAAAGTGTTCACATTGTTAGTGACTCACGTTTCCATCCAGAGCCTGGTCTCTAAGCTCACGGTTTAACCCCCACCCAGTCCATTTTTTCCAAGGCACACAAAGAAGACCAGAGTAAGATTCAAGTCAAAATTGTTTTATTGTCATTCACATATTTAATATGAAAAGAAATGCAGCAAATGGCTCAGGGTTGTATTAAAAAAAAAAAAAACAGGTTGTGCAGGTTGTTCTATTAACATCTGGGAGCTCAGCTGTCCCCACATGAGGCACAGCAGCTGCACTTCTCTGACGCCGCTTTGCAGATGCAGCCCTGGGCACACTTGGCACAGCCCACGGGGCAGCAGAAGCAGCAGCCTGGGGAAGAAGGGGAGAGTGAGAGGTGGCAGTAGACTTCACCAGGCACCTCCCTGCCTCAATAGCAAGCCTGGCTCGAGCTCAGAACCCAGACCCAGAGGAAGCTTTTTTCGTCTGGCACAGCTCTGTTCTGAAACCATAGGGGATACCGTTGGGATTTGTGTCCCGAAAGAAAAATGCTTCCCTGCCCCATCTGAACTCAGGCCAGAAAGCCTGGAGAGGGAATGACACGGCCAACAAGGGCAAAGGAAGCCCAGTTCCCCAGAAGGATGCACTCAGGGCCAGCCTTGAGTTCCCTCCCAACCTTAGCCAAAGCCCCAGATTCCTGGAGATGGCCCCGCACTCACTCTTCTTGCAGGAGGTGCATTTGCACTCTTTGCACTTGCAGGAGCTGGTGCAGGCGCAGGAGACACCTGCAAGGAAGAGGAAAACGCAGTGGGCAGTGAGTGAGACGAAGAAAGTACAGCAGTAGTTCAATGAGTCTCCAGCGCCTCCTCCTCTGTGCAGGGCCAGCCCTTAGAGCTCCTTTCCCACTCAGGACAGAGGAACAGAAGTCCCATGTCCTCTCCATTCACGGTGGGAAGGGCAAGCACACTCCTGTTTCACCTCATCAGGAAGGTCCCAGGTGCACACCCAACCCAGGAATACTGAGATTGCCAGCCAGAACCTTCTGTCCTGAACCCTGAAGACTCAAGGTCTCTAGCTCCCTATCCACCCTGATTGCTCAGAGCCTGGAGGAGAACACTGGGGCCCAGCCAGCAGGACCCTGAGCAACTGGGTGATGTGGAGCAGGACTGCCTTGAGCCTCAGCATCCTTAACTCTGACTTAGAGGCCCAGGAGGGAGGGCAGTGCTCTCAGGGGCGCGATCAGGAAGAAAGCACCTAAGGAAGTAAAGGAGTCCCCTTCCGCTCAGAACTTAAAATGCGACCTCCTCAAACCCAGAGACCCTCAGTACTGGGGCTGGGAAATGGGAATCCCAGGGCGCAGAGTCGAGCTTCTCTTACCAGTGATGCAGGAGCAGTTGGGGTCCATTTCGAGCCGCGGTAAGGCTGGAGATCTCAAGCGATAAATGGAGAGACCGCAAGGCTCACCCGGACGGCGTGGTGGGGCGCCACAGCCTGAGGCTGCTTTTCTACTCAAGGGAGGGGGCCGGGCGCAGAGGCCCTGCCCTGCGCTTGCACCGGCCCCGCAGGTTTCGGGATGACAGCGGTCCTGGGTTGGGCTGTGTGCAGCAGAAGGGCCGGGTGCACCATCCCCTGAGCTCGGCTCGGGGCGCGCCGCGGGACCGCCACTCTGGCGCCCGTTTGCGCGTGAGGGGCTGTGCGCCCGGCAGTATGCGGTGTCCCCGAGGTCCCGGCTGCCTGTCCCAGTTTCTCCGAAATTGCCTTCCACCCTCCTCCCCGCGTGTTCCGGGACCCCAGCCTTGGCGTCGCGGGCGTCTCCACCCCACCCCTCCCACCGTTTTTAGCTCGGCCCGTCCCAGAGCCCCTGTGCCGCCCTCCTGCTCCCGTCCCGGGGTCTACTGAGTGTGGAGCTGGGAGCGTGCGGTAGCGAGAGAGTTGTGTGCAGAGCACCCGCCACCGATGTGGCTTTCGTTTCTCCTGGTCCCTTGCCTTGTCTGTCCCTGTCCCTAGGTCTCTCGGACCCGCTCCTCCGTACACATCAACACGGGGAACACGGGTCGGCCTCTCTCTGCCGTCCATTCTCCTCACCTGAGAGGATGTGTGGGCACATTTGTCCGGGTCCTCCTTTGCAGATAAATCTCCATGCTCCTCGTAGCCTATCCGGCCATTCCCACTACCGGCTGGCAGTTCTGGATCTATGGGATGTCCCCAAAGAGAGATGACTTCAGATGATATGCAGACTCTGCTTTAAATTAAAAAGCAAGGTGAGGAAGGTGGCAGGAAGCTGTAGTCCCAGCTACTTAGGAGGCTGAGGCGGGAGGATCACTTAAGCCCAGGAGTTCGAGTCCTGCCTAGTCCACATAGCGAGTCAACGTCTCTAAAAAAATAAAATTAAAAAGCAAGACATCCAGTTATTTCTCTTCAGTGTACCTGACTATTGCATAACATTGAGTCTATACGTGTCCCTTTTTAATTTCTTTCATTCTTTGAATCCTCATAGCAATCTTAAAGGGAAATACTAGTTATGAGCCCGTTTTGCTCATCACAGGACTACAAAGAAAAGAGTCCAAGTAACTGGCTGGTGGTCACAGAGGTAAATAGTTGTGCACTGATTTAAATCCAGGAAGCCTCTAAATGGAAAGTGTCCATGATCAAGCCTTCCTTTGACCCAGATATGTCGTCAACACTTCTCTATTGCTGGAAATCTTTTAAACAACAGGGGCCGGGCCCAGTGGCTCACACCTGTAATCCCAGCACTTAGGAAGGCCGAGGCAGATGAATCACTTTAGGTCAGGAGTTGGAGACCAGCCTGGCTGACATGGCGAAACCCTGTCTCCACTAAAAATGCAGAAATTATCCTGGTGTGGTGGCGGTTGTCTGTAATCCCAGCTATTCGGGAGGTTGAGGCAGGAAATTCACTTGAACCCGGGAGGCAGAGGTTGCGGGTTGGGCGATTGCACTCCAGCTGGGCAAAGAAGGTGAAACTCTGTCTCAAAAAATAAAAACAAAAAACCGCCAAATAAACAACAGGAAGCTACCAGCTCTTCGATGGACAGTGGCAAAAGCAATCCATAAGTGTAATATATATATATATGTATATATATGTGTATATATATATACATATATGTATATATATGTGTATATATATATATATATATACACACACACACACACACACATTAATTTGGGGCTATCTTCCATGTGTGGGACAAGATTGATTTTCACTTTCTCTGGTGGAAAAGAGTTTGATTTTCATAAAAGTGTTTATGAAAGTATTAATCATTTCAGTATAAAATAGTAACAAAAAATGGTGCAGGTGGTAACAGAAAGGGCAGTCATTCTTCTGTATCTGACATGAAGCACAGATCTGGCTCATAGCTTTTTAACTCTAGTGTTAACTACAATTTTGTGGGAACATTGAATGGCTCTCTTTGGACCACAGGACACGTGCTCATGTGGTAGATGAGAATAACAGGGTACACAGCTGAGCACTCCAGGCCTTTGTGTGCAAATAAGTAAATATCCCGTATGCTCCATAAAATGATCAAAAAAACAGTAGCTAATATTGTAGACCACCTGCCCCTCACACCATTCTAAGTTGCTTATAAGCATTTCACCCTTTAATCCTATAAGCCAGAGGTTAGTATTATGCCCTTTGTACAGTTGAGGAGACTGAGCCATAGACAGTTGGTGTCATGCAGCTAAAAGTAACAGAGGTGGGATTTACACTCATGCATGCTGATGGCAGCATCATACACTCACCCACCACCATCTGCCACCAAGTTACATGAATGATAAAGACACCGAAAACCTATCACAGAGGCAGCAATAGGAAGTGCACTCTGTGGACAGAAATGTCTCCCTGCACAGCTCTGTGACCTCTCTGGGTTTCCGTTCTCATCTCTTAAGCCAAGAGCAATATTCATCCATCCCACAGAGTCTTTGTATCTTTGAACTGAGATAGGCAAGATTTAGCATCCAGTGGCATCATAATCTACCAGCTGTGGCCAGGGCCACAGGCCAGGTTTAGCATGGATTCATTCATCCCCTTACTTCTGAGCTATGTGACACTGGGTAGGTTACTTAACTAATCTGGAAGACAACACAAGCACTCTAGGCCCTGCATATTTGCTGTCCCAGTCTTGAGGCCTGTGGCTCTCGTTCCTGAGGTCATGTGATCAGGCGATATGGAGAATGGGAACGGATTTTATGTCTGCTCAAATGTAGGGGCAGCATCTTATTGACAAGCACTTTCAGAAGGTCATCCACACTCCTCCTGGCAGGATCAGCCTGGTTGCAGTCCCATTCCAAGCATCCAGTTTACAGCAATTCTTTCAAACCCATAAGGTTTCTCTTAGCTTTGGGATTTAACAGGATTCATTCTCCAAAAAAAAGCCAGTGTAGAGTGAATGATCATCATTGCTACTCTTTATTAAACCCTAGCCAGGGGCCAGATTATGCTGTCATTTAACCCCTGCATTGAGATATAATCTGTTTTCTACAAATAAGGAAATGGAGGTTTGTAGAGTTTCAGTGATGCACTCAGGCCACACAGCGAGTACTGGTGAGGTGGGCTGTGAACCAGGACTGCCTGACACCAAAACCCATGCCCTAGGCACAGGCTGCCTTCTGAAATCTCCTCTTCACAGGGAAGCAGTGGGCAAGTGTAGTCCTGACCTCCATGGCAGAAGGATCATCTTCCTTTTTGACTGAATGTCAAATAGCATTCCCTCCACATAGCCAGGGGAACTGATCGTTGGCTTAAATTACAAGTCAGCCAGGGCCTCACTCCTTCCTAACGAGCACCACCACATCCTCCAAACTGCAGAATCCACCATCATTCCTGCATGGGCAAACGTGAAGTATTCATGTGGAACCCATGATCACACACACTTCATTTTGCCAGGAACATGCTGGGCATTTCCTTCCATATTCCCAGTCACTTTAGTGGTTGGAAGTAGTCAAGGCCTGAAATGTGAAAGAAGGAGAAATTCAGCCTGGGTTTGGGAGGAATTTCCAAAGATTCAGAGCCAAGTCACAACAGGGGGCTCTCAGGCGTCAGCGAGTGTCCTGTCAGTGACCCTGGGCAGACCAAGCCTAATGGTTCCTTGTGAGGATGTGCTGGGCCGTGCCGCTCAAGGCGTGTGAGCCACACACTGGGGCCACTTTGCTGTTTCCTTTCTTTTCTTTTTTTGAGACAGAGTCTCAGTTGCCCCAGCTGGGCTACAGTGGCACAATCGTGGCGCACCGCAACCTCCGCCTCTGGGGTTCAAGCAACTCTTATGCCTCAGCCTCCCGAGTAGCTGGGATTACAGACACAGGCCATCATGCCTGATTAATTTTTATATTTTTAGTAGAGATGAGGTTTCGTCATGTTGGCCAGACTGGTCTTAAACTGCTGGCCTCAAGTTATCCACCCAACTTGGCCTCCCAAAGTGCTGGGTTTACAGGCCTGAGCCACCACGCCTGGTGTAGTTTGCCGTTTCTGGTCCGTAGTGCACACCATCATATGTTCAAAGTTTGTACATCTTTCATTTTCCTATTATTTCTTAATGGATTTATTGAACTTTTTTCCTGTTGGGTCTAAAAAATGGGTTTTGTATTTGGTGTTTTATTTCATTATCTCCATAATCAATACTATTACATTTACCAAGGTTTAAGCCTGTGATGGATAGGAAATAAAAACTGTCCCTTTACCATAGTGCTTCAAAAGCCCCATTGTGCTAGCCTGTTTGCATTGCTATAATGGAATCTCTGAGACTAGGTAATTTGTAAAAAAAAGAAGTTTGTTTTGACTTCCGCTTTCACAGGCTGTGCAGAGTATGGTGCAGGCATCTGCCTCTGATGAGGGCTGCAGGAAGCCTACAATCCTGGCTTCCTGAAGACCAAGGGGGAGCAGGTACATCACGTGGAGAGACAGGGAGCAAGAGAGAGAAGGGGACGGTGTCTGGCTGTTTTAAACAGCCAGCTGTAGAGTGACCTACCAGAGGAAGAACTCACTCTTCACCATGGGATGGCACCAAGCCATTCTTTACAGATCTGTCCTCATGACCCCAAAAGCTCCCACTAGGCCCCACCTGCAATATTGGAAGTCACATTTCAACATGAGATTCGGCAGTGACAAAACATCCAAATCATAGCACACTTGTAGGATTCAAGGAACTGAGGAGCTGAGTACGAGCACTATAGACACTTTGAAGCCTAAAATCCAGTGTGGATCTGAGGTTGGGCAGGAAAATCAGAAAATAAAAATGAGGAATGCAGTTTCTGTGCCACATTTGGCATGAGACTGGAAGTGATCATGTATGGCCCCCACCCATATGGTGTGGCAAAGTGCAATACCATTTTATAGAAGTGTGAACTCAGTGAGGTAACCTTGCTGTCCTGAAAGTGTTCACATTATTAGTGGCTCACGTTTCCATCCAGAGCCTGGTATCTAAACTCACAGTTTAACCCCCACCCAGTCCATTTTTTCCAAGGCACACAAAGAAGACCAGAGTAAGATTCAAGTCAAAATTGTTTTATTGTCATTCACATATTTAATATGAAAAGAAATGCAGCAAATGGCTCAGGGTTGTATTAAAAAAAAATCCAGGTTGTGCTGGTTGCTCTATTAAAATCTGGGAGAAGAGCCGTGCCCACATGAGGCACAGCAGCTGCACTTCTCCAATGCCCCTTTGCAGACACAGCCCTGAGCACACTTGGCACAGCCCATGGGGCAGCAGAAGCAGCAGCCTGGGGAAGAAGAAGAGAGGGAGGTGGCAGTAGACTTGACCAGGCACCTCCCTGCCCCAATAGCAAGCCTGGCTGGAGCTCAGATGCCAGACCCAGAAGATGATTTTTTTCGTCTGGCACAGCTCTGTTCAGAAACCATAGGGGGTACAGCTGGGGTTTGTATCCCAAGAGAAAAATGCTGTCCTGCCCCATCTGAACTCAGGCCAGAAAGCCTGCAGAGCGAATGACATGGCCAACAGGGGCAAAGGGAGCCCAATTCTCCAGAAGCAGGCACTCAGGGCCAGCCTTGAGTTCCCTCCCAACCTTAGACACAGCCCCAGATTCCTGGAGATGGCCCCGCACTCACTTTTCTTGCAGGAGGTGCATTTGCACTCTTTGCACTTGCAGGACCTGGCACAGGAGCAGGAGCCCCCTGCAAGGAAGAGAAAAACGCACTGGGCAGTGAGTGAGATGAAGAAGGTACAGCAGTGGGTCAATGAATCTCCAGTGCCCCCTCCGTGCAGGGCCAGCCCTCAGAGCTCCTTTCCCACTCAGGACAGAGGAACAGAAGCCCCATGTCCTCTCCACTCACGCTGGGAAGGGCAAGCACACTCCTGTTTCACCTCATCAGGAAGGTCCCAGGTGCACACCCAACCCAGGAATACTGAGATTGCCAGCCAGAACCTTCTGTCCTGAACCCTGAAGACTCAATGTCTCTAGCCCCTGGTCCACCCTGATTGCTCAGAGCCTGGAGGAGAACACTGGGGCCCAGCCAGCAGGACCCTGACCAACTGGGTGATGTGGAGCAGGACTGCCTTGAGCCTCAGTATCCTTAACTCTGACTCAGAGGCCCCGGAGGGAGGGCAGTGCTCTCAGGCGCACGATCAGGAAGAAAGCACCTAAGGAAGTAAAGAAATTCCCTTCCGCTCAGAACTTAAAATGCGACCTCCTGAAACCCGGAGACCCTCCGTACTGGGGCTAGGAAATGGGAATCCCAGGGCGCAGAGTCGGGCTTCTCTTACCAGTAGTGCAGGAGCAGTTGGGATCAATTTCGAGCCGCGGTAAGGCTGGAGATCTGAAGCGATAAATGGAGAGACTGCAAGGCTCACCCGGACGGCGTGGTGGGGCGCCACAGCCTGCGGCTGCTTTTCTACTCAGGGGAGGGGGCCGGGCGCAGAGGCCCTGCCCCGCGCTTGCACCCGCCAGGCTGGGTTTGCACCGCCAGCGGTCCTGGGCTGGGCTGTGCCCAGCAGAAGGCCCGGGCGCACCATCCCCTGAGCTCCGCTCGGGGCGCGCCGCGCGACCGCCCCTTTGGCGCCGGTTTGCGCGGCAGGGGCTGTGCGCGGGGAGGTACGCAGTGTCGCTGAGGTCCAGCCGCCTTTTCCAGTTTCCCCGAAGTTGCCTTTGCCTTCCACCCTCCTCCCCTCGCGTTCCGGGACCCCAGCCTTGGCGTCGCGGGCGTCTCCACCCGACCCTTCGCCCCGCTGTTTTCAACTGGGCCTGTCCCGGAGTCCGGGTGCAGCCCTCCTGCTCCCGTCCCCGGATCGGCTGAGTGCGGAGTGGGGAGCGTGCAGTAGGGAGCGAGTTGTGTGCAGAGCACCCGCCACCGATGTGGCTTTCGTTTTTCCTCGTCTCCCGCCTTGCCTGTCCCTGTCCACACCGCGGTCCCTCGCACTCGCTCCTCCGTACACAGCAACACGGGAAACACGGGTCGGCCTCTCTCTCCCGTCCATTCTCCTCGCCTGAGAGGATGTGGGGGCACATTTGTCCAGGTCCTCCTTTGCAGATAAATCTCCATGCTCCCCACAGCCTAGCCGGCCACCCCACTACCGTCTGGCAGTTCTGGACCTGTGGGATGTCCCCAAAGAGAGATGACTTCAGAGGATATGCAGACTCTGCTTTAAATTTAAAAGCAAGATGGGTGCGGTCGCGGGAAGCTGTAGTCCCAGCTACTTAGGAGGCTGAGGCGGGAGGATCACCTGAGCCCAGGAGTTCGAGTTCTGCCTAGTCCACATAGCGAGTCAGCATCTCTAAAATAATAAAATTAAAAAGCAAGACATCCAGTTATTTCTCTTCAGTATACCTGACTATTGCATGACATTGAGTCTACACCAGTCCCTTTTTAATCTCTTTCATTTTTTGAATCCTCACAGTAATCCTAAAGGGAAATACTAGTTATGATCCCGTTTTGCTCATCACAGGACTACAAAGGAAATGTCCAAGTAACTGGCTGGTCGTCACAGAGATAAAAAGTTGTGCCCTTGTTTAAGTCCAGCCAGCCTCTTAAAGGAAAGTGTCCATTACCAAGCCTTCCTTTGGCCCAGGTAGGTCGTCAGCACTTCTCTATTGCCGGAAATCTTCTAAACAACAGGGGAAGGGCGCCGCGGCCCACACCTGTAATCCCAGCACTTTCGAAGGCTGAGGCGGATGAATCACCTGAGATCAGAAGTTGGAGACCAGCCTGGCTAACATGGCGAAACCCTGTCTCCACTAAAAATACAAAAATTATCCTGGCATGGTGGCGGTTGCCTGTAATCCCAGCTACTGGTGAGGCTTGGGCAGGAAAATCGTTTGAACCCGGGAGGCAGAGGTAGCAGATTGGGCCATTGTACTACAGCTGGCTGACAGGGGTAAAACTCTGTCTCAACAAACAAAAACAAAAACAAACCAAAAACTCTCAAATAAACAA
The DNA here is from genome assembly GCF_028885625.2 of Pongo pygmaeus. NCBI lineage: Eukaryota > Metazoa > Chordata > Mammalia > Primates > Hominidae > Pongo > Pongo pygmaeus. The sequence continues at coordinate 53,757,849 of NC_072391.2, read as the reverse complement.
CAGGAAGCTACCAGCTCTACGATGGGCAGTGGCAAAAGCAATCCATAAGTGTAATACACACACACTTACACACACACACATTAATTTGGGGGCTATCTTCCATGTGTGAGACAAGATTGAATTTCATTTTCTCAGGTGGAAAATAATTTGCTTTTCCTAAAAATATGTTTAAGAAGTATTGATCATTTCAAGGTAAAATATTAACTAAGAGATGGTGCAGGTGGTAACAGAAACGGCAGTCATTCTTCTGTATCTGACATGAAGCACAGAATCTTCCTCATAGCTTTATAACCCTAGTGTTGATTACGGTTTTGTGGGAACACTGAATGGCTGTCTTTAGACCACAGGACACGTGCTCATGTGGTAGATGAGGATAACAGGATACACAGCTGAGCACTCCAGGCCTTTATGTGCAAATAAATAAATATCCCTTATGCTCCATAAAATGAACAAAACAAGCAATAGCTAATATTGTAGACCACCCACCCCTTGTACCATTCTAAGTTCCTGATATGTATGAAATCCTTTAATCCCATAAGCCAGAGGTTGGTATTATACCCCTTGCACAGTGGAGGAGACTGAACCACAGAGAGATTGTGCCATGCAGCTAAAGGTAACAGAGGTGGGATTTGCACTCATGCATACTGATGGCAGCATCGTACCCTCAGCTACCACTCTATGCCACTAAGTCACATAAAAGATAATGACACCAAAAACCTAGCACAGAGGCAGCAGTAGGAAGTGCACTCTGTGGACAGGAAGGTCCCCCTGCACAGCTCTGTGACCTCTCTGTGTTTCAGCTCTCATCTCTCAAGCCAAGAGCAACATTCATCCATCCCAAAGAGTCTTTGTGTCTTTGAACTGAGATAGGCAAGATTTAGCATCCAGTGGTATCATAATCTACCAGCTGTGGCCAGGGCCACAGGCCAGGTTTAGCATAGGTTCATTCATCCCCTTGCTTCTGAGCTATGTGACATTGGGTAGGTTACTTAACTAATCTGGAAGACAGCATAAGCACTCCAGGCCCTGCATATTTGCTGTCCCAGTCTTGAGGCCTGTGGCTCTTGTTCCTGAGGTTGTGTGATCAGATGATATGAAGGATGGGAACAGATTTTTATGTCTGCTCAAATGTAGGGGCAGCATGTTATTGACAAGCACTTTCCGCAGAGTCATCCACACTCCTCCTGGCAGGGTCAGCCTGGTTGCAATCCCATTGCCAGCATTCAATCCACAGTAATGCTTTCAAACCCATAAGGTTTCTCTTAGTTTTGGGATTTAACAGGATTCATTTTCCAAAAAAGCCAGTGTAGAGAGAATGCTTATAACTGCTACTATTTATTAAACCCTAGCCAGGGGCTAGACCATGCTGTCATTTAATCCCTGCTTTGAGATATAATCTGCTTTCTACAAATAAGGAACTGGAGGCTCAGAGAATTTCAGTGATGCACTCAGGCCACACAGCCAGTACGTGGTGAGGTGGGCTGTGAACCAGGACTGCCTGACACCAAAACCCATGCCCTAGGCACAGGCTGCCTTCTGAAATCTCCTCTTCACAGGGAAGCAGTGGGCAAGCATGGTCCTGACCTCTAGGTCAGGAGGATCATCTACCTCTTTGACTGAATGTCAAATAGGATTCCCTCCACATAGCCGAGGGAACTAATCATTGGCTTTAATTAGAAGTCAGCCAGGGCCTCACTCCTTCCTAATGAGCACCAGCACACCCTCCAAACTGCAGAATCTGCCATCATTCCTGCATAGGCAGACATGAAGTATTTAATTTGGAACCCATGATCACGCACACTTCATTTCGCCAGGAACACGCCGCGCATTTCCTTCCATATTCCCAGTCACTTTAGTGGTTGGAAGTAGTCAGGGGCTGAAATGTGAAAGAAGAACAAATTCAGCCTGAGTTTGGGAGGAATTTCTAATGATTCAGAGCCAAGTCACAACAGGGAGCTCTCAGGGGTCAACAAGTGTCCTGTCAGTGACCCTGGGCAGACCAAGCCTGATGGTTCCTTGTGGGGATGTGCTGGGCAGTGCTGCTCAAGGTGTGTGAGCCACACACTGGGGCCACTTTGCTGTTTCCTTTCTTTTCTTTTTTTGAGACAGAGTCTCAGTTGCCCGGGCTGGAGTGCAGTGGCACAATCTTGGCTCACTGCAAACTCCGCCTCCGGGGTTCAAGTGACTTTTCTGCCTCAGCCTCCCGAGTATCTGGGATTACAGTCGCATGCTATCACGCTCAATTAATTTTTATATTTTTAGTAGAGATGAGGTTTCATCATGTTGGCCAGGGTGGTCTTGACCTCCTGGCCTCAAGTGTTTCACCCACTATAGGCTCCCAAAGTGCTGGGATTACAGGCCTGAGCCACCACAACTGGTCTAGTTTGCTATTTCTGGTCTGCAATGCACATAATCATATGTTCAAAGTTTGTACATCTTTCCTTTCCCTTTTATTTCTTTATTTATTGAATCTTTTTTTCTTTTTTTGAGACGGAGTCTCACTCTGTTGCCCAGGCTGGAGTGCAGTGGTGCGATCTTGGCTCACTGCAAACTCTGCCTCCCTGGATCACGCCATTCTCCTGCCTTAGCCTCCTGAGTAGCTGGGACTACAGGTGCCTGCCACCACGGCTAATTTTTTTGTATTTTTAGTAGGGACGCAGTTTCACCGTGTTAGCCAGGATGGTCTGGATCTCCTGACCTCATAATCCGTCTGCCTCGGCCTCCCAAAGTGCTGGGATTACAGGCGTGAACCACCACACCCAGCTATTTATTGAATGATTTCTCGTTGAATCTAAAAAATGACTTTTGTATTTTATGTTGTATTTCATTATCTCCATAATTGTTACTATTACATGTAACAAGGTTTAAGCCTGTGATGGATAGGAAATAAAAACTGTCCCTTCACCATAGTGCTTCAAAAGCCCCATTGTGTTAGCCTGTTTGCATTGCTATAACGAAATCCCTGAGACTAGGTAATTTATAAAGAAAAGTTTGTTATGACTTCAGCTTCTGCAGGCCGTGCATAAGTGTGGTGCAGGCATCTGCCTTTGGTGAGGGCAACAGGAAGCCTGCAATCCTGGCAGAAGAACAAGGGGGAGCAGGCACATCATGTGGAGAGATAGGGAACAAGAGAGAAAAGGGAATGGTGCCTGGCTCTTTTAAACAGCCACCTCTGGAGTGACCTACCAGAGGAAGAACTCACTCTTCACCATGGGATGGCACCAAGCCATTCTTTAGGGATCTGTCCTCATGGCCCCAAAAGCTCCCACTAGGCCCCACCTGCAATATTGGAAGTCACATTTCAACATGAGATCTGGCAGTGACAAAACATCCAAATCATGGCACCCATGTAGGATTCAAGGAACTGAGGAGTTGGGTTCCAGCCCTGTACTACTTTTAAGCCTAAAATCCAATTTGGATCTGAAGTTGGGCAAGAAAGTCAGAAAATAAAAATGAGGACTGAAGTTCCAGTGCCACACTGACATGAGACAGGAAGCGATCATGTATGACTCCCGCCCATATGGTGTGTACAGTGCAATACCATTTTATAAAAGTGTAAACTCAGTAGCTGGCCTGAAGGTGTTCACATTGTCAGTGACTCACCTTTTCATCCAGAGCCTGGTGTCTAAACTCCTGGTTTAACCCCCACTCAGTCCATTTTTTCCAAGACACACAAAGAAGACCAGAGTAAGATTCAAGTCAAAATTGTTTTATTGTCATTCACATGTTTAATACAAAATGAAATGCAACAAATAGCTCAGGGTTGTATTAAAAAAAAATCCAGGTTGTGCAGGTTGCTCTTTTTACATCTGGGAGGAGAGCTGTCCCCACATCAGGCACAGCAGCTGCACTTCTCCGACACCCCTTTGCAGACACACCCCTGGGCACACTTGGCACAGCCCATGGGGCAGCAGGAGCAGCAGCCTGGGGAAGAAGGGGAGAGTGAGAGGTGGCAGCTGACTTGACCAGGCACCTCCCTGCCCCAATAGCAAGCCTGGCTGGAGCTCAGAACCCAGACCCAGAGGATGCTTTTTTTCGTCTGGCACAGCTCTGTTCAGAAACCATAGGGGGTACAGTTGGGGTTTGTGTCCCAAGAGAAAAATGCTGTCCTGCCCCATCTGAATTTAGGGCAGAAAGCCTGGAGAGGGAATGACACCGGCAATGAGGGCAAAGAAAGCCCAGTTCCCCAGAAGGATGCACTCAGGGCCAGCCTTGAGTTCCCTCCCAACCTTAGCCACAGCCCCAGATTCCTGGAGATGGCCCCGCACTCACTCTTCTTGCAGGAGGTGCATTTGCACTCTTTGCACTTGCAGGAGCCGGCGCAGGCGCAGGAGACACCTGCAAGGAAGAGGAAAACGCAGTGGGCAGTGAGTGAGATGAAGAAGGTACAGCAGTGGGTCAATGAGTCTCCAGTGCCCCCTCCTCTGTGCAGGGCCAGCCCTCAGAGCTCCTTTCCCACTCAGGACAGAGGAACAGAAGCCCCATGTCCTCTCCACTCACGCTGGGAAGGGCAAGCACCCTTCTGTTTTACTCCACCAGGAAGGTCCCACGTGCACATACAACCCAGGAATATTGAGACTGCGAGCCAGAACCTTCTGTCCTGAACTCTGAAGAGTCCATGTTTCCAGCATCCCCAACCACACTGATTGCTCAGAGCCTGGACAGAGCACTGGGGCCCAGCCAGCAGGCCCACGACCAACTTGGTGATGTGGAGCATTTCAGCCTTGAGCCTCAGTATCCTTAACTCTGACGTAGAGGCCCAGGGATGAGGGTAATGCTCTCAGGGGCGTGATCAGGAAGAAAGCATCTAACAAAGTAATGGAGTCCCCGTCGCTCAGAACTTAAAATGCGACCCCCTGAAACCCAGAGACCCTCTGTAATAGGGCTGGGAAATGGGGATTCCAGAGCGCAGAGCTTCCCTTACCAGTGGCGCAGGAGCAGTTGGGGTCCATTTCGAGCAAAGGAGATGCTGGAGCTCCCACCGGTGAGGCGAACAAGCAGTCAGGAAGTTGGAAAGCGCGCTGGAGCCCTGCAACTGGCTGCTCTATTTATAGACGGAGGTCGGGCGGGGCGCAGAGGCCCAGCTCCGCGCCTGCACCCGGCCCGCTCAGTCCGCACCGCCCGCGGTTCTGGGCTGGGCTGTGCGCCGCAGAAGGGCCGGGCGCACCATCCCTTGAGCTCCGCGCGGTGCGCACCGCGGGACCGCCCCTTTGGCGCCCGTTCGCTCGGGAGGGGCTGTGCGCCCGCAGGCACGCGGCGTTCCCGAGGTCCAGGCCGCCTTTCCCAGTTTCCCCGAGGTTGCCTTCCACCCTCCTCCCAGCGTGTTCCGGGACCCCAGCCTTGGCGTCGCGGGCGTCTCCACCCCACCCCTCGCCCCTCCGTTTTCAGCTCGACTTGTCCCGGAGTTCGTGTGCAGCCCTCCTGCTCCCGTCCCGGGATCTGCTGAGTGCGGAGCGGGGAACGTGCGGTAGCGAGCGAGTTGTGTGCAGAACATCCGCCACCGATGTGGCTTTCGTTTCTCCTCGTGCCCCGCCTTGCCTGTCCCTGTCCACACCTAGGTCCCTCGGTCCCGCACCTCCGTACATAGCAACACGGAGAACACGGATCGGCCTCTCTCTCCTGTCCATTCTCCTCGCCTGAGAGGATGAGTGGGTACATTTGTGCAGGTTCTCCTTTGCACTTAAGTCTCCATGCTCCCCACAGCCTTAGGGCAACCACAATACCAGATGGCAGTTCTGGACATGCGGGATGTCCCCAAAGAGAGATTACTTCAGATAATATGCAGACCCTGCTTTAAATTAAAAAGCAAGGTGGGCGAGGTGGCGCCTACTGCTGTAGTCCCAGCTACTTGGGAGGATCACTTGAGCCTAGCAGTTCGAGTCCAGCCTGGGCAACATAGGGAGTCAACGTCTCTAAAAAAATAAAATTAAAAAGCAAGATAGGCCGGGAGCGGTGGCTCACACCTGTTATCCCAGCACTTTGGGAGGCTGAGGCGGGCGGATCACGAGGTCAGGAGATGGAGACCATCCTGGCTAACATGGTGAAACCCTGTCTCTACTAAAAATACAAAAAATTAGTCGGATGTGGTGGCGGGTGCCTGTAGTCTCAGCTACTCGGGAGGCTGAGGCAGGAGAATGGCGTCAACCCGGGAAGTGGAGCTTGCAGTGAGCCAAGACTGCGCCACTGCATGTCAAAAAAAAAAAAAAAAAAAAAAAAAGAAAGAAAGAAAAAGAAAAAGAGAAAAGAAAAAAAAGAAAAAGAAAAGAAAAGAAAAAAAGAAAGCAAGATAAATGGTTATTTCTCTTCAATATTGCTGATCTCTTCAATATTCCAGGCTGAATGCATAACATTGAGTCTGTGCTGATCTCTTTTTAACCACTTGCTTTGTGATCTTAAAGAAAAATACGATTTATGAACCTGTATTACTAAACAGACAGCTACTACAGAGTTAAAGTAATTGGTTCAAGTCACAGAGCTGAAAAATTGTCACTGATTTGAATCCAGCCAACCCCTCAAGAGAAAGTGTCCATGGATCAAGACTTCCTTTTGCCCAGGTATGTCATCAGCACTTCTCTCTTGCTGGAAATCTAGTTCTAAACAATGGCAAGCCACAAGCTCAACCATGGGCGGTGGCAAAAGCAATCCATAAGTGTAATAAATGTGTGTGTGTGTGTGTGTGTGTTGTGTGTATATATATACACACAACACACACACACACACATTTATAGTTTTCCTAGCTGTCTTCCATGTATGGATAAGACCGATTTTCATTTTTGGTGATGGAAAAGAGTTTGCTTTTCATACAAATATATTTAAGAAAATATTAATCATTTAAATATAAAATGATAAGTAAAGTGTGCAGGTGGTAACAGAAATGCCAGTCATTTTATATCTGACATGAGGCAGAGAATCTTGCTCATAGCTTAATAACCCTGTGTTGATGATGATTTTGTAGGAGCAGTGAATGGCTCTCTTTGGACCACACGACACATGTTCATGTGGTAGATGACAATGAGAGCATACACAGCTAGGCACCCCAGGCCTGGCTTCTTTGTCTGTAAGTAAATGTCCCCCATGCGATGTATGATTTTTTTTTTTTTTAAAGCAATAGCTAACATTGTAGAATGTTTGCCAAGCAGCATTCTAAGTTCCTTACATGTATAAAATTCTTTCATCTTACAATCCAGATGCCATTATTATGCTCCTATTACAGGAGACACAGAGAAGTTGTGAGGCACAGCTAAACGTGACAGAGGTGGGATGTGCACTCATGCATGCTGTCTGCAGCATCATGCCCTCACCCATTGTATTAGTTTGTTTCCACACTGCTGATAAAAGACATACCAGAGACTGGGCAATCTACAAAAGAAATGGACTTACCATTCCACATGGCTGGGGAGGCCTCACAATCATGGTGGAAGGCAAGGAGGAGCAAGTCATGTCTTACATGGATGGTAGCAGGCAAAGAGAGAGCTTGTGCAGGGAAACTTCCATTTTTAAAACCATCAGATCTCATGAGATTCATTCATTATCATGAGGACAGCACGGGAAAGACCTGCCCCCATGATTCAATTACCTTCCACTAGGTTCCTCCCATGACACTTTGGAATTGTGGGAATTACAATTCAAGATGAGATTCGGGTAGAAGCACAGCCAAACCATATCTTTCCACCTCTAGCCCCTCCCAAATCTCATGTCCTCACATTTTGAAACCAATCATGCCCTCCCGACAGTCCCCCAAAGTCTCAACTCCCTTCAGCATTAACTCAAAAGTCCACAACCCAAAGTATTATCTGAGACAAGGCAAGTCCCTTCTGCCTATGAGCCTGAAAAATCAAAAGCAAGTTAGTTACTTCCTAGATACAATGGTGGTACAGTCATTGGGTAAATACAGCAATTCCAAATGGGAGACATTGGCCAAAATAAAGGGGCTACAGGCCCCATAAAAGTCAAAAATCCATCAGGGCAGTCAAATCTTAGAGCTCCAAAATGATCTCCTTTGACTCCATGTCTCACATCCAGGTCATGCTGATGCAAAAGGTGGATTCCCGTGGTCTTAGGCAGCTCTGCCCCTGTGGCTTTACAGCCCCCCTCCTGGTTGCTTACATGGGCTGGCATTGAGTGTCTGTGGCTTTTCCAGGCACATGGTGCAAGCTGTTGGTGGATCTACCATTCTGGGGTCTGGAGGACGGTGGCCTTCTTCTCACAGCTCCACTAGGTGGTGCCCCAGTAGGGACTCTGTGTGAGGGCTCTGACCCCACATTCTCTTCCACACTGTCCTAGCAGAGGTTCTCCATGAGGGCCCTGCCCCTACAACAAACTTCTGCATTGCCATACAACTTCTGAAATCTAGGCAGGGGTTCCCAGTTCTTGACTTCTGTGCACTCACAGGCTCAACATCATGTGGAAGCTGCCAAGGCTTGGGGCTTGCACCCTCTGAAGCCACGACCAGAGCTTTACAATGGCCCCTTTTAGCCATGGCTGGAGTGGCTGGGATGCAGGGCATGAAGTCCCTAGGCTGCACACAGCACAGGGACCCAAGACCCAGCCCATGAAACCACTTTTTCCTCCTAGGCCTTTGGGCCTGTGATGGGAGGGGCTGCTGTGAAGTCCTCTGACATGCCCTGGAGACATTTTCCCCATTGTCTTGGGGATTAACATTCTGCTCCTTGTTATTTATGCAAATTTTTGCAGCCAGTTTGAATTTCTCCTCAGAAAATGGGATTTTTTTTTTATATTGCATTGTCAGGGTGCAAATTTTCCAAGCTTTTATGCTCTGTTCCCCTTATAATTCTGAATGCCTTTAATAGCACCCAAATCACTTCTTGAATGTTTTGCTGCTTAGAAATTTCTTCCACCAGATACCCTAAATCATCTCTCTCAAGTTCAAAGTTCCTCATATCTCTAGGGCAAATGCAGAATGCCACCAGTGTCTTTGCTAAAACATAACAAAAGTCACCTTTGCTCCAGTTCCCAACAAGTTCCTCATTTCCATATAAGACCACCTCAGCCTGGACTTTATTGTCCGTATCACTATCAGCATTTTAGGCAAAGCCATTCAACAAGTCTCTAGGAAGTTCCAAACTTTCCCACATTTTTCTGTCTTCTTCTGAGCCCTCCAAACTGTTCCAACTCTTGCCTGTTACCCAGTTCCAAAGTTGCTTTTTTTTCTCTTTCAGAGATGAGACTCTGACTTTTTTTTTTTTTTTCGGTGATGAAGTAGGCTGTGAACCAGGACTGCCTGACAGCAAAACCTATGCCCTAGGCTCAGGCTGCCTTCTGAAATCTCGTCACAGGGAAACAGTGAGTAAGTGTGGCCCTGACCTCTAGGCCAAGAGACTCATCTTTCTCTTTGATTGAACATCAAATAGGATTCTCTCCACATAGCCAGGGGGCACTAATCATTGGCTTTAATTACAAGTCAGCTAGGGCCTCACTCTTTCCTAATGAGCACCCCCACACTCCCCAAACTGCAGGATCTGCTATCACTCCTGCGTGGGCAAACAGGAACATCTGCAACCCATGATTACACACACTGCATCTTGCTGGGAAAATGCTCGGCTCTTCCCTCCACAGCCCCAGTCACTTTGATGGGTTGACATAGCCAAGGGCTGAAATTTGAAAGGGAAAATTCAGCTTGAGCTTGGGCAGAACTTTCTTTTTTTTTTTTTATTGTTATTATACTTTAAGTTTTAGGGTACATGTGCACAACGTGCAGGTTTGTTACATATGTATACATGTGCCATGTTGGTGTGCTGCACCCATTAACTCATCATTTAGCATTAGGTATATCTCCTAATGCTATCCCTCCCCCCTCCCCCCACCCCACAACTGTCCCTGGTGTGTGATGTTCCCTGTCCATGTGTTCTCATTGTTCAATTCCCACCTATGAGTGAGAACATGCGGTGTTTGGTTTTTTGTCCTTACGATAGTTTGCTGAGAATGAGCTTGGGCAGAACTTTCAAAGATTCAGAGCCAAGTCACAACAGGGAACTCTCAGGTGTCAACAAGTGTCCTGTGACGCTGGGCAGGCTAAAGCTAATTGTATCCTCTTTTCTTTTCTTTTCTTTTCTTTTTTCTTCTTTTCTTCTCTTTTCTTCTCTTTTCTTCTTTTTCTTCTCTTTTCTTCTCTTTTCTTTTCTTTCAGACAGAGTCTTGCTCTATTAACCAGGCTGGAGTGCAGTGTCAAGATCTCTGCTCACCGCAACATTCATCTCCTGGGCTCAAGAGATCCTCTCACCTTACCCACCCCCACCACCCCCAACCCGAGTAGCTGGGAGTACAGGCACATGTCACCAAGCCCAATTAAATTTTGCATTTGTTGTAGAGACAGGTTTCGCTGTGTTGCCCTGGCAGGTCTCGAACTCCTGAGGTCAAGCAATCTGCTGGCCTCACCCTCCCAAAGTGCTAGGATTACAAGGTTGAGCCATTGCCCTCAGCCCAGCTGATGGTATCCTTATGAGGTTGTCATGGCCGGTGCGGATGAAAGTGTGTGATTCTCACAATGGGACCAGCCCACCGTTTCTAGTCTGCAGTGTACATCACTCATGAACATATGTGCAGAGTTTGTAAATCTTCAGTTTTTCTGTTACTTTTTTTTTTTGAGATGGAGTCTTGTTCTGTCACCCAGGCTGGAGTGCAGTGGCATGGTCTCAGCTCACTGCATCCTCCACCTCCCGGGTTCAAGCGATTCTCCTGCCCCAGCCTCCTGAGTAGCTGGGATTATAGGTGCCTGCCACCACGCCCGGCTAATTTTTGTATTTTTAGTAGAAACGGAGTTTCACCGTGTTGTCCAGGCTGGGCTCAAAATCCTGACCTCAGGTGATCCGCCTGCCTCGGCCTCTCAAAGTGCTAGGATTACGGGCATGAGACACCGTGCCTGGCCAATTTTTCTGTTACTTCTTTATGCATTTATTGAATTCTTTCCTGTTAAATATGAAAAATTGTGTTTTGTATTTTGTGTTTGATTTCATTTTCTCCATAATTGACATAATTATTTTTATCTTCCCACCTAAGAGGACGTATCCTCCACCACACCTCTCAGCAGGACAGTTTACTCATGAATTTGCCATGTTTTTGCCAAAGCCAAGATTTTGAAGCAAGTATCCATCTGGAGCACCAAGGCTCAGGCCGTGCAGCCTTCCCCAGCCTCAGTGTCACTTGGTGTCAGGGGTCGGGGGTTGGGGGAGCAGGTAGCAACATCCCAGCCCTGAGATGGCTTCCCTTTTCTTCTTTGTAACCAGATTTTGAAACATTGTTAGTTTATTTTTATTTTATTTTACTTTTTATTTTTTGAGATAGGGCCTCACTCTGTCGCCCAGACTGAAATGCAGTGGCACGATCTTGGCTCACTGCAACCTCTGCCTCCCGGGCTCAACTAATCTTCTCACTTCAGCCTCCCAAGTAGCTGCGACTAGCCAGGCTAAAATTGCTAGTTTTATCAGGCTCTGATCCACAATGGCCTTTTGCTATCTGCCTCCTGAGAAATCTCTTTTTTTATAAATAACAAAGTTTTAAAAACGTGTTTTCTGAAATCAGTGTTTTACATGCCAGAATAAAAAAGAAAAGGTTTATGTCTGGGATGCATAGGTAGTAAAAAGTTCCTTCACCATGGAGTTTGAGAATCCCGGTGTGGGAATCAAGCAGCTGAGGAATTGGATTCCACCCCTGTCATCTCTTTGAAGCCTAAAATCTGATGAGGAAACTGAAATTGGGCAGGGAAATCAGAAAATAAAAACGAGAGATGGAGAAGTTTCTGTGCCACATTTGATATGACCAGAGGTGATCCTGGATGTCCCCCCATTATGACCTGGCACAGTGCAATTCCCTTTTATAGAAGATGAAGCTCAGTGAGGTAACCTGGCTTGTCAGGAGGCCCTCAGATTGTTAGCGACTCACATGTCCATCCAGAGCCTGGGTCTCTAAACTCCTGGTTCAACCCCTAACCCTGGCCCATTAATTCGAAGCCGCACAAAGGAAAGGAGAGTCAGAATCAAGTCAAAACTGTTTTATTGCCGTTTACATATTTAATAGAAAAAGGAATGTAGCAAATGCTCAGGGTTGTATGAAAAAAAAAATCCAGATTTGTACAGGTTGCTCTGTTTACATCTGGGAGCAGGGCTGTCCCGACATCAGGCACAGCAGCTGCACTTCTCCGACGCCTCTTTGCAGACGCAGCCCTAGGCACACTTGGCACAGCCCATGGGGCAGCAGGAGCAGCAGGCTGGGGGAAAAGGGAGAGTGAGAGGTCAGAGCAGACTCAATCAGGCACTTCCCTGGCCCAACAGCAGGCCTGGCTCAAGCTCAGACTCCAGACCCGGAGGATGATTTTTTAAGCTGGTACAGCTCTGTTCTGAGACCACAGGTGGTACCTTTGGAGTTTGTGTCTCAATAGAAAAAGGCTGCCCTGCCACATTCAAGCTCAGAGCAGAAAGCCTGGAGAGGGAATGACATGGCCAACAGGGGCAAAGAAAGGCGTTCCCCAGAAGCATGCACTCGAGGCCAGCCTTGAGTTCCCTCCCAACCTTAGCCACAGCCCCAGATTCCTGGAGATGGCCCCGCACTCACTCTTCTTGTAGGAGGTGCATTTGCACTCTTTGCACTTGCAGGAGCTGGCACCGGAGCAGGAGCCCCCTGCAAGGAAGGGATAAAGGCAGTGAGCAGTGAGTGAGATGCAGAAGGTACAGCAGTGGGTCAATGACTCTCCAGTGCGCCATCCTCTGTGCAGGGCCAGCCCTCAGAGCTCCTTTCCCACTAGAGCAGAGAAAGACAAGCCCCATGTCTTCTCCACTCATGCTGGGAAGGGCAAGCACCCTCCTGTTTCACCCCACCAGGAAGGTCCCAGATGCACACACAACCCAGGAAGACTGGGATTGGGGGCCAAAACGTCCTGTCCTAAATCTCAAAGACGCAGTGTTCCCTGCCTCCCACCCACCCTGCTTGCTCAGAGCCTGGACAGAGCATTGGGGCTTGGCCAGCAGCTCCCTGATCAACCAGATGATGTGGAACAGGACAGCCTTGAGCCTCAGAACACTCAACTCTGATATAAAGGCACAGTGAGGAGGGCTATGCTCTCAGGAGCTATTCCAAGCAGAAAGTACTGGACGAAGTAAAGGGTCCCCTTCTGCTCAGAGCTCAAAATGCGTCCTCCTCAAACGCAGGAACACTGTACTGTGGCTGGGAATTGGGCATTCCCAGGCGTAGAGCCGGGCTTCCCTTACCAGTGGCGCAGGAGCAGTTGGGATCCATTTCGAGCCAAGAAAGGACGGGAGAGGCGAAGAGGCAGTTAGGCAGCTAGAAGGCGCGTTGGAGCCTGGAGCCGGCTGCTCCCTTTGCAGGTGGAGATGGGACGGGACGCAGAAGCCCCGCCCCGCGCTTGCACCCGCCGCGCTGAGTCTGGGCCTCCTGTGGGTACGTGGCGGGACTGAGAGCAGCAGACGGGCCGGGCGCAAGGTGTGCACCGTGGGTCTCTTGTTTGGCACCCGCTCGCTCGCTCGCTCGCTGAGGCCTGTGCGCCCGGTAGTCCGCGGCGTCCCTGCCGTCCTGCCCCCCGCAACTTCCCCGTTTTCCCCATTTCCTTGTGGTTGCTGGCCATCTCCGTCCCCGAGCGTTCCGGGAACCCAGCCTCTGGTGGTCGCGATATTCCCACCCCCACCACCCCATCTGCGGTATTCAGCCTTTCCCGGAGCAAGTATGCAACCCCAGCTTCGTCCCTGGATAGGCCTGAGCCGGCGAGCGCGGCGAGGGAGTTGTGTGCAGAGAACAGTCATGGATGTGACCCTTACTTTCTGCCCTCCTGCCCTCCAGCATTGCCTGTCACTATCCCCACCATGGTCCTTCTGCCACTTTCTCTTGAGCCCAGCAACAGGGTGGAGGCGAGCCTTCCCTTCCCTTCCCCATGCCTGGGAGGTTGTATAGGCACATTTGTCTGGGGCCTCCTTTACATAAAATTCTGCAGGGGCTCCTCCAAAGCCCCTAGCGTGCCCACCCAACTCCAGGAGAGTAGTCCTGAAAATGCGGAGTGTTCCCAAGGGCGGGATCTGCTTAGGTAACTCCAGACCCGGAGGAGGCAGAACCTACGTTAAATAAGAAAGCAAGAAGTGATTATTTACCTTTCAATTTTCCTATTACACAACAATCTGCGTGAGTCCGTTTAATCATTTTAGTTTTTTGAGCCCTCTCAAGAACAATAAAAGGGAAATACTGTTCTAAACACGTTTTTCCAATGGAAAAACTAAGGCACAAAGAGCCTTAGTAACTTGCCCAAGGTTATGGCTCTATGAAATGGTGCCACTCTACCTAAATCCAGCCAGCTTCCCAAGAGGAGGAAAGAAAACAAAGATTTCTTTTGGCCAAGATATCTCTTCAACACCACTGTGCTGCTTACAATTATTATTATTATCATTATTTTGAAACAGGGTCTCACTCTGTCATCCAGGCTGGAGTTCAGTGATGAGATCATGGCTCACTGCAGCCTCAGTCTCCTGGGCTCAATCTATCCTGCCACCTCAGCCTCCCAAGTAGCTGAAACTACAGGTGCAGGCCATCATGCCTGGCTAATTTTTTGCTCTGTTTTGTTTTTTTGTTTGTTTGTTTGTTTGTTTTTGTTTTTTTTTGTAGAGACAAGATTTCGTCATGTTGCTCAGTCAGGCTGGTCTCAAACTCCTGGGCTAGAGTGATCCACCTACCTTGGTTTTCCAAAGTGCTGGGATTACAGGCGTGAGCCCCTGTGCTGGTCTGCTTGAAATTTTTTAATCAGGGGCCGGGCACGGTGGCTCATGCCTGTAATCCCAGCATTTTGGGAGGCTGAGGCGGGAGGATCACGAGGTCAGGAGATCAAGACCATCCTGGCTAACACGGTGAAACCCCATCTCTACCAAAAAATACAAAAAATTAGCCGGGTGTGGTGGTTGGTGCCTGTAGTCCCAGCTACTCGGGAGGCTGAGGCAGGAAAATGGTGTGAACCCGGGAGGGGGAGCTTGCAGTGAGCCGAGATCGCACCACTGCACTCTAGCCTGGGTGACAGAGCGAGACTCCGTCTCAAAACGAAAAAAAAAGAAATTTTTTAATCAGAGAGAAGCATCAATCTCAACCCTGGACAGCTTGAAAAGTGATGGAGATGGGAAATTTATTAAATATGTACATATACACAAAATACACATTAATCTATGTCTGTAAGTAAGACTGATTCTTGATTTTAGCATTGGTAAAGACTTTGCTTTCATTTAAATATACGTGATGATTAATTTTATGTGTCAACTTGACTAGGCAAAGTGCCCAGTTCCTCGGTCAAATACCAGCCTAGATATTGCAGCAAAGTTATTTTTTAAGATGTGATTAACATTTAAATCAGTAGTCTTTGAGTAAAACAGATGTCAGAGGGGATTTATCAAGTGTTACCCACCCATTCAAACTGGGAGTGTCCAGAGGACACCACTTTCACCACATCTGTGAGAAATAAATTTGTGAGGGGCGCCCTAGCACCCTGGAAGAGCTCTGTGGTCACTCTTTTCTGCAGGCAGAAATTCAGTGGAAACTGCTGCCACTGAATTGGGAATCCTATAGGCAATGGCAATAATTTGGTCCCAATGTGGCAGGGCCCAAGGGACAGCACTTAATTGCCAAAGGCAGCCTGGGCCTGGTTATTGTCACGGATGGCACAGTCAAAGCAAAATAGTATGACTTGCAGGCCAGGTACAGTGGCTCATGCCTATAGTCCTAGCACTTTGGGAGGCTGAGGCAGGTGAATCACTTGAGCTCAGGAGTTTGAGACCAGCCTGGCAAACGTGGCGAAACCCTGTCTCTACCCCTCCAAAAATACAAAAATCAGCTGGGTGTGTTGGTGCCTGCCTGTAGTTGTAGCTACTTTGGGGGCTGAGGTGGGAGGATCACTTGAGCCCTGGAGGTTGAGGCTGCAGTGAGCCATGTTGGTGACACTGCTCTCCAGCCTGGATGACAGAGCGAGACCCTATCTCAAATAAAAAGACTAGCATGAGTCACAGAGACCTGTGGTGTTGGCTAGTTGATCATGGTGGTCGTATGAGCAAATAGAGGAGTCAGCCTACAAAAATCTTACTCATCTGTAGAATCAAAATATCTGTTTCCTGTCCCCATGACTTTATGCTTTACTCGTCTCAAGGTATTAGTTCCAAAAGGAGGAATTCTTCCTTGGGAGACACAATGATTCCATCACACTGGAAGTTATGACTCTCACCAGGCCACATTGAGCCCTCAGACTTCTGGATCAACAGGCAAAGAGGCCAGCACTGTGGCTCACACCTGTAATCCCAGCACTTTGGGAGGCCAAGGCGGGTGGATCACCTGAGGTCAGGAGCTTGAGACCAGCCTGACCAACGTGGAGAATCCCCATCTCTACTAAAAATACAAAATTAGCCGGGCGTGGTGGTGCATGCCTGTAATCCCAGCTACTCAGGAGGTGAGTCAGGAGAATCGCTTGAACACAGGAGGCGGAGGTTGTGGTGAGCTGAGATCGTGCCATTGCACTCCAGCCTAGGGAACAAAAGCGAAACTCTGTCTCAAAAAAGAAAAGAAACAACAACAACAACAAAAAAAAAACAGGCAAAGAAAGGAGTCACTATTCTGGCTAGGGTGATTGTGGCTACTTCTTGGTAATCACAATCTCTGCAATCAAGGTGAGGAGGATGTCTGGAATAC
The DNA here is from genome assembly GCF_028885625.2 of Pongo pygmaeus. Lineage (NCBI taxonomy): Eukaryota > Metazoa > Chordata > Mammalia > Primates > Hominidae > Pongo > Pongo pygmaeus. The sequence continues at coordinate 53,741,175 of NC_072391.2, read as the reverse complement.
AAGAGATCCCTTAGGGTGTCTCTTATTACTACCATGTCCTGTGATTGAAGCCAATGGAAAACTTTAACAACCCAACTGGGACGGGAATGCATGGCCCAGACCCTTCCAGAATGAAGGTTTAGGTCACCCCACCAAGTAAAGAACCACCATTGGCTGAGGTGTTTACTGAAATTAAATGGAATAATAGGTCATAAAAGAAGGAAGTTATAAATAGCAGCTATGACCATGTGACCAGTTACAGGTATGGAAATGAGGAATGTCATTGTTATGGGTATTTCTTCATTATGTTGTTATAAATGTGTGTGTGTGTGTATGTGTGTGTGTGTATGTATGCATGTGTGGCAAATATTTTTGTTTTCTTCCATCTCTTATCCCGTTGTCATATAACAGGGGACGTATTAACTTTACATCACAATATTTAAGTATTGCTAACTTTATATCATAGTGTTTAAGTTATAGGATGTCAAGGAACATTCCTCAAGGATTTCGCAGTCACTTTTGGGGAGACAGTTTGTGTCGTTTCAGGCATACACAGGACAGTTGTTTCACATTAGGTGGAGGTATGACCTTGTTTTAACATTAAGTATAGTTTAAGGAGATGTTTATGTATGCCAAATTAACAAGTGGTGGACTGCAATGGTTAGTTTTATGGGTCAGCTTGGCTAGGTTATCATACCCAGTTGCTTGGTCAAACATTAATATAGATGTTGCTGTGAAAGTGCTTTTTAGATCTGATTACCATTTAAATTAGTAGGTTTGGCTGGGCATGGTAGCTCATGCCTGTAATCCCAGCACTTTGGGAGGCTGAGGTGGGTGGATCACTTGAGGCCAGGAGTTAGATAACATGGTGAAACCCTTTGTCTATTAAAAATACAAAAATTAGCTGCTTAATCTGTTAAATAAAATACAAAAATTAGCTGCTCTTAGAAAAATACAAAAATTAGCGTGGTGGTGCATGCCTGTAATCCCAGCTACTTGGGAGGCTGAGGCAGAATTGCTTGAACCTGGGAGGCAGAGGTTGCAGTGAGCTGAGATCGCACCACTGCACTCCAGCCTGGGTGACAGAGCTAGACTGTCTCAAAAAATAAAATAAAATAAATCAATACATTTTGAATAAATCAGATTACTCATCATAATGTGTGTGAGCCTCAAGTCCAATCAGTTGAAGGCCTTAAGAGGAAAGACTGAGGTTCCTGGAAGAGAAAGGAATTCTACCTGTAGACCGCCTCCAGATGAAAGACTGTAACATCAACTTCTGACAGAATTCCCATGCTGCCAGCCAGCCTTGCAAACTTTAGACCAGCCATCCCCACAATCACATCAGCTAATTTCTTAAAGCTTTCTTTTTATCACTATCTATCTAGGGACATTTTATTGGTTCTGTGTCTTGGGGAAAACCATGAGTAATACAAATATATCTTGGAAAATATTAACCATTTAAAGGAGACTTGTGAAGTAAAATTGTGGTGTAGGTGGTAGCAGATATGGCAGGCATCTGTTTGTATGTGCCACAAGGGCGTGGACTGTCCTGCTCATGGTTTTCTATATCCAGTGCTGATCACAATTTCATGGGAAGACTGAAGACTCTCTGGACCACAGTTAACATGCTCAGATAGTTGATGAGGAATGTAGAGCTTACAGGGCTAGGAACAGCAGGCCTGGCTTATTGGTCTGGAGGTGGAAAAACGTCCCTATGCTATGAATAAAGATAATAAAATTATAGCTAGGTTGGGCGTGGTGGCTCATGTCTATAATCCCAGCATTTTGGGAGCCCGAGGCAGGCGGATCACTTGAGCCCAGAAGTTCAAGACCAGCCTGGCCAACATGGTGAAACCTCATCGCTACTAAAAATATAAAAGTTAGCCAGGTGGGGTGGCATGTGCCTGTAGTCCCAGCTACTCAGGAGGCTGAGATGGGAGGATCACCTGAGCCCAGGAGGTGCAGGTTGCAGTGAGCTGAGATAACCCCACTGCACTCCAGCCAGGGTGACAGGGTGAGACTTTGTCTCAATAAAATAAAATAGAACAAAATAAAATAAAATCACAGCTAATATTACAGTCTGCTTGATACATGGCAGGTGCCATTATAAGTTCTTTGCATGTATTAAGTCATTTGCTGTCACCAGCCAGACCCTATTATTCAGCCTATCTTACAGTGGAGGAGACTGAGCCACAGAGAAGTTGTGTCACTCAGGTATAAGTGACACAGCTAGGTTTTGCACCCATGCATGCTGACTGCATCATAATGCCCTCAACCACCACCCGATGTCACCATGTTCCGTGAAAAACAAGGACACTGAAAATCTGGCAGTCAGGCAGCAGTAGAAAGAGCACTGAGCTGGCAGTCATGCCCTCTGCATAGCTCTGTGACCTCTCTTGGCTTCAGTATGCCACCTCTCAAGCCAGGGACACAACTGGACTAACTGACCAAGGGCTGACCCAGCTCTGAACTCTGAGAGGCAGGGCTTAGAGCCCAGTGACATCATCATCTGCCAGCTGTAGCCAAGATGAGAGGCCAGCTGTAGTGAAGGTTCCAGCCTCTGACTTCTAAGCTGTGTGACCTTGGGCATGTTGCAGGTCCAGAGAAGTTACTTGTCCAGGGTCACACAGCTAGTGAGTGGCAGAGCAGGGTGAATGCGACCCGGCCCCAGCAGATGCTAATGGCCTTCTAACATAGAGACACCAAGGAGGAAGAATAAGGACAAGAAGCCACAAGCCTGGTCCTCAGGAAGCTCAGGGGCTGGGGGAACAGAGAGGAGGAGACCCCATCCAGCTTGGGAGGAGGTGGGCCATTGCCTTGGGCCTGAGGGTCAGAAGGTGTTTGCCAGGCAGGGAGGGGGAAGGATCTGTGTTCTAGCCTGGGAGGGAGGAACTAGCAGGAACGCTGGAATCGCCCTGAGACATTTGGAAGGGAAATGACATCGGAAGATGACATAATCAGTTTCTTCCCTGCATGTTCACTCTGTCACTGGCTCATGGGGTATTCAAATGATAGGAAAAATTAGAATGGTTCTTACGTTTGTTCAAATGCTGTGGCAGCATCTTAATCCCAGAGGGCTTTGTGCAGGAATTCATCCGCCCTCCCCCTGGTACACAGTCAGGAAAGCTTCATTCCACTCCCCAGCCTCTGACCCAGAGTAATTCTTCCCAGACCCGTTTTTCCCCAAGAGCTTATCAAGAGAGATTCCATCTCCAACAAAGTCCATGTAAACAGAGTGATCCTAATGGTCATTAAACCCTAGCCAGGAGCCAGGCCAAGATCTCATTTAATCCGTAAATAGGGATACCATCTTTTTTCTACAGATGAGAAAATGTAGGCTCAGAGAGGTTGAGGAACTTGCCCAGGCCACACAGCCAGTAAGTGGTAAAGTGGGCTGTGAACTAGGACTGCCTGACATGAAAACCCATGCCCTTGGCGCAGGCTGCCTTCTAAAACCCTCTCTATAAGGAGCACCTTCAGGCAAGTGTGCTCCTGATTCCTGGGCCAAGGCACTCATCGTCCTCTTTGACTGAACATCAAATAACATTCCCTCCGCATAGCCAGGGGGACTAACCATTGGCTTTAATTAGAAGTCACTCAGAGCTTCACTCCTTTCTGATGAGTGCCACCACACCCTCCAAACTGCTGAATGCCATCACCCCTGCGTGGGCAGACAGGAAGAACGTCTTCTGCAACCCATGATCACACACACTGCATCTTGCTGGGAACATGCTGGGCATTTCCCTCCACATCCCCAGCCACTTTGATGGTTTAAGTAGCCAACGGCTGAAATTTGAGAGAAGTAAATTCAGCCTGACCTTGGGAGGAACTTACAAAGATTCAGAACCAAGGCAAAACGGGGAGCTCTCAGGGGTCTGCGAGTGAGTGTCCTGTCAGTGACACTGGGCAGCACAAGCCTGACGGTTCCTTGTGGGGATGTTTGGATCAGTGCTGCTCAGGGTGTGCCAGCCACGCACTGGGGCCAGTCTGAGAACTGTTTCCAGGATGCAATGCACACCCTTGGGCAAATGTGTAGTGTTGGTAATTATTTTATTTTTCCTATGTTAATTTGTTCTTCATATATTTATTGAAAAGTTCCTGTTGAATCTAAAAAATGGTCTTTGTATTTTGTGTCTTTTAAACTTTCATTTTCTTATTAACTCCTTATTTTACCAGAGTTTAGGTCTGTGACTAATGGAAAACAAAACAAAACAAAACTGGTCATTCACCACAGGGAGTTTGGGAAACCGGATGTCAGATTCCAGCCACTGGGGAGTTGGATTTCACCCTCTGTAGTCACTTTCAAGTCTAAAATCCCACGAAGAACTGAAGTTGGGCAGGGAAATCTAAAGTAAAAGTGAGGAATGGAGAAGTTTCTGTGCCACATTTGATGTGAAAATGAAAGTGATCATGTATGTGTCCCTCCTGCCCCCATATGATCTGGCACAACGCCATTCAGTTTTACAGAAGATGAAGCTCAGTGCAGTAGCCTGGCTTGCCAGAATGCACTCTTTCTTAACGGCTCACATTTCCATCCACAGCCCAGGTCTCTGCCCTCCCAGTTCAATCCCTCACCCCAGTCCCTTATTTTTAAGGCATATAAAGGAAACCAGAGGCAGAATCAAGTCAAAGTGGTTTTATTATCATTCACATTATTTCATAGAAAAAGGAATACAGCAAACGGTCAGGGTCAGGGTTGTACATTAAAAATCCAGGTTTGTAGACGTCGCGTTATTTACATCTGGGAGCAGGGCTGTCCCAGCATCAGGCGCAGCAGCTGCACTTGTCCGACGCCCCTTTGCAGATGCAGCCCTGGGCACACTTGGCACAGCCCACAGGGCAGCAGGAGCAGCAGCCTGGGGGCAGAGAGGAGGTGGCAGAGATGAGTACTAGGGACACCGGGAATAAGGATTCCTGCTCTCCCTGATAAGGATCACTGAGGAGGCAACAATTTCTGCGCAATGGGGCATCCCCAGACTGCTTTAATTCCCCCGAGGATGGTGGAGAGGGGACAGGCTGGAGGACAGGGAGGGGGTAGAGGAAAGAGAGGATCCCACTTACTTTTCTTGCAGGAGGTGCACTTGCACTCTTTGCATTTGCAGGAGCCGGCGCAGGTGCAGGAGTCACCTGCAAGGAGAAAAGACAGAGGTGAGAACGGTCCCTGGATACCTGAACGAGGGACGGCGTACTAAGAGCCTGGGGCCGAGTTCCTCTGTCCACAACCGATTCCTGGGAACTTGAGCAAGCCATTAACTCAGATCTCCTTAACGGTAAAAAGGGGGCTCCGAATAACCTAGAATGGAGAGAAAGATACCCCAAAACTCTTTGGGAAGGAGCTACTCCTGTCCTGAAATTGAGTGACCAGAGAAAGAAAGAGGGGTCAGAAATTGCTTCTCTAGCGCTACAGTCTACACTGGGCATCCCCAGCCTCTTACCGGCGGCGCAGGAGCAGTTGGGATCCATGGCGAGCTGAAGAGGCGGCTAGAGTCAGGACAGGTTGCACGCGGACTCGCTGGGACTTGGAGGAGGCGTGGTGGAGAGCAGCGCGCCAAGCAGTGTTTATAGCTAGAAAGAGCCGGGACGAGTGCAAAAGCCCCGCCCCGGCCGGGCGCTGCCTGCACACGCCCCGCGCTGAGTCACTCGCGGCTCCAGGCAAAACACCCGACCGCGCGCACTGACTGTGCCGGGCGCACCCGGCTCTGCACACGGGCCGCGGGCCGTCAGTTCCCTGAAGCCGGCCCACTTGCGCCCCGGGGACGCCTCTGCGCGGAAGGGGCTGGGTGCAGCGGGAGGACACAGGGTGCAGCGGGAGGACACAGGGTGCAGCGGAAGGACACAGTGTACCGCGTGCCAGGTGCCCACGCCGTGCCCCTCCGCCGTGTGCACAGCTCCCCTCCCTCCTGTCCTGTACTCGAACCTGAGCCTTTAGCGCGCGGGTGAAAGCGAGACTTGGGAATGCTGCTTGCATGGAAAACCGGTTGGAAGTGCAGACAGTTTACAACTCTGTAGCAGCCAAGGCTTAATAATTGTGCAGCATCACAGTAAACCCGTGGGGTGGTTACTGATGACGTATTCATTGCATGTTGAGTACTTTTAGCATGTAACAGGGACTGTAGGAAGTGTGTTGTGTGTGAGATGTCACTTAATTCTGTAACAACCCATAAGATAAGGACTCTCCAGTATTCTCATTGTAGAGAGGAGAAACTGCAGGTCCAGAGAAGTTAACTTGTCCAGGGTCACACAGCTAGTGAGTGGCAGAGCAGGGTGAATGCGACCAGGCCCCAGCAGATGCTGACGGCCCTGTAACATAGAGACACCAAGGAGGAAGAATAAGGACAAGAAGCCACAAGCTTGGTCCTCAGGAAGCTCAGGGGCTGGGGGAACAGAGAGGAGGAGACCCCATCCAGCCTGGGAGGAGGTGGGCCATTGCCTTGGGCCTGAGGGTCAGAAGGTGTTTGCCAGGCAGGGAGGGGGAAGGATCTGTGTTCTAGCCTGGGAGGGAGGAACTAGCAGGAACACTGGAATCGCCCTGAGACATTTGGAAGGGAAAAACCCCACAAGAATATTCCCCTGTGGAGGCTGAGAGGAAGAGCCCAGGTGGCCTCCACATTCCTGTCTGGAGAGGCACATCCTGCCTCCCTGCCTGCACGTGTCTGGCGCTGTGTAAGGGCCTTAGATCAGCAACCTCGGAATGCCCGAAGTGTGTCATGCTAGGAGTCAGGAAGTGGTTACTGGAAGCTTCCTGGCAGGCTTAGGGAATGCTGATTGCCACAGTGGAAGTTTAGTGAGGTGGTAGGCGGGAGAAGACAGGCTGTCCTTGCAGCCCTTACTGTAAGTTCCTGTGGAAATGTCTTTCTAGCTCAGCTGAATCGTCACTTCCTCTGGGGACCCTGTCCTGACCCCCATGACCATGGCTGCCTGTGGAAGGTGCTGGTAAACATCCTGTTCTTGCCCCTCCTGGCGCTTTCCGTGCCTGTGGTATGTAGAAACTGCGGGGACTCTTGGATTGGTGTCTCTGCCCCTCCTCACCAACCCCTGACCACTGGAAATGCCAAGCGCAGTCATTGTCTGCCTCTGGAATTGTGTCTTCAGCTTCCAGCACAGGGCCAACTTTGCAGTAGACGCTTAATAAATATTTGTCAAATGAATTCATGCGGGTAATGGCCTGGACTGTTTTTCCCTTCCCAGCCCCCACCTTGTATGAAGGCTGACTACAAAATGAAAATAAACACCTCTTGACCACCCTGGAACCTGCGTGCTCGCTCGAGTAAAAACACTGCACAGGGCAGGAGGGGTGAGCTCTCAGATGGACTAAATTTCAGTGGTCACTCGGCCACTCACTTGCTCAGTGACCTTGGGGCAATTACATGCCTGGACTCTTCTGATCCCTGGTTTACTCATGTGTCAAATGACTGGGTTGTACTAGAATTTATATCCAAACATCCTCTGATTTTAGAGCCAAGATCTTTTGAAATCTCATGATGTCTGGCAGCTCTGTGGATTGAGAGCTCTCTGGGCAGCGGACCAATTTTGTTGTTGTTATTTATGTATGCACAGTATTATATACCAAATCCCTGGTTGCTAATAACTCAGATGGTCACCTGTCCACTCAAGGCAAACAATCCAACTCTGTGAAGAAACAGAAGGGCTTATTTTGCCCTCAAAAGCATTGGTTCTAGCCCTAAAGCGTTAGTTCTAGCCCTGGGTTTGCGCCAGCCATGTTGGCGGTAAAACTTCCTTGTGGGCCCGAGCTGTCTCTTTTGAATCACTTTGACTCTGTGAGGGGAGGGAGGGATAATGACTCAGGGAAGGTGGAGCAGGCCACAGGCCTAGTGTGTTCATCTCCATGCCCCCAGAAGCATCACTGTGCTTGGGACAGAGGTGAAGAGGGAGGACCCACGTGCACGTTTGCATCCCTGACTTGGCAGAGGATGAGGGAGTGAAACCAAGCGACATTGGATGAGGAAAAACATCTCCCTGAATATCTGTTGTGAGTCATCAATGTGAGGTGATGATGTGACCCTGGGCTGCATTAAGAGAGGTATGCCATGTAGAATGAGAGAGGTTATGTTTTTCATTCTTCTTTTAGCCGCAGGGGTGGATATATATAGGTCTGCTGCCCAGCCATCCACTCGTCCTTCCCCTGTGATGATATCCTTGGTTTTCCTTTGAAGAATTACCCCTCCTTATTCCCAGTCCATATGGTTTTGATGGAGTATGTCCCATCTGTGAGCTCCTAGGCCATTCCACCTACCTAGTCACAGTAATTGGCTCTGATTGGGCCACACAGCCATGAACCAAAGAGAATCAGTGATACTTTTGCTGGGAATGCTGGGAGAATGGCAGATAGTCTTTCCATCTGGACTTGAACCTGAGAGGATGTGAAGCTGAGTGAGTTTCTAAAGCCTTTTGGCCCTGTGAGAAGAGCCCAAAAATATAATCACAAAGGAAATGGAGCCTGACAATAGCTTGGAACACCTGGATCCAGCCATGCCTGAAGCCATTATGAGCCAATCATTTCCTTTCTTGCTTAAATTATTCCAGATAGAGTTCTAACTGGCATAGTTGGGCAGAACCCCCCTCTGCCCTGAAGGCTGTGTTCATTGTTGGGCTCCCATTGTCCAGAAGACAGCTGATCACAGGGGTCCTAAGGCCCAAAACCCTATCATGTGAGCATCAGCTGAGAGAGGTAGGCAGGTTCAGTCTGGAAGGGAACAGTTACCTTCAAATATTTGGCAATGGTTGCCCCAGTTATCTGTAGCTATGCAACCAACTACCCACAATTTAGCAGCTTAAAACAATGACCATCTTATTGTCTTTCCTGGATTTGTGGGTCAGGAGTTGGTGCAGCGCTCACTTGGGTGATTCTTGTGTTTCACGTGTCATTAGCTGAGGTCACTTGGTGCTGTTCGGCTGGTGGATGGGCTGGTCTGGAGAATCTAAGATGGCTTCAGTCACACATCTGGCACTTTGGCAGGGATGGCTGGAGGCTGGGCTCAGCTGAACTGTTGACCAGAGCTCTACATGTAGCTTCTTCAGCATGGTGGCCTCAGGGCAGTTAGGCTCAGGTCATATAGGTGAGAGTTTCAAGAGATGGGAGTGGTAGCTGCAAGTCTCTTAAACCCTGGACCCTGAAACTAGCACAGGTCGCTTGCACCATATTCTATTGGTCAAGCAGTGACAGAACCTGCCCAGATTCAAGAGGAGGGGAACAAGACCCCCTGTCTTGAAGGGAGGAGTCAACGAATTTCAAGCATATCTAATCTGCCATAGTAGTCATGGGGAATAATGTTGAGCACCTGCTGTGATTCAAGACTTGTGCTAAGAACACTATGAGTTTATCTTAAAGCCTAACACAGCCCTACAAGGCAGGTGCTGTTATTTCCATTTTACAGATGATGCACTGAAGAGTTATGTGATCTGTTCAGGATAACGCAGCTTGTAAGTGGCAGAGCTGGGATTGGAACCCATACCTACATGTTTATACCATGCTGAAAAGAGGAAATTAGGCTTGCTTTCTGTGGTCCTAAGGGCAGAATCAGGACAATCGCAGTGGGTGGGGTAAGGTTACAGGAATAAAGGTTGTGTTCTAGGTAGCAGGGTCTTCCCCCTCCTCTCCTCTCCTTCCCTCCCCTCCCATCGCCTTTCTTTTCTTTTCTTTTTTTAAAGACAGGATCTCAGCTCTGTTGCCAGGCTGGAGTGTAGTGGTGTGATCATGGCTCACTGCAGCCTTGACCTCCTGGGCTTAAGAGATCCTCCCACTTCAGCCCTCCTGAGTAACAGGGACTAAGGGACTATAGGTGTGTGCCACCACACTTGGCTAATTTTTGTATTTTTTTTTTGGTCAAGATGGGGTCTCACTATGTTGCCCGGGCTGGCCTCGAACTCCTGGACTCAAGCAACTCTCCCACTTCAGCCTTCCAAAGTGTTGGAATTACAGGTGTGAGCCGCTGCACCCAGCCAGAAAGGCCTTTCTTGCAATTAGAGCTGGTTATGAGTGGAAGGGACCCCTTGGGAGATAGTTCCCTGTTACCACAGCAGAGGCCAGCAGATCCCAGCATTAAATAGGGGGATAGGAAGAGGTTAGTTTCCTTCTTCCCCAGGAGATTCTGTGACTCAGTGATTCCCATCACAGGTACCATCTATCCGCTCCTAGTTCCTCCTTCTGTGGACGCTGCCTTCATTTTGGAGGTGTATTAGTTATCTTGCTGCATTACAAATTACTTAGCAGCTTAAGACAACACACATGAACTATCTCATAGTTTCTGTGGCCAGGAATCAGACAGGCTTAGCTAGGCCCTGTGGCTCAGGATGTCTCCTGGATAGCAATCAAGGTGACAGCCAGGGCTGCAGTCAGCTCAAGTGTCAGCAGGGACAGGATCTGCTTCCAAGCTCCCTCATGTGGTTGTGGACAGAATTTGGTTCCTTGTGGGCTATGGTACGGTGGCTTCCCTCCTTGTCGCGTGGGTCCCTCCACAGAGCATCTAACGGCAGGACAGCGAGCCAGTGAGAGGGCCAAAGAGTGCGAACAAGGGTGGGAGCAAGAAAGAAGTCATAGTGTTTTATTTTTTTTAATTTTATTTATTTATTTATTTATTTATTTATTTATTTATTTATTTGAGACGGAGTTTTGCTCTTCTTGCCCAGCCTGGAGTGCAATGGCGCGATCTAGGCTCACCGCAACCTCCACCTCCCAGGTTGAAGCAATTCTCATGCCTTAGCCTCCCAAGTAGCTGGGATTTCAGGCGTGCGCCACCACGCCCAGCTAATTTTGTATTGTCATGGTCTTTTATTCATTCATTCTTAGTGAAAGATGATACTAACTTTATTCAAGAGGCATCCAAGGCATGGAATCTCAATCACATGGCCTCCAAATAGTGATATGATAGCGGCCCAGGGCAGGATATAGTCCCCTTCTCTCCCCTGCCACATGGGGCAGGGATGAAGAGGAAACTTTTCATTTTAAAACATCAGAAAAATTAGGCTGGGCGCGGTGGCTCACGCCTGTAATCCCAGCACTCTGGGAGGCTGAGGCGGAAGGATCGCTTGAGGTCAGGAGTTTGAGAACAGCCTGAGCAACACAGTGAAACCCCCGTCTCTACAAAAGATTTTTAGAAGTTGCTCGAACCCAGGAGGTTGAGGCTGCAGTAAGTTGTGATTGTGCCACTGTTCTCCAGCCTGGGCAGGGAACACAAGACTCCAGCTCTATTTTAAAAAAATTAAAATAAATAAATAGGCCAGGTGCAGTGGCTCATGCCTCAATCCCAGCACTTTGGGAGGCCAAGGCGGGTGGATCACCTGAGGTCAGGTGTTGGAGACCAGCCTGGCCAACATGGTGAAACCCCATCGCTACTAAAATTAGAAAAATTAGCCGAACGTGGTGGGGGTGCCTGTAATCCTAGATACTCAGGAGGCTGAGGCAGGAGAATCACTTGAACCCAGGAAGCGGAGGTACAGTGAGCCGAGATCGCACCACTGCACTCCAGCCTGGGTGACAGAGCGAGACTCTGCCTCAAAAATAAATAAATAAACATCAGAAAAATCATACCATTGACAACCTATAGTCAACCCAGATGAAGGTTTTCATTCTACAAGATTGTTTCCGTATAGCAGAAATCCTCTTTGTGAACCTTCACTTCTCTCAGTACTCTCCGTTGTTCCATAAAATAGGTACTCCTCCCTTTCCAAATTATTTGGAAAACAACTTCCTCCCTTCTTTTTTTCTTCCAATATTTGAATTAAGAAGTCATCATCTTTTGTAACCTAATCACGGAAGTGATCTCCCATCCCTGTTTCAGTATTCTATTCTTTAGAAGCAAGTCACTAGGTCCAGGCTGTACTCAAGGGGAGGGGATTACACCAGGGCATGAATACCAGAGTCTGGCATCACTGGGACCATATTCAAAGCCTGGCTACCACTGGGCAAAGGCGCTGGTGCGTGTGTGACTTCAGGCTCTTTGCATGTGGTGTTTCCTTTGTCTTGGGTGCTCTCCCTAACCCTCTCTCTCCATCTGGTGGGTCTCAGTTTAAAGGCAATTTGCTCAGGAAAGTCTTCCTGGAGCCCCAAATAGGCCAAATCCCTCTGATACCAGCAAGCACATCCCTTCTTTGTAGCACTTATTGCAATTACAGTTGCTAGTAAGAAAGAAGCTAACACTTTTCTTTTTATTTATTTTTAATAGAGATAAGATCTTGCTATGTTGCCCAGGCTGGTCTTGAACTCCTGGCCACAAGCAATGCTCTTTCTTCAGCCTCCCAAAGCACTGGGCTTACAGGTGTGACTCACCACACCCAAACTGCTAACACTTTTCTATATCACACATCCCGTGCCAGCTGTTCAATTCTTTGTATATGTGAACTCAGTCCTTTCGACGGCCCTATAAGATGGGGACTATTATTATCCACATTTGACAGAGGGAGAAACCGAGGCTCAGAGAGGTTAAGTAACACTGCCAGTCACTCACTAGGAAAGGGTCACACCAGGCGTTGGAGCTGCAGAGCCTGAGAGCTTGGCCTTCTGTCCCTTAGCCTCTCCCTGCAGCCGGTGCTGTGTGTGGCTTTTTGTTTAATCCTTGTCTCCCCAGGAGGCTGTGGGCTATGTCTGCTGCATTCACCGTCCTAGCTCTGGCACCTGGCACTGCGCCCGGCTCATGGTGCGTGCTTAATGATGCAGAGGAATGGAGAAAATCGGATCCTGCCAGGAGCTGGAAGGAGGCGCTGTGAAGGGCGAGGCCTGCCTTGTGGAGAGCCAGCTTGGAAAACCTGCATTCAGAGAGAAGCTAAATTCCTGCTGCATCATCCCTTCCTCACCCATCTGGCCTCAACTTTCCTTCTCTGTCTTACCTGTCCCCAAGCCCTGTGCTTCTGCTGTTGGGTCAGACCGTGCCATGCCACACCCTTCTCCAAACACACACTCCATGTTTTTGCTCCTCTTCTACCATCCCCCAAATGCCCCCTCCTCCAAGGAGTCTTTACTGAGCCACCAACCTAATGGCATCTCTCCCTTCTTTTTTTTTTTTTCTTCTGAGACAGGGTCTCACTCTATCACCCAGGCTGGAGTGCAGTGACTGTCACAGTTTACTGTGGCATCAAGCTCCCAGACTCAAGCAATCCTCCTGCCTCAGCCTCCCGGGTAGCTGGACCACAGGCATACCCTAGCATGCTCAGCTAATTTTAAATATTTTTTCTTAGAGACAGAGATCTTACTATGTTGCTCAGGCTGGTCTCAAAGTCCTGGCCTCAAATGATCCTCCTGCCTTGGCCACCGAAAGTGCCAGGATTATAGGCATGAGCCACTGTGCCTGACCATCTCTCCCTTCTGAAAGCCCCCAGAGATTTTGGGTTTCACCTCCCCTCCCTCCCCGAGCCACAGTCTTCCCATCTATCAAATGAGCACAGCCTACGTGCCTTGGCCTGGACTTTTCTTCCAGCTCTAAAGCATCCAGGATTCCACTCAGGATGTTCTTACCACGGTCTTATCCTTCCCATCAGTCTGTGAGCTCCCTGAAAGGCAGAGACCGTTTCTTTTCATGTATCCCCAGTGACCAGCAGAGGGCACGGTGACTTTTGGGCATCCATAAATATTTTTGTGATAAAACGGTATGGAGGGCTGAGTTGAGATGCAGACTCAGTGGATATGTACGTATCCTGTGCGTGCTCAATCCCTTGCAAAGCCAGAAAAGGTCATTCATTAAAAGACTGAATGGCAGAAGATAAAGAAGAACCCAGAACAGAGTTGGAGGACTCACACTATCCAATTCCAAAAGTTACAATAAGCCACAGTAATCAGGGCTGTGTGGTATTGGTACAAGGACAGGCATAGATCGATGGAACAGAATCGAAGGTCTAAAAGGAAATCATGTGTATGGCCAATTGAATTTTGACAAAGGTCTCAAAACGATTCAATAGAGAAAGGGTAGATGTTTAAACTAATGATACTGAGACAAATGGATATCCACATGTAAAAAAAAAAAGAAAAGAAATTAGATTTTTACCTCACATTATACACCAAAATTAACTCAAAATGGATCATAGACTTAAATTTAAGAGCTAAAACTATAGAACATAGAACACCTAGAAGAAAGCATAGGAGAAATCTTTACGACCTTAGGTTAAACAAAGAGGTCTTAGATATGATACCGTAATCACAATTTATCCAGGGAAAAAATTGATGAATTAGACTTTCTTAAAATTAAAAAGTTTTGTGCTTCAAAGACATCATTAATAAAATCAGAAAAGAGTCCCAGAAGACTGGGAGAAAATATTTACAAAGCATGTATCTGATTAAGGACTGGTATCCAGAATATATAAAGAACTCTTATAATTCAATAATACAAACAATGGAATTTTAAAAAGGGCAACACCTGTAATCCCAACACTTTGGAAGGTTGAGGTGGGTGGATCACTCGAGGTCAGGAGTTCGAGAGCAGCCTGGCCAACATGGCAAAACCCCGTCTTTACTAAAAATACAAAAATTAGCCAGGTGTGGTGGTGCACGCCTGTAATCCTAGCTACTCAGGAGGCTGAGGCAAAAGAATCGCTTGAACCCGGGAGGTGGAGGTTGCAGTGAGCCAAGATTGTGTCACTGCACTCCAGCCTGGGCAAAAGAGTCACACTCTGTCTCAAAAACAAAAACAAATTAGCCAGGTGTGGTGGCATGCGCCTGTAGTCCCAGCTGCTCGAGACTCTGAGTCACGAGAATTGCTTGAGCCCGGGAGGCAGAGGTTGCAGGGCGTCGAGATCATGCCACCGCACTCAAGCCTGAGCAACAGCGAGACTCTGTCTCAAAATAATAATAATAATAATAATAAAATAAAAATAAAAAATAAAAATAAACTGGCAAAAATGCATACTCAAAATAATTGAAAGCAGGGACTCAAACAGATATTTGTATAACAATATTCATAGCAGCATTACACATGATAGCCAAAAAGTGGAAACAGCCTGAATGTCCATTGATGAATGAATGAACAAAATATGGTATAGACATACAATGGAAAATTTATTCAGCCTTAAGAAGGAATGAAATTTTAACACATCTTACAACGTAGACGAACCTTAAAAATGTTATGATGGCTGGGTGCGGTGGCTCACACCTGTAATCCCAGCACTTTGAGGGGCCGAGGTGGGCAGATCACGAGGTCAGGAGTTCAAGACCAACCTGGCCAATATGGTGAAACCCTGTCTCTACTAAAAATACAAAAATTAGCCGGGCGTGGTGATGCGCACCTGTAGTCCCAGCTACTCGGGAGGCTAAGGCAGGAGAATTGCTTGAACCCGGGAGGCGGAGGTTGCAGTGAGCCAAGATCATGCCATTGCACTCCAGCCTGGGCAACAGAGTGAGAATCCATCTCAAAAAAAAAAAAAAAAAAATTATGCTAAATGAAATAAGCCAGACACAAAAGGCCAAATACTGTATGATCCCAGCTTATATGAAGAAAGTAGCATAGTCAAATCCACAAAGACAGACAGTAAAATGGTGGCCCCAGGGCTGGGCAGTGAGGGATGGGGGGGTGGCATGGAGTTAGTGTTTTATGGATAGAGTTTCAGTTTGGCAAGATGGAAAAGTTCTGGAGATGGATGATGGTGACGGTTCACAACAATGTAAATGTACTTAAAGCCACTGCACTGTACACATAAAAATGGTACATTTTATGTTGTATATATTTTACCACAATAAAAAAGAGGAAAAAATGGGCAAAATCTTCTAATAGACATGTCACCAAAGAAAACACATGAATGGCTAATAAGCACATGAAAAGATGCCTAACATCATGAGTCACTAGGGAAATGCAAATTAAAACCACAATGAGGCCGGGCATGGTGTCTCATGCCTGTAATCCCAGCACTTTGGGAGGCCAAGGTGGGCAGATCACAAGGTTAAGAGATCGAGACCATCCTGGCAAAACTAAAACAAACAAAAATTAGCTGGGCATGGTGGCACGTGCCTGTAATCCCAGCTACTCGGGAGGCTCAGGCAGGAGAATCCCTTGAACCTGGGAGCTGGTGGTTGCAGTGAGCCGAGATCGTGCCACTGCACTCCAGCTTGGTGACAGAACGAGACACTGTCTCAAAAAAAAAAAAAAAACCAAAAACAAAAACAGCACAGTGAGATACTACTTTATACTTGCTAGAATGGCTATCATAAAAAAGATAGACAACAAAAAGTGTTGGTTAGAATGTGCAGAAATTGGAATGCTTATGCATTGCTGGTGGAAACGTTAAGTGGTATAGCCACTTTAGTACTATATGACCCAGTAATTCCACTCCTAGATATCAACCTAAGAGAAATAAAAATATATGGCAAAGTAGAGGGCAGTGGCACGCACCTGTAGTCCCAGCTACTCAGAAGGCTGAAGTAGGAAGATCAATTGAACCCAGGAGTTCAAGGCCAGCCTTGGCAACATAGCAAGACCCCCATCTCTAAAACATACATATATGTATATATCCACACAAAGACTCATGCACAAATGTTTACAGCCGTTTATAAACAGCTATCATCCAAAATAGCAAAAAATGACAGCAACTCAAAAATCCATCAATTGGTGAATGGATAAACAAAATACAATATCTAAACACTACTCAGTAATGTAAAGGAAGAACAAATTAGTAATACATACAACAAAGTGGAATGAATCTCAAAAATATTATGTTAAGTGAAAGAAGCCAAATGCAAAAGACTACATATTGTATGGTTCCATTTATATAAAATGTCTAGAAAAGGCAAACCTATAGAAACAGAAGGCAAGTCAGTGGTTGCCTAGGGGTGGGGTTGGGAGCAGGGATTAACTACAAATAGGCACAAGGGAACTTTTAAATGATGGAAATGTTCTAAAATTGGATTGTGGAGTTGGTTGCACAACTCTAAAAATTTGCTAGTATCATTGGATTGTACCCTTACAATGGGTGAATTTTATGACATGTAAACTATACATTGATAAGGGTGTTAAAAAATAAAATACCACAGGGAGGCCAGGAACTTTGAAAACTTTCTGAAAAACAAAAAGCAGATGGAAGACAAAGGATCAGTGACCAAAATATATAAAAAGCTTCTACAAATCAATAAGAAAATGACAAATAACTGAAGATAGAAAGAACAAAGAACATGAAACAGCAGTGCATAGAAAATGACAACTAGTAAGCCAGTGGGAAAATGCTGAACCTCACTGCTAAAAGAAAAGATGCAATTTAGAACCTAGGATGTCATTTTTCACCCACCAGGTCAACAAAATGTAAGGTTAATACCTAGGTCTGATGGAGGGATAAAGCATTGAAAATTCTCAGGCACTGCAGGTGGAATGTAAATTGGAACAGCCTCAGTGGAGGCCTGTCTGGCAGGATATGTGAAAAGTAATAAGGGCTATTTCCTGTGCTCCAGTGATTACACATCTCAGCTTATAACTCAGAGAAACTCACTGGCACAGGTGCACAGTCTGCATATTGAAAAAAGTGGAAGCCACCTAAATGTCCATCCATTAGTCTGTAAGACAGTTGCAAAATGAACTATGATATAACCATTCCATGATGTTTTCTGTAGCAGTTATTAGATCTTTATCTCCTAACATGGAAAAGTTGTCAAGACATTTTCTTTTTCTTTCTTTTTTCTTTTTCTCTCTCTTTCTTTTTTTTTTTTTTTTTTTGAGACAGGGTTGTGCTATGTTGCCCAGGCTGGAGTGCAGTGGCATGATCATAGCTCACTGCTCCTTCAAACTCCCAGGCTCAAGTGTTCCTCCCACTTCAGCCTCCCAAGTAGCTAGGACTACAGGTGTGTGCCACCATGCCTGGCTCATTTTTTATTTTTTTGGAAAGACGGGGTCCCACTTCTCACTGTGTTGCCCAGGCTGGTCTTGAACTCCTAGGCTCAGGTGGTTCTTCCACCTTGTCTTCTCAAAGTGCTGGGGTTATAGGCGTGAGCCACCATGCCTGGCCAAGACATATTGTTGAGTGAAAAAAAAGGAAGTGGTACTATTCACTTGCATACTTAAAAATTAGTCAAACAGAAGTGAAACATTAATATGTGTAAAGCTAAACATTCTCCCCCTTGATTCTCCTGGAAAATCCCATTCCCTTTCTATACATTTATATTCATAGATACACAAATGTGGAGTTTTTATTTCTCTTTTTACATAATTAGCATTATACTATATGTATTGTTTAGCGTTATACGATACACTCTGTTCTACAGCTTCTTCTTTTTTTTTTTCTTTCACTTAATGGTAAGTTGTGGAGGTGTTTCCACTGCATTATCCAAGTCTTACCTCATTCTTTCTATTAGATGTTCATTATGATCATTTTTTTTTTTGAGACAGGCTCTTCCCCAGGCTGGAGTGCAGTGGGGTGATCTCGGCTCACTGAAACCTCTACCTCCTGGGTTTAAGCAATTCTCCTGCCTCAGCCACCTGAGTAGTTGGGATTACAGGCATGTAACACCACCTGGCTAATTTTTGTATTTTTAGTAGAGATGGGGATTTGCCATATTGGTCAGGTTGGTCTCAAACTCCTGGCCTCACGTCATCCGCTTGCCTCGGCCTCCCAAAGTGCTGGGATTACAGGCATGAGCCACTGCACCTGGCCTTTTGCCTAATTTTTAAATTGTCATCTGTTTCTTATCTATTAATATAAACTATTTATATATTGTAGATAATGATCTTTTGTCAAACGTGTGTGTGTATGTGTACAAAAGATCAATATGTATGTAGACAGTAGTACCCCTTATCCACAGGGGATACTTTCAAGATCCCCAGTGGATGCCAAAGCTGTGGATAGTACCCAACACTATATATACTATTTTTTTCCTATGTGTACATATGTATGATAAAGTTTAATTTATACATTAGGCACAATAAGCGATTAACAAATAATAGAACAATTATAACAACATACTGTAATAAAAGTTATATGAATGTGATCTCCCTCTCTCGTCTCATAATATCTTATTGTGTGTAATATTTTTGGACTGTGGTTGACTGTAGGTAACTGGAAAGTGAAACTGTGGATAAGCGGGGACTACCATATACACACACTATATGAGTCAGCTCGGGCTGCTATAGCAAAATACTGTAGACTGGGCAGCTTAAACAACAGACATTTATATTTTCACAGTTCTGGAGGCTGGAAGTCCACGATCAAGGTGCCAGCATGGTCAGTTTCTTGTCCATCTCACCATCTTCACAAAGAAAAGGTGTACTCACGTGACCTCTTCTTTGTGCACAAGAGGAGAGAGTGAGCAAGTGAGCTCTTGGTGACTCCTCTACAAGGACACTAACCCTATAGTTGGAGGGCCCCATCCCTGTAACTTCATTTAACCTAAATTACCTCATTATAAACCCTGTCTCCAAATACAGTCACATTGGGGCTTCGGGCTTCATCATGAATTTTGTTGAGGGGACACAAATCCACAGCACACAGTATATTAATAGAAACTATTGTCCTTCATCATTTAGCTTTGTTTATTGTTTAAAATTATAAAATACGATGACATAAAATTTGCCATCTTAAAGATTTTTAAGTGTGCAGTTCAGTAATGATAAGTATATTCAGATTGTCTGCAACCCATCTCCAGAACCCTTTTCATCTTGCAAAACTGAAACTCTATACTGATTAAACAACTCTCAATTCCCACCTTGTATTAGCTTGTTTTCACACTGCTATAAAGATACTACCTGAGACTGGGTAATTTGTAAAGAAAAAAAGATTTAATTGACTTACAGTTCTGCATGTCTGGGGAGGCCTCAGGAAACTTACAATCATGGTAGAAGGCAAAGGGGAAGCAAGCACCTTCTTCACAGGGTGGCAGGAGAGAGAGAGAACAGAAGGGGAACTGCCAAACACTTTCAAAACCATCAGCTCTCATGAGAACTCACTCACTATCATGAGAACAGCATGGGGGAAACCATCCCCATGATCCAATCACCTCCCACCAGGTCCCTCCCCTGACACGTGGGGATTACAATTTGAGATGAGATTTGGGTGGGGACACAGAGCCAAACCATATCATCCTTCCCTCCAGCCCCTGGCAACTTCCATCCTACACTTACACCTGTCTCTGTGTAGCTAGACTATAACAGCTCTAGGTGTCTCATACGCATGGAATCACACAGAATTTGTCTTTGGGTGACTGGCTTGTTTCACTCAGCATAATGTCCTCAAGATTCATTCATGTTGTAGCATATGTCAAATTTCCTTGCTTTTTAAGGTTGAATAATATTCCTTTGTATGTATATAACACACTTTGTTTATCTATTCATCTGTCAATGGACACTTGGGTTGCTTCCACTTTTTGGCAATTATAAATAATTCTGCTATGAACATGTGTATAAGAAAATCGCTTCAAGACTCTGCTTTCAATTCTTTGGGGTATACCTAGAAGTGGAATTGCTGGATCATATGGAATTCTATTTTTAATTTTGAGAACCATAGTTTTCCACAGCACTGCACCATTTTACATTCCTACCAGCAATGCACAAGGTTTCCAATGTCTCTACATTCTGGCCAACACTTTCTATTTTGTTTTTCCGATACTAGTCATCTTAGTGTATATGAGGTGATTTTGCTTCTTTTTTTACGCTTTTTGTAACACAAGGCAAGCCAGAAGCAAGAAAACAATGCGTGCTTAAGTTTAGGGGGCTACCCTTTAGTTAGACAGCCTGTGTTCAAATCCTGGCTATACCACACCACTCTAGCTGTGTGTCCTCATGCAAATTTCCCCAACCCCTACTGCCCCATCTGTAAAATGAAGTTAAAGATCATACTGATAGCCTTGGCAACCTGGCAAAACCCAGCCTCTACCAAAAAGAAAAAAAAAACAAAAACAAATTAGCTGGGCGTGGTGGGATGCGCCTGTAGTCCGAGCTACTCGGGAGGCTGAGGTAGGAGGATTGTTTGAGCCCTGGAGGTCCACACTGCCCTGATGGCACCACTGCACTCCAGCCTGAGAAAAAGAAAAAAAGCCTGCCTCTAATCCCAGCACTTTGGGAGGCCGAGGCAGGTGGATCACTTGAGCTCACGAGTTCGAGACCAGCCTGGGCAACATGGTGAAACCCCATCTCTACAAAAATTAGCCAGACATGTAAATTGTTCCAACACCTTTCACTGAGTAGTGTGTACTTTCCCACAGGTTTGATCATCTCTTACTTCCAGCAACACAGAGGTTTGTTTTTGGACTATCCTCAGTCCAACTGATCTCTTACTGACCCTCCACCATTTTCCAGAGCTTTGGGAACGAGTGGAGCTACCAGGTTGGAGCGAGCTCCCTTTGTTGTTCCTTTTCAAAGCTGGCTTGGCTTTCCTTGCATTCTCCTTTTCTAAACTCAACCTGTTAGGCTATATATATATATCTCCTGGTGAGCTTTTGAATTAACTGTCAGCAAAAAACTAACTTGGAGGAAAAGTGATGTGTTCACAACATTGTATCCTCTTACTGGGAAACTTTTGTTTCCCAGAATTCATTTCTCCTTTCTTAGCTCACCTACGTAAACCTGAGTGTTCTCTTTCACCAAGGACTGGATCACAACCACTGTGGATAAAAGCTCTTATTACCCTACTTCCTCTTGAAGACAGGAGGGGCTGGAGACAAACTGCCAAATGAGAAGATGTGAAAGGGAACTGAACAACGTGCGTTAGGGAAACAGGCTATTCAGGGTGGTGACCTTGGGAATGCAGCTGACAGTCAGCCAAGACAAGCCCCTCGGCCTCCTGGACTCTCCTCTGATAACTCTGAAAACAGGCAGCTTTGCAGGAGCAACTAGAAAATCCCCAAATTCACAGGCCCTACAGGCTACGGGTTGGCCTTAACTCCCCCTAACTCTATCCTACAGATGAAGAAGGTGAGGTTAGGAGGTTGGAGAGGGACAAACCTAGATGAGCCTGGTCTCTCCTGTTTCCCAGACTTGAACTTGACTTAGCAGGAGGGTGGGGTGCCATCTGAAGGTGGGGGAGAATGCACTCTGTCCCCTGGGCTCCACCCCAGCCCCAAACAGACCAGTGGCCAAGTCTCAGTGTTTCTTTTTCTTTCTTTCTTTCTTTTGAGACAGAGTCCTGCTCTGTCGCCCAGGCTAGAGTGCAGTGCCGTGATCTTAGCTCACTGCAACCTCCACCTCCTGGGTTCAAGCAATTCTCCTGCCTCAGCCTCCTGAGTAGCTGGGATTACAGGCACATGCCATCATGCCCAGCTATTTTTTTTATTTGTAGTAGAGACGGGGTTTCACCATGTTGGCCAGGCTGGTCTTGAACTCCTGACCTCAGGTGATCCACCTGCCTCGGCCTCCCAAAGTGCTGGGATTACAGGCGTGAGTCACTGCACCCAGCCAGGGTTTCACTCTTAACTGTGTGGCTCCCTTGGAGTAGGCTCCCCCACTGTTCCACATCCTTCCCCCCTTTAAGAAGAGACCAGTCCTTGGCTCATGCTGTTCATGGGATTTATTGTCACTCCCTCAAGGTCAGCAGGGGAAGGGGACACGAGCCACACCTCACCACAGGCATAGGTGGCACTGAGCCACCTGGCACTGTCTCCACGTGCTCCACACGGAGGGGTGCTTTCTCACTGGCAGCAGCTGCACTTCTCTGCCTCTGCCTCTGCCTCAGCCCCCTCTCCACCTTTGCACACACAGTCCTTGGCACACTTCTCACACTCCGCAGGGCAGCAGGAGCAGCAGCCTGCAGATAAAATGGAAGATGACCTGTCTCTGATGCACACTCCCCCAGTCCGTCCCCATCAAAGGGGAGGGAAGGGTGCTGGGTGGAAAGTCATCCTGGTTCATTCAGCCAGGGCTGGTCGCAGCCCCCTTCTTAGTCTCACACCTGCTTTGACTCAGCATCTATGTCGCGTCAGTGGCATCCTGCACCACCACAGGAGCGCGGTACCCAGGAAATAGACCAGAGCCCCTTGGATGGATGCCAGGAAGTCCTGGGGGCTGGTGGGCTTAAGCCCAGGTTAGGTGGGTACTAGGCCTTAAGGAGGAAGCATCACAGGGTAAACGACCTTGAAAGGGGCCTCAAAGGATAAACTTGGGAGGGGCAGATATGGTGCAAATGTAAGGGGCCCAGGAAAGCCGTGGGGAGGCGGTGGGGACCTGTGTCTGGTTTTATACCTAGGGAAGAAGGGAGCCTTCTTCCCACCTCTTACTCCCCATGCATATTACACTGCCGTGAGCTGGGGAGATTTTGAGATCAAACTGAGAGGATTTGTAAGGCCTGAGAGAGGCCAAGGGACCGTAACTCCAGAGCTAAGCCCCAGCTTCACTAATGGCTTCCCCAGGTTTTGGGGGTTTTGAGGGGTGGGGCGGGAAATGTTGGACCAGTGTGGCAGTCCTCAATCCCAGCTGCCATTGGAGTCTTCTGGGGATTTACAAAAACCTCTCGTCCCACGCCTAGGCCATCAATTCCTGGGTGTGGGGCAGGGGCATCTGTATTTTAATGTCTGCCCGGGTGGTTCTGTTCCAGCAAGAGTCAGAAACCACGGGATCAGGGCCTGGCTGTCTCTCCACATCCTGCGTGGTGAGACACCGACTCCGCAGAGCAGAGGGGAGGGCGGCAGACAGGAAGGGTCCCCGCACTCACTCTTCTTGCAGGAGGTGCATTTGCATCCCTCGCACTTGCAGGAGTCCGCGCAGGTGCAGGAGCCACCTAGAGAGGGCGACGCCACAGGAAGGGTTAATGTGGACAAACTCGGGTCCCCACGCCTGTCACGAGGAGATAGGGCGCCAAGTATCCCTGTTCTCCGCGACACAGGCATGTCCGCCCTTCATGAGGTGAAGAATAGGGAATCAGGAGCCCTTCCCCCAAGTGTCCTTGAGCGAAGGCGCAGGGCGTGGGTTTCTTTGCAGGTACAAGGGCGCGCAGTGCCGCAGGATGGGAACAGGGGCGGGGGCTCACCAGAAGGGCAGGGGCAGGTCTCAGGGTCCATGTCGAGGCGAGCAGCAGCTGGAGGCGGTGAACGGGCTTCTCCAAGCAACTGGACGCGCGGCTTGGCTACTGGCAGCAGGTGGCGATGCTTTTATAGCCTCGGGCGGGGGCGCGCATGCCAGGCCCGCTGGGCGCCCGCCCCTGCGCACCGCGCCCGCTCTTTTCGTTTGTGCAGTTGGGCCCCGGCGCACGCACTGCGGCATCTGTCGCCCGCTCCCGCCGTGTGTGTGCACTGCCGGGACCCGCTCGCCCACGCCCGCGCGTGCGCCCCCACTCCCACCCCGCATCCGCGTGCACGACCCACTCGCCGCCGCTATGCGCGCGCTGCCAGCCCACTTCCCGCGTGGGTCCCGCAGGGGACGTGCTCGCCGCAGCAGCCGCCACTGCGTGGAAGCGCGCACGTACCATCTCCGAAAGTGGAGAAAAAGGCGCTTTGCCTATTTCCCAGCTCTTCCCTGCCTCTCTTCCCCTTCATTCTAGAATTCTCCAGGACGCCAGATCTGTTCAAACGGGTTGCTGAGCTGGCGGCAGAAAGAACCTGCTCACGTTGAGCCCGACACTGACTCTTGCGCCCTCCGAGTGTCACTGGCAAGGGGCGTGTTCCATTTCCCCGCTTCCTGCCTGGCATCTTCAGATGCTTGACTCCCAACCCTCCATTATACAGATAAGAAAAAGTGAGGCCAGAGAAGTGGAAATGTGCCTGGGTCCCAGAATGAGCCTGAGGCCAAGCCAGGCCTAGAACTCAGAACTCAGGTATCTAGAGGGATTGTCAGTAGGGGGCATGTTAAACTCAAGGCAGCTCGGTGAGATTTTTCTATTTATAAAAAGGAGGCCGGACGTGGTGGCTCACGCCTGTAATCCCAACACTCTGGGAGGCCGAGGCTGGCAGATCACCTGAGGTCGGGAGTTCAAGACCAGCCTGACCAA
Organism: Pongo pygmaeus; assembly: GCF_028885625.2. NCBI lineage: Eukaryota > Metazoa > Chordata > Mammalia > Primates > Hominidae > Pongo > Pongo pygmaeus. Next base: position 53,716,368 of record NC_072391.2, on the reverse strand, counting down.
CATGGAGAAACCCCATCTCTACTAAAGATACAAAATTAGCCGGGCGTGGTAGCAGGCGCCTGTAATCCCAGCTACTCAGGAGGCTGAGGCAGGAGAATCACTTGACCCTGGGAGGCAGAGGTTGCAGTGAGCCCAGATCGCGCCACTGCACTCCAGCCTGGGCAACAAGAGGGAAACTCCATCTCAAAAAAAAAAAAAAAAAAAAAATATCTGGATGTGGTGGCATGCACCTGTAGTCCCAGCTACTTGGGAGGCTGAGGCAGGAGGATTGCTTAAGCCCAGGAGGTTGGGGAGGCTGCAGTAAGTAAGCCTTATTGCACTACTGCACTCCAATCTGGGTCACAGAGCAAGACCCTGTCTCAAAAAGAAAAGAGAGCCTAGGTAAAATAAGATTGATCAATGTTTATATGAATATAAGGGATTTGGGTGCAAAATGAAAGGAAAAGAGGTCTAAGCTGCCAAGGAGAATCATTTGTGACTGAGCAGGGTAGTGTGAGTGAGAATGAGACCCTGAGAAGTGGAGAGGAGAGAGGTCATTGCTCCTCAAAAATGAAGGCCATTCAGGGGTCTAGATGAAGTTTGGAGGGCAGCAAAGAAGGGACCAGAGCTGGGAGAGGACCTCTGTAAAAAGCATTTTAAAAAATGTTATTGTGAAGTGTGTGAGTGTCACTCTCTCTGCTGTCCCTCTGAGACTTTCTGAAAATCTTCCTTGCTTGCTAATGCTTTCACAGAAGGGGTTGTGTTTCGGGGTACATGGAGTTGAGCATTAAGATGGCTCCCAAGGCCAGTGGCTCACGTCTGTAATCCCTATGCTTTGGGAAGTCAAGGTGAGAATCACTTGAAGCCAGGAGTTTGAGACCAGCCTAGGCAACATAGTAAGACCCCATCTCTACAAAATAAATAAATAAAATAAAAATTTAAAAAATCAGCCAGTAGTAGTGGGGAGCATATGTACACCTAGCTACTTGGGAGGCCGGGGTGGGAGGATTGCTTGAGCCCAGGAGTTTGAGGCTGCAGTGAGCTATGATAACACCACTGAACTGTAGCCTGGATGACAGAGCAAGACCCTGTACTTCCCCTGCAAAAAAGATGGCCCCCAAATGAAGGCAAGGACAGAGGAGGTGTTTGACAAAGAACTAGTCACACTGGAATAACCCAATAAGGAAATTCATCCTGAGATGAGAATTTTTAAAGCAAAGCCTGCACTGGGCAGGGCGAGAGCAGCTGCATGCTGTGCTACCACAGGAGAGGGGTACCCAGGCCAACCAAGGCTAACCAAGGTTCAAAATAGAGCCTTGTATGGAGAGTCAGAGGCTGTATTCAAGTGTAGGCTCTCACACGGACAGTGTAGGTTCCAGCCACTGGACAGCTGGAATATCAGATCTCAGAGTTTGCCAACTCTAGCATCAGCCAGTCATCTGTTTCTTTGCTTTCATTTTGCCTAAGGGCACTCTGGCCTCTAACTTCTTTGCCCTAGGCCCTGAACCTCAGGGTTTCTGTATCTAGGACCTTCACGCTTGGGATGCACTCAACCGAAGCTGCCTCCCCCGCAATCTCCCTCAGGTCTCTCAGATTTCTTTGGGGTTGAGGCTTCAAAGCTGGCATAGCAACCTCCTTCCTGCCCCAAGGGTGGCCAAGATATTGAGGGGTCTGAAAACCACAGCACCTTTCTGATACCCCCTACCCCTCATCCTCCATGTGGCCTTCAGTTCTCAGCTTCCATGAGGAGCATGCCGTGAAGTTCTATCACCCGGGAGGTCCCTTTCTCCCCTACCTTTATCCTTTCTGACCCCTTGTTAATTCTTACATTTCGAAGTGGCCAGGTGCGGTGGTTCACACCTGTAATCCCAGCATTTTGGGAGGCCGAGGCAAGCGAATCATTTGAGGTCAGGGGCTTGAAACCATCCTGGCCAACATGGTGAAACCTCGTCTCTACTAAAAATTCAAAAAAAATTAGCCAAGCATGGTGGCAGGTGCCTGCAATCCCAGCTACTAGGAGGCTGAGGCAGGAGAATCGCTTGAACCCAGGAGGTGGAGGTTGCAGTGAGCCGAGATCTCACCATTGCACTCCAGCCTGGGCGACTGAGCGAGATTCCATCTCAAAAAACAAACAAACAAACAAACAAACAAAAAACAGCTCAAAGTTATTTTGTCTATGTTTCCATAGCGCGTGATTCTCCTTCCCCAGATAACCATGCAAGTCACTCCCTTCTTTCTTTACTGCTAAGTCTTTGTTCACATCTGCATTCTTTGTGAAGCCAATCATGATCACACTATGTAAAATTGCATGCCTCGATGTCCCAGTACTTTTCATCTCCTTTACCTTGCCCTATCTTCCCTTTTTCCATAGCATTTAACATTTGCAAGCAAACTAAATAATTTACTTATTTGTAATGATTATATGTCGTCTGTCTCTTCCTGCTAGAATTTAAGCAAGAAAGAGCAAGGATCATTGTTTTTGTTCACTGGTGTCTCTGAAGTGCCTATAACAGTGCCTGGTACATGGTAGACATTCAGGACACATTTACTTGATGAGCGAATGAATGAATGAGTCTGAGGTCATGCTAGTTGAGTTTACAGTGTGACTCTGCCACTTAATAGTAATATGGCAGCCAGGCATGGTGGTGTGCACCTGTAGTCCCAGCTACTTGGAAGGCTGAGGTAGGAAGATCTTTTGAGCCCAGGAGTTCAAGGCAAGCCAGGGCAACATGGCAAGACCCCATCTCTCTCTAAAGCAAACAAACAAACACCATAGCAAGTTACTAGCTAGGTCAACTTAACATTTCTGTGCCTTGAGTTACTCAACGGTAAAACAAAAATAATAGTAATAGTAATAATAGTTCCTGCTTAATAGATTTGTCAGGGACTTGAATGGGATGGCACTGGGAAAAGACTTAAAGCAGGGTCCTCACTACATTGGTTCTCACCCTTTACAAATGAAGAAGTCAGGGGAGGACTCTGCAGGGAGCCTGGGTTCCTAAAGCTCCTGCTTGACACCCAGTCTCATGGTTGGCCTCAGCTCTGTGCTTCCTGAAACACAGTCACCTGTGGCCTGTAATTGATATAGTACTGCAGACATCAACAGGGGCCACCTGAGTCACAGACATCAGTCCTCAGTCGAGACTTTGCACCCAATCCTAGAGCTTCCTGGCAGAAGGGAGTTCACAGAAACTTTTACTTTTTCAATTAGACTGGCGCCAAGAGGCAAGACCAGTAGGCTGAGGGGTGCAGATCACTCAAGGTCACACTAAGGGATTTTCCATTCCCATATGATCCCCAGATGATCTCAGAAAAAAAGCAAGACCCCCAGCAAGTCTCACACCCTGACTGAAATTGGTCCAGTGCAGGATTAAGACTATTGCATCACTCTCAAAGAGTTTCCCAATTTACTACCCTGGGACTGAAAAATTGGCTAGGATTTTAGGAGCCTGGGCATACAGTACACAAAAAGAGTTTGCAAATATGCAAATCTACAAATAAAGTCATTTCTTGGAGAGATCCGGATTTATTATTAGAATGAATGTTGAATGAACAATTTTGTGCACAGGGCAGCTGAAGCTAGAGAAAAGGCAGGGGTCTAGAACTCCCGTGGTTTCTAGTTTCAGCTTGTCTAGTAAGTGGTGTAGTGAACCCAAGGAAGCCTCTCCCCAGTTTGTGCCCCACTTTTCACATAGGTTGACCAGATGACTGCTAGTGGCTACTATGGACAATGTCTTCCGCTTGCTGGGAGTTTACCACATGCCAGGTACCATATAGAGCACTATGGGGAGCTAATCTCATGTTATCTCACTGACTCCTTCACATATTATCTTGTTGACTCCTTCCAGTTATCCTTATGGTAGGCATTGCTAACTCCCTTTTGTAGGGGAGGAAATCGAGGCTCAGATTCAGTGGCTTGTCCTGGAGGCAGACCCTGGACTTAAATCTAAGTGCATTACTCTTCAGCCTGCCCTGATGTCTTTAATTCAATCCATATGAATTCTAGTTATTAGGCATGCTACCCGCCAGGCTCCTGGATAGTTTATAATGCTTTGATACCCCAAGCAAACTTTACGGAATTGCGGAATCTTCATCAGCAGCAAAGAAAGTCATCCTGCCTCCTCTCTCTACCGACAAGGCAGGTCCTCGACCTCTAGAAATGCCCCATTCAGGCCCTACATGACCTGCACCAGTCCTGACTCAGCCCACAGCCTGGCCTGTGATAGTGTATGTGGTTTCCCACACAAGAGGACATCAAAGCACTGACTTTAGGCCAGGCGCGGTGGTTCACGCCTGTAATCCCAGCATTTGGGAGGCCAAAGTGGGTGGATCACTTGAGGTCAGGAGTTCGAGACCAGCCTGCCCAACATGGTGAAACCTTGCCTCTACTAAAAATACCAAAATTAGCTGGGCTTGGTGGCGGGCATCTGTAATCGCAGCTACTCGGGAGGCTGAGGCAGGAGAATCACTTGAACCCGGGAGGCATTGCAGTGAGCTGAGATTGCATCACTGCACTCCAGCCTAGGTGACAGAGAGAGACTCCATCTCACAAAAACAAAAACAAAAAAACAGAACAAAACAAAACAAAACACTGACTTTAGACATCTCTGTGAAGGTAGATTCTCCATTCTAAGCAGATCCTGGCCTGGACCAAGTTCCAGCCCACAACAACGGGGTCCCAGCACTTATCTGGAGGAGACCAAATCTCTGAGCTTAGTGCAGTCACTGTGAGCCACAGGAACTAGCTTCTGGGGGCCTACATTCTTTTAGGTCTTTTGTGATGTTGTCTTCCCAATTTTCACTGGATCACTGATGCTCCGAGATCTTGCCCTCAAGTTGGCAAAATGCCCCTCCTCCCCTGTCCTATCCTTTGTGGAATCCTAATTAGGGAAAAGGAGTCAGACTGGTGGGACCAGAGAGAACAAAGAGATAAAGCAAATAAGCTCTAGGTCTACCTTGGCCCAGGACATACAGCCCTCCCGTGCAGATAACGTACATAACTCACAGACTTCCTGCTTACCATTAAATGCCTCAATTTATCAAACACCCCGCTGAGGAAAGAATGCAAGTTAAGCTCCCTGCTGCATTGGTGTTATCAATCGGCCCAAGTTCCATTCTATAAAATCTTCAGAAAGCCTTTGCTTCCTTGCAGTCGGTTCCTCTTCTGTTGGTTTTGCCAGTTGCTCCCCGGCAATGTATTTTCCTACCTTCTTTAATAAATCTGCCTTCCTTTATCTATAACTGTCTTGGTAAATTCCTTTACCCCCGCATCCCTGGCCCAGATAGCTGTCGTTCACCTATGACATCCTTGCCCCACTTACACCAGGGTTTGAGTAGGGATCCTGAGATTCTTTCTGAAAACTCATCCCATGAGTACCATCTGCCTTATTTTAGCAGATGAGGAAACTCAGAGACAGCATAGATTTTGTCCAAAGTCACACAGCAAAGTTGTAATGAAGCCAGAACCTGAACCATGGCTCTTGACTCCAAGCCTGATTCCACTGGTCTAGCTTCCCAGAGTGAGATGATTGTATGAAATAACCTCGAATCACATTAAAAATTATTCTCTTTTCAGTTCTTAATGAATCTTCCTGGTTGCTCCAAGGAGAGACTCAGCTTGGAGCTAAGATGTCTTCAGTGCCTCTCCTTCTGTCTCTCAGTGCCCAGCTTTTCTCTCTCTCTCTCTCCCTCCCTCCCTCCCTCCTTTTTCCTTGAGACAGGGTCTTGCTCTGCCACCCAGGCTGGAGTGCAGTGGTACAATCATGGCTCACTGCATCCTTGACTTCCTTGGGTCAAGTGATCCTCCCACCTCAGCCTCCTAAGTAGCTGGAACCACAGGTATACACCACCATGCCTAGCTAACTTGTGTGTGTGTGGTTTTCGGAGTATTTTGTTTGTTTGTTTGTTTGTTTTGGTAGGGTCAGGGTTTCACCATGTTGCCCAGGATGGTCTGGAACTCCTGGGCTCAAGTGATCCTCCTGCCTCAACCTCTTGAAGTGCTGGGATTACAGGCGTGAGCCACCATGCCCAACCCCAGCTCCCCTTTTTAATAGAGAATGGGCTGAAGAGTCAGGAAAGAACAGGGGAGCCCCACCATACCACAGTACCTAGCTAGACATTTAATAACTTGGCTTTATGTTCTCTGTATTTGTCTCCATGGTTACCTCCTGCTTATGGCACATGATTCAGCATCTCTTCTACAGTAGTGATACGAGATTTCCTTTTAAAAGAAATTTCAGGCCGGGCACATTGGCTGATGCCTGTAATCCCAGCAGTTTGGGAGGCCAAGGCAGGCAGATCACTGCCTTGATCAGGAGTTTGAGACCAGCCTGGCCAACATGGTGAAACCCTGTCTCTACTAAAAATGCAAAAATTACCTGGGTGTGGTGGCGCATGCCTGTAATCCCAGCTACTCAGGAGGCTGAGGCAGGAGAGTCACTTGAACCTGGGAGGCAAAGGTTGTGGCGAGCTGAGATCTTGCCACTGCCCTCCAGCCTGGGAGACAGAGTGAGACCCTGTCTCAAAATAACAAAACAAAAAAACCCCTATATATCCTTTTAGGCCCTGCTCAAATGCCACGTCCTCCAGGAAGTCTTCACTCCTGCCTGCAGCCAGCTGTAACCTCCCCTCCTTGGCACTTCTGTGGGGTCTTGTCTAGATACATTCTCCCCTACAGGAGAGGAGACAAGACATTCTGACATCTCCAAGACAGACTCTGAGGTCCCTGAAGTTGGGGACTAAGAGGGATGATTCCTTCCCCTCCCCACTCCTGTGCTTAGCAAAGTTCCCTGAGTACCTGAAATGTCCTTTGAATGTTGAGTGAATGAATGCCTGTGAGAACTGAGTGAGTCTGACTTTGGGCTAATTCTTTTTGTGGGACCCCTCGAAGGTTGAGTCATGAAGAGTCAGGCTTAGTTAAATACGGAGGCATGAAGTTACCCTGTAGCCCCCACCATCCTGCTTGGCTTAAAAGAGTAACATGGTGGTGAATTTCATTTCAGACCACAAACATCTATTGAGCATCGCCTTAATCCAGACTTTGTGTTAGGAATGCCAGATACAAAGATTAGTAAGAAATTTCCTTCTTCAAGAACCCAGAGCCTGGGTGAGGAGAAAGCTGCTTAATAAAAGATCAACACATGGGCCACGTGTGGTGTCTCACGCCTGTAATCCTAGCACTTGGGGAAGCTGGGGCGGGCAGATTGTTTGAACTCAGGAGTTCGAGATCAGCCTGGGCAACATGGTGAAACCCCATCTCTACAAAAAATTAGCTGTGTGATGGCACGTGCCTGTGGTCCCAGGCATTTGGGAGGCTGAGGCAGGAGATCCCTTCAGCCCGGGAGGTCGAGGCTGCAGTGAGCGGAGATCATGCCACTGCACTCCAGCCTGAGTGACAAAGTGAGACCCTGTCTCAAAAAAAAAACGAAAGAAAGAAAGAAGAAAGGAAAGAGGGAAGGAAGGAGGGAAGGAAGGGAGGGAGGGAGGGAAAGAGAGAGAGAGAAAGAAAAGAAAAAAGAAAAGAAAAGAAAAGATCAAAATGCTGCTAGGAGTCTGCATAGTAGATTGGTAGCACCCACACCATTTTACACAAACTGGTATCCCCTCTCTCCCTTCCTAATTATTAGCTTCCCAGGTGCAGGAACAGGCATCACTGCCTTCTCCCAGGAATGACTTCGGGGTGTCAAAGATCCCTCTTACACCTCATTTATCTCAGTGGTTCTCAGCAGTGGGTGGTTTTGCCCCCAGGGGTCATTTGGCAATCTCTGGAAACATTTTTGATAGTGGTGGGGTTTCGGGGGCAGTGGCGCTACTGGTGTCTAATGGATGGAAGCCAGGGATACTGCCAAATATCCTAAAATGCACAGGATAACCCCCCAAAACCAAGGCTCATCTGGCCTCAAATGTCAATATTGCCAAAGCTGAGAAATCCTGCTCCACTTTATCCTGTAACAACCCTGCCTTGATTTTTAGCAGCTCAAACATGTAGGGAAAAGAGCCAGAGAAATCAAAAGACCTGCTTCGCAATCCCGGTCTCATCGCCCGGTCTTATCGCCAACTTGCATGTTTGGCCTCTATCAAATGCAGAGTGTCATGAGCTGCCCCTGCCTCGTCGACAAAGGTGTTTGGGGGCTCAAATATGTCACATCGAAGGAGGACACTTGGGGAAGTAATTTTCAAGGGAAGGTGGACAGTAAAGCTGGGCACAGAGATGGGGGAATCCTCCATTTAGCCTATATCTCTTGTCGTCAAATGGCCCAACTTTTCCAAGAAGGTTTCAATTCCAAATATTCTATCCTTTCCTTGTCTTCGAAATTAAATTTGATAATTCATGTCATCTATGCCTCAGATCTTAAAAACACCTGGGTCTCCACCTGGGTCTAGCTCTTCTCCCCAACTCCTCCTCCTTCTTTGTTGATTGTAGAAAATTCTGGAAAAAAATGAAAAGTACATATATAATCCCCTTAAATATAAAATTAGAAGCCCACAGTACATGCTGATTTATAAATGACTTTCTTCCTTGCTTATCAGTAGATTGTGAACATCCATGACATGAATTTCACTTCTATAATTTTATTTTAATAGATTTACTCCATAATTGACTTACCCAGTACCCTACTTTGAGACACTGTGATTGTTTCCAAATCTTCACTATTATAATTCATGCCATGATAAACATCTTGGGAGCATTTGTATGTGTATATTCATGGTTCTTTTTTTCTTTTCCATACAACATTTCTTAAAGTAAAATTTCTGGCTCAAAGAATACATACCATTTTTTTTCCTTTTCAGAATGTATTTATTTATTTTAAAACATGCTACTTCAGAAAATTTTGGGAAATTCTAAAACACAGAAAGAAGGAAAAGTAAAAATTATCTTTTACTGTGATCTGAACACAATCCCTGTTGACATTTAGTATAGTATATTTTGTATTCTATGTGGCTTCTTTTTGAAAAACTACTGCATAACTAATTTATGGCCTATTATCTGTTTAGGTTTTGCTATAACCATTTTCTGTGTTTTTTCTTTTTTTTGGAGACAAGGTCTCACTCTCTTGCCCAGGCTGGAGTGCAGTGACGCGATCTCGGCTCACTGCAACCTCTGTCCCAGGGTTCAAGCAATTCTCCCACCTCAGCATTCCCGAGTAGCAGGTGTGCACCACCACTCCTGGATACTTTTTTTTTGTATTTTTTGGTAGAGACAGGGGTTTCACCATGTTGGCCAGGCAGATCTCGAACTCCTGACCTTAAGTGATCTGCCCGCCTCAGCCTCTGAAAGTGCTGGGATTACAGGTATGAGCCATAGCACCCAGACTGTTTTTGTTTTTTTAATAGTCTTAGCTTACTTGAACATTTTCATGGACTTGGACTTTAGGTTGTTTCCAGTTTTTCACAAATGTAAATAGTACTGCAATGAATCTTTTTGTGAGTAAGGTTGTCTTTCTCTTTTTTCAGACAGGGTCTCACTTTGTCACCCATGCTGGAGTGCAGTGGTGCAAACATTCGCAGCAGCCCTGACTTCCTGGGCTCAAGTGATCCTCCTGCCTGATCCTTGCAAGTAGCTGGGATTCCAGGTGCGTGCCACCACATCCAGCTAATTTTTGTATTAAAAAAATTTTTTAATAAATATTTTGACAATTGAGATGGGGTCTTGTTATGTTGCCCAGGCTGGTCTTGAACTCCTGCGCTTAAGCGATCCTCCCACCTCGGCCTCCCAAAGTGCTGGGATTGTAGGCATGAGCCACCATGCCTGGCCAATTTTTGTATTTTTTGTAGAGATGGGCCTTCACTCTTTGCCCAGGCTGTTCTCAAACTCCCTGGGCTCAAACAATCCACCTGCCTTGGCCTCCCAAAGTGCTGGATTACAGGCGTGAGCCACTGTGTCCAGCCTTCTTTTTCCTTCTTTTCTGAATTTGTGGTGACCTCCTTAGAATAGGTTTCTAGAAGTAAAACAACGGGGTCAAGCAGGAGGAATGTTTTTGTGGTTCTTTGATGTACTCATATTGCCAAATTATTTTAAAAGCCCACGCCTTGTGAATCTGGGTGATTTGCACGTTGTTATGGCCTGGTGAGCCCTTGGAGAGCTTGTCCTGATTTGTCCTCCCAGCAGCCATGTCTGAAGGTCCCAGGATTTTTCTAGGCTCTCTTGGGCCCAACAGCAGCCAGAGTGAAGTGAGAACATCCGCCCTCCAAACGCAGATGATTCCTGCTGCCCCGTCTCTGGGTCTGGAGCGCCCCCTACAGCCCACCTGAGGACCTTGCCTTCCTGTCCTGTGATCTGAGCTCCTCCTCCCTCCTCACCACACCCTCCTCTGGCCTCCACCCCAGTCCAGGTATGGCCTGAGCAGGTGCAGAGTGGGTCACAGCTTTTCTGAGGTTGCCATTGTCCCTTAGGCAGTACAGGAACACAAGCCATGACGTGTCAGCCTCCTGACACAGCACTTTCCCGCTCTAGGCTGCTCTGACATGAGAGAGCTCTTCTTTTTCTTGACCTAAAATCTGTTTCCTTGGTGTTTCCTCTTAATGCTCAAGTGTTATCCCTCAGTGCCACACGTAGCTGCTCTGCTCACTTATCCCTGTGGCCCTTCTTCCCCTCCATCTCACCTTCCCTCATGGCCTTCAAGCTTCTCCACCAGCTAGTTCTGCTTGAGCTTGGGACAAGATCTCTCACTTGCTTGAGTCTCAGTTTACCTCACCTGTGGAATGGACAATAATCTCTATCCTGCAGAGTTATTGTAAAGATTCAAAATCATACCAATGAAAAGCCTGGCTCAGATTTTTGGCTCAAGATGAGAGGCTGAGCACATGGATTTTCCTCTCCACCTCCTGAATATACACTGAAAGAAAGTAAAGAAGGATAAAGAGGGAAAAAGAAAAACCAATAAAAGAGCTGTGTTGGGGGAGATGGCTTGGACAGTACATCAAGAGATCAGAGATTTTACCATTTCTGGAATACTGGAATGAGTTAAATCACATTTATGGGTAAACGGGAGTAGAGTAAGTCACAGCTCAAATCAGGAAGTGCGGAAGTCTATAGGAGATTTTGGGGTGCTTTGTTTTGTTTTGGTGGGGTGAGGTGAGGCCAAGAGAGCAGAAAAGGAAGGAGGAGTAAAAACCAAGATGGCAGCTAATAGAAGGTCTGGCTGTAGAACTGACATGTGTTTGTCACACTGACCTCCTTACCACTATTTTGGGCAGCCCCACCATTTTCCACCAGGCAGAGACTGCAAGATTTTCTCTGAAGAAATCGAGTAACCAGCCTAGGAGGAGCCAGGGCTTCCAGAGGCGGGTCCACCCCCCAGAAGATGGCCCTTCTTGTTTTGACCCCAAGGGGTGGCCAAACTCGGCTACCATCTCCCCACCTGGGCATGCTAAAACCAAGCTTGCTAGTCAGCAAACTCCGCTCACCCACAGAGCCTGCTTTCAGCTCAAAGAAGCAGAAATAATTCAAGGAAAACTTAACAATATATTATCCCTAGGTCAGAGTATAAAATCTGGCTTATAATAGGAATTTAATAAATATTTGTTTAGACCTCCAAGAAAAGAGAAAACAATAAGAAATTAAAACCCTTTAACTCATCAGAGTGATTCAAGAAATAACTCCAGGCTGGGCGCGGTGGCTCAGGCTTGTAATCCCAGCACCTTGGGAGGCAGAGGCAGGTGGATCATCTGAGGTCAGGAGTTCGAGACCAGCCTGACCAACATGGAGAAACCCCGTCTTTACTAAAAAAGAAATGCAAAATTAGCCAGGCATGGTGGCACATGCCTGTAGTCCCAGCTGCTCAGGAGGCTGAGGCAGGAGAATCGCTTGAACCTGAGAGGCGGAGGTTTCAGTGAGCCGAGATCGTGCCATTGCACTCCAGCCTGGGCAACAAGAACAACAGTCTGTCTCAATAAAAACAAAAACAAAACTCCACTCATAAAATAAAAACAGAATATTATGGTGAAGAGACATTCAAAGAAGAAGAGGCCCTTATATATTTAAGTATAGTTGACAAAATTTTTAAACATCAATGAAAGTACTACAAAAAGTACTTTTCTAATGTCTCACTTAAAAAGGTGAAAGAGAGAGAGACACACACACACAGAAAGACAGAAATAGATGCACACTAAAGGAAAATATTTTGAGACATAGAGGATTGATCCAGGGAAACCAGTAACCACTGATAGGAGTTTTAGAGGAGAAAATGGAATGGAGGGGTGAAAATTACTAAAGAAATAATCATTTTCCAAGACTTTAGAGGAAAAAAGTCAGTCTTCAGAATGAAAAGGCCTAGCAAACACAGAGCATGTTGAATGAAAAAAAGAACATTCAAATTTGGACCCATACTACATATCCTAGAGTGCCAAGGATAAGTTAAATACCCAAAAGCTTCCAGTGAGAAATAAAAGGCAGGTAATGTTGGTGTTCACAACAGCAACACCGACTCTCAGAAGACATGGAGCAATGCCTTCAAAAGTGCTAAGAGAAAATGATATTGAACTTAAACTTTGATATCCAGTCAAACTGTCAGTAAGGCATGAGAGAAAAATAAAGATATTTTCTGACATTTAGGGACTCTGAAGTTTCTCCAAATTCATCCTTTTGGTAAAACATTGCTTGAGGATGTACTCCAGCAAAATGAAAAGGAGTCCAAGATAGAGAATGATAGGGGAATCCAAGACGCAATAGTTCTAAACTAGGAGAGCAATGAAAATACATCCCAGAATGACAGTTGTATAGCAGATCTGGAAACAAGTCAGTGAATATTAGATCACTCGACAAATAGCGTGATTAAAAATGGAATTATCTTAATGATAGAGTAAAAAAGACATATCTGCCCATGTGCCTATACAAGGGGGAAAAAGACAGTTGAAATGCCAGGAAAAACATAAAAGTCCTGTAAGGAAATAATAGTCCAAATTGTAAGCAAACTAAAATGTGACCTGATTCTGAGCAAATCTCAGAAGAGAATATTCTTCTTTCTTTTATTTCTATTTTTTTATGGGTTTTCTGGTGAGAAGCAGAAAATCTGCTAGACAAATTCTAAAAGAGCTTAACTTCTTTCTCTAAGTGGCCCACATTTATTGATACGGAGTTACATATTCTTCTTTGTGGATCCATTTATCCTTGGCTCTCCAGTAAACAGTACTTACATAATCATAATATTGTAAAAATGATTGATTTATTTGTTTATTATTATTTTTTAGAGACAGGCTCTTACTCTGTCAGGCTGGAGTGCAGTGGCATGATCATAGCTCGCTGCAGCCTCAAACTTCTGGGCTCAAGGGATCCTCTTGCCTTAGCCTCCCAAAGTGCTGAGATTACAGGCATGAGCCACCACATCTGGCTTTAAAATTTTATTTGACATTTTATTTCAAATTTTATTTTATTCCAAATTTCATAACAACAGACAGAGCATGGAAGACTTATTCATGATTATACAATATATCAGATTGCTTTTAGCTGAACAGTGGCTGAAACCATAAATAGGGGTTTATTTTTCTATTGTTATGAGGCAGCCAGAAGTGGTCAGCCCAGAGATGCACATGATTAAGAAAGCCACCAAGATCATCTACATTTCTCCATCCAGCTTCAATGTCCTGTATTATTTAATTTCTTTCTTTCTTTCTCTTTCTTTCTCTCTTTTTCTTTCTTTCTTTCTTTCTTTCTCTTTCTTCCTTTTTTTTTTTGAGACGGAGTTTCACTCTTGTCACTATGACTGGAGTGCAATGGCGGGATCTCAGCTCACTGCAACCTCTGCCTTCCAGGTTCAAGTGATTTTCCTGCCTCAGCCTCCTGAGTAGCTGGGATTACAGCCACGTGCCACCATGCCCAGCTAAGCTTTGTATTTTTGGAGAGACAGGGTTTCACCATGTTGCCCAGGCTGGTCTCGAGCTCCTGATCTCAAGTGATGCGCCAACCTTGGCCTCCCAAAGTGCTGGGATTACGGCATGCACCACCATGCCCAGCTAATTTTTATATTATTAGTAGAGATGGGGTTTCACCATGTTGGCCAGGCTGGTCTTGAATTCCTGACCTCAGGTGATCTGCCCACCTTGGCCTCCCAAACTGCTGGGATTACAGGCCTGAGCCACCACGCCCGGCCTATTTAATTTCTTAAGGATTTAATGAAATTTTATTAAATGTTTTTATTAAAATAAAGTGATTCATGTTCTAGAACTTTATGTTCATCCAGTTGAAATATTTAAAAATTCTATCTACATATAGAAAGGTATATCGTACATATTTATGTATGTCTTAGTCAATTCAGGCTGCTATAACAGAATGCTATAGACTAGGTGGCTTAAGCAACAGAAATTTATTTCTCATAGTTCTGGAGGTTGGAAAATCCAAGATCAAGGCACAGACATATCTGGTGTCTGGTGAGAGCCCATTTTCTTGTTTATAGGTGGATGTTTTCTGGTTGTATCCTCACATACAGTGAAAAGAAAGATCACTTGATCACTTCATGCCTCTTTTTTTTTTTTTTTTTTTTTTTTTGAGACAGGGTCTCACTCTATTGCCCACTCTGGAGTGCAGTGGCAAAAACACAGCTCACTGCAACCTCCTCCTCTGCCTCCCGGACTTAAGCAATCCCTCCACCCCAGCCTCCTGAGTAGCTGAGACTACAGGTGTGTGCCACCATGCCTGGCTAATTTTTGTATTTTTTTTAGAGATTTTTTAGAGATGTTGCCCAGGCTGGTCCTGAACTCCTGGGCTCAAGCAATCTGCATGCCTTGGCCTTCCAAAGTGCTGAGATTATAGGCATGAGCCACTGGGCCTGGCCCATCTCTTCTTATGAGGGCACTGATTCTATTCATGAGGACTCTGCCTTACAACCTAATTACCTCCTAAAAGCTCCTCCTCCAAATACCATCACATTGGGGATTTAGGCTTCAACATATGAATTTTGGGGGTACACAGACATTCAGTCCATAGTATGCATATCTGTATATTTATCTATAGCTATAGCTCTATCTACACCAATTTAAGAGTAATATGATTTTATATGAATAATATGAATTGCTTAATATTACAAAACATTCCTCAGTTGCCTTGTGCAGCTTCTGCAATTAGCATAAAATCATAAATATTCTGGAAACACAAATTGGAACACAAAGAAAAGCAAGAAAATGGACAATTCACACTCATGGGAAATGATGGTGTGACATGAGAGTCTGTTGCATTCATGCTTTTTGAGGAGGATTTGATGAGTTTGTTAATTTGTCTTTTTTTCTAATTTCTACACTTAAATCCTCCCTGTACTTTGAAGACAGTGTCTATGTCCGACATCAGCATTGGTACAATCTATAAAACCATCCTGGCATTCAAATATCGTCACTCTTTGTTTTGAGGACATAGAGCAAGAGATGGAGAAGTGTTTCCCCAGGGCCTGAACAGTGTTAGTAACCAGAGAAGATGTTTAGGATTACTTGATCACACTGTAATGGCAGATACAAGATCCTGAGTGACAGGAGCCCCAAGTATTCTTTAATGCGGGCTTCCCCAACCCCCAGGCTGCAGTACTGCTCTGTGACCTGTTAGGAACCAGGCCGCGGGGCAAGTGAATGTTACCACCTGAGCTCTGCCTTCTGTCAGATCAGAGGTGGCACTGGAATTCCGTTGGAATGAGAACCTTATTGTAAACTGCACATGCGAGGAATCTAGGTTGTGAGTTACTTATCAGAATCTAACTACAGTTTCATCCCAAAACCATCTCGCCCTGTCCCACCGTCCATGGAAAGGTTGTCTTCCTCCGAAACTGGTCCCTGGTGCCAAAAAGGTCGGGGGCCGCTGCCTTAACACATTTGTGTGCTTGTGGTGTATTTGCTCTCTAAAGTACAAGGCCCCAGGCAAAGACTCTTCGAGCCTGGGTCTGGGGCAGCATTGCTGCAGCCTCCTCTCTACCTCATCCATATCGCATAGACAAGAGCATGGCCTCTGGGTCAGGCAGACCTGAGCTCGTTCCCAGTTCTGCCCCCTGGAAGTCTTGTGACTTTCAGCCATTGACTTTCCTGGAGCCTCAGCATCTCCATCTGCAAAGTGGGGGATCTAACAGGATCCTATTATCTAACAGGATTCTCTTCCAGGGTTGTTAGTGCAGGCCTGCCCCTAACACTTGCAGAGCCTGGGGCAAAAGCAAGAATGGAGGCCTAGGTGCAGTTCACCCCCTGCTTTTCCCACACTGACTTCTCCACTCTATGTAGACATAAAAACTCATGTGTCCTATCTCTATTCACACATCCTCCCATCTCTGAATACCTCTGCCCTTGGCCATCCTTCGGGCCCAGGAGTGTACAGACTGATGGCATGGTGCACCTTCGGGAAGGATAGACTGCTGGGAGAGGGGGCCTACGCAGACCCTAGAACTAGCCTTTGGGGTCCCAGGTACTCAAAGCATTGTCTAGATGGGGCTAGATGGGGGACTTAGGGGAGGAATGAGCATGAGTTCTAGTTGGACAGATCTCCTGGGACCCTCGGACTCCTCTCCTGTGGGGAGGAGGAAGACCAGGCCCTCTAAAGCAGAGGGCCCAGAGCAGGGCCCTGGTTATCTGGCTCTGAGGTGGTCCTGATAGTGCACAGTCCGTGAGATGATGTTTATAAACTGCTTAGGACAATGCTTGGCACTTATTAGGTGTTGAACACATATTAAGTGCTCAATAAATATTAGTTGTTAATATTATTGTTATTAATATGAGAATCTGAAGGCTGAATCTCCCTTTCAAGGATGTGATGGGAGTAAGTGAGATCGTGCAGAAGTACCGACTCTAAAGGCATTTGGATGAGATGAGTTGGCATCCCAGTGGGTACCGAGGCCGATGTTGCAGGGTGAGTGTCCAACCTGCTTGCTGGAGGCACAAGGGACTGTTCTGCCCCCTGGAAAGTATAATCCCTTGCGTTGTGTCCTTCTCAAGGTGCTTAAGAGTTCTGCAATGACAGAGAATGACTTGGTAGGGGCCTTTTCAGAGATCAATAAACAGAAGCCTAGGATAGGCTGTAGCTCTGCTAAAATCTATGTTAATGGGGCACTACTATGTGCAGATTCTATGCTACAGTTTCTCTCTACAACTCTGTGAAGGACACACATTTCACAGATGAGGAAACTGAGCCTCAAAAGGTTAAATGACTTGGTCAAGGTCATGTTGCCAGGGAGGGGTAGAGTGTCTGACTCCCAGGGCCAAGCTGTTTCCATTGCACTATGATTCTATGTCTAAGGCACAACTCGCGGACAGAGGGTGAAAACCTTCCTAGGGAAGCCCCAGCTAAGTTCCAAACAGGGATAATGACAGTGTGGATTATGAAAGTGATCAGTTCCAGGAAGCATGCAGTAAATCCTGCTAGCTGAGCCCAGCCCACCCTGGGGCTGCTGTGTGACCTTGGCAAAGGCTCTATTCTCATCCACTCCTATATCTGATGGTTGCTTGACAGAGGCTGGTGGAGGAGGAGGCCGCTCTGGTCTCTGATAGGCCCTAGTTCAGGCCCTTGATGGCATGAATGAAAATGATCTCAGAGCTTGGGTTTGTCTTCAGCTCTGTTGAGGATGGTGGTGTGGGTGACAGCTGGAGATCACCCCCAGTCCCCAGTGCCAGCCTCCAGGGACTTCAGCTTTCTAAGCTGTTTAGCTAAAAAGTCATCTCCTAGGGGGTCTGCTTAGGATGCTGTTTCTGCACCTCATCTTCTTCCTGGTTCATGCCTTCCAGGTCATCCAGTCCTAAAGACTGATCCAAATAACCAAACCAGGGCAGCTAATGCCCTCAATGTCTTGACCTTGGAGATTTCCTTTAGATACACACAGCCTCCATTCATGACTGATTCAGTGCTCAAGCCCGTTAAACAGCCACGTTTGCACAATGAGGCATTCTGGGCTATGCCAGGAGAGCCTGGCCAAGATTAGGTTACCCACAAAGCGGATCCTGTACAAGTAGTTTCTTTGGGTGGAGATTCCAGAAAGCAATGGTGGGGAATTGGGGAGGTGAGGCAAGGAAGGAGGCCACTGTAGGTTACATTAATGAGCAGGTTACTGCTGTGAGCTTTTGAAGCTCAGTGCTTCTAGAGACTTCTGGGAGACAGCATAGAATGAGTCTCAGAGTTGTTCCTTTTGAGGGGTAAAGATGCTGGGATATTTACCCACCGATCTACACTTGTCATTGGCTAAGGGCTGTTCCCAGTGACTTTATCTCCCCAGTACTCCTGGCCTGCCCTGTGCATGGGTCAAGCAAGCTTGTGCAGGAAGAGAAAGCCTCCAGGCAGAGTCGTAGGACCTTGCAGTAGGCAGCCACCTGTCACAGGTACATGTGTGTGGTGGTTACAGGATCTGCAACAGAAGCAGCCCCTTTTGGTCCTGCTGGATTAGGGTAAAACAATGCTCTGAGCCACCAGACAACCAAGAGTGAAAACTTTATTGCCCCAAGTACTTTACATGAATGTGACCAACACCACATTTGGGCAAATATATAAAAAACACAACCTATTGTACAATTATTCCACCTTCTCGATTCATGCACTGTATAGACACTTCCCAGGTTTCTCTCCTTGGAAGGGGTGGCACGACGGATGGGTTTCACGGGCAGCAGCTGCACTTGTCTGAGCCTCCTTTGCAGATGCAGCCCCGGGCACATTTGGCACAGCCCGGGGGGCAGCAGGGACAGCAGCCTGAAAGAGTCAGGAGATGCGCAGATCCGCTGTGGGTCAACAATCCCATCTCACCACTGCCCATCCCACCACTTAGAGGAAGTAGGAAAAGAGGGGTGTGTGCATGAGGTTTCAATCCACATTAGCAAAAATGCTGGGACAGGAGGTTGAGGGATGTTAGAACTGGAAGGGATCCCAGGGACCATCTAGAGTCTATCAGAAGCCCACAGAAGGGAGGGGGTTTGCCAAGGTCATGAGACAGTGGCAAAGGCAAGACTAGAACCTAGAGCTCATGACTGCAGGCCAGTGCTGTATCCCTGTTACCACTGGGAAGGACAGAACCTCCCCTCAGTCCTCTTCCTGCTCCAAACACTATGGATGCCCTTATCCCTGGGTGGGCTGCAGCCATGGAGAGCTCTGCCATAGGTCTCTACATGGTTCACATTTCAGATCTCTCCCAAATGGGTAAAAGGCATCTAGACCCCCTTCCACCAAGCCCTAATCCACCATGGCTGGAGGATTGAGGATGGGGATTGGATCTTTCTTTTCTTTCTCTTTCTTTCTTCCTTCCTTCCTTCCTTCCTTCCTTCCTTTCTTTCTTTCTTTCTTTCTTTCTTTCTTTCTTTCTTTCTTTCTTTCTTTCTTTGCTTCCTTCTTTCTTTCTTTCTTCTTTCTTTCTTTTCCTTCCTTCTTTCCTTCCTTCCTTCCTCCCTTCCTTCCTTTTCTTTTTTGACTGAGTTTCACTCTTGTCACCAAGGCTGGAGTGCAATGGCGTGATCTCCACTCACTGCAACCCCTGCCTCCTGGGTTCGAGCAATTTTCCTGCCTCAGCCTCCCGAGTAGCTGGGATTACAGACACCCACCACCATGCCCAGCTAATTATTGTATTTTTAGTAGAGATGGGGTTTCACCATGTTGGCCAGGCTGGTCTTGAACTCCTGACCTCAGGTAATCCACCCACCTCAGCCTCCCAAAGTGCTGGGATTACAGACGTGAGCCACTGCACCTGGCCTGGATTGGACTTTTCTAACTCCCAGCCCATGGTGCCCCCAGTCACCATACTCACTCTTCCGACACGTTTTACAGTTGCAGGTTGTGCATTTGCAGTTGTCTCCACACAAGCAGATTCCTCCTAGAAGACAGGACAGAGCCACCACAAATGTGAGGATGGAGATGGAGTGGGGAACATAAGGCATGATGCCGACTGTCAGAGTGGCAAGGCTCCTGGGCTGTCCTTGGGGACTAGCTGGACAAGAGGGTGACAAGGCTGCTGAGCATCACCTCAGTGTCAAGGACCATGCAATAGTCCACAGTCACAGGCCATGGATGGGAACTGGCATGGCTGCATCAATCATGCCTGGGATAACTGTAAAAATGCAGATTCCTGGGACCAACCCTTGAGATGTTCTGATTCATAAGTCTTGGTGGCGAAATGGAGTCCATATTTTTGAAAAGCACCCCAAATAATTCTTATGTACAATAAGAACCAACAGACGAGACCAGCGTTTCTAAGCCCAAGGTTCCTCTGAGTACTATCAAAGCCTTTCACACCCTCTTGGCTAGGCACAGTGGCTCATGTCTGTAATCCCAGCACTTTGGGAGGTCAAGGCAGGGTTGGCCAACATGGGGAAATCCCATCTCTACGAAAAAAAAAAAAAAAAAAATTAGCCAGGTGTGGTGGCAGACACCTGTAATCTCAGCTACTAGGGAGGCTGAGACATGAGAATCTCTTGAACTTGGGGGATGGAGGTTGCAGTGAGCCGAGATCGCACCTCTGCACTCCAGCATGGGTGATGGAGTGAGACTCTGTCTTAAAACAAACAAACAAAAACCCCTTTCACACCCTTGTCACCTTCACAAGTCAAGATGAAAACTGTGAATGGTTTAAGAAAGGTCAAGGAACGTCAGTGAACTCAAAACAAGAGCCACAGAGCCACACCTTGTTTTGTTTCTTCCTTTCCTTCCTTCCTCCCTTCCTTCCTTCCTTTCTCCCTTCTTCATTCCTTCCTCTTTCTTTTTCTTTCTTTCTCTTTTTCTCTTTCTCCCTTTCTTTCTCTCTCTTTTCTCTTTCTCTCTCTCCTCCTTTCTCCCTTTCTCTTTCTCTCTCTCCTTCTCTCTCTCTCTCTCTCTCCTTTTCTCTCTTTCTCTCCTTGTCTCTTTCCTTCTTTCCTTCCGTTCTTTCTTCCTTTCTTTTGACAGGGTCTTGCTGTCACCCAGACTGCAGTGTCATGGTGGGAACACAGCTCACTGTAGCCTCAAGTTCCTGGGCTCAAGTGATCCTCCTGCCTCAGCTTCCTGAGTAGCTGGGACCACAGGCACGCACCACCACACCTGGCTAATTTTTTAAAGTTTTTGTAGAAGCAGGGCCTTGTTATATTGCCCAGGCTGGTCTCAAATTCCTTGGGCATAAGTGATCATCCTGCCTTGGACTCCCCAAGTGCCAGGATTACAGATGTGAGCCACCACCTTGTTTTTATATCATAATGATCATCTACACTTAAAAAAAATTGTCCCATTTTTCATTTTGAGTTTCAAAATGCTGGAAGCTTCTGCCTCTTTTGCAAGTTTTTGGTACAGAGATGTCCTGTTAAGGACAAGGGAGTCTTGTGAGACTTCATTTTCTTTCTTTCTTTTTCTTTTTTTCCCTTTTTTTTTTTTTTGAGAAAGGGTCTTGCTCTGTTACCTAGGCTGGAGTGCAGTGGTGCAATCCTAGTTCGCTGCAGCCTCGAACTCCTGGGCTCCAGTGATCCTCCCATCTCAACCTCCTGAGTAGTTGGGACTAAGGTGCACACTACTACGCCCAGCTAAGTTTAAAAAAAATTTGTAGACATGGAGTCTTGCATGTTGCCCAGGCTGGTATTGAACTCCCGGCCTCAAGTGATTCTCCTGCCTCAGCCTCAAAGTGCTGGGACTACAGTTGTGAGCCACAGCACCCAGACTTGTGAGACTTCTTCATACCATTTCCATGACTGTAAAAGCCCAGGATGGCTTTGAACCCTGATTTCTCTCCTGGCCAACATGCTCCTGTGGAATTAAGCAGTTTCAGAGACTCAAGAGTCCACATAAGTTAGGGGAGTCCACAACTCTCCTGACATCTGCAGGTGCTTAATGGTTTTAGCACTTTCATAGCAGCTCTGGGATGTGGTTGGCTGGGAATAAGGAACATCAGTCTACAGATGAGGAAACTGAGGACCAGAAAGAATAAGCGCCAGGGAGGGGACGGCAGCAATGGACCCAAACCAGGTTGCCAGGTTCTGGACCAGAGCTCTTCTCCTCACCCTGGTGGCTGCCCTTAGGGGCCAACGCTAGAAAGACCAAAGTTTGCATGTCCCCCTCTCAGCCATTCCCTGAGCCAGGATATCGATTCTAGAAAATCAGGCTGGGAGCCAACAGAGAGTGGGAGCTGCCCCACAGGTGGCCAGTCCACCTGTTGGCTCCCAGGACGAATCCCATTGGTGGCTCCTAATCGGAGGGAAGAGAAGTTTTCATCAGGGACCTGCAGGCTCCCTGTAGGAAGCTGGTCCAAGGTTCCCAGACCCCAGGGAGGGCTTCTTTACTCACCAGACATACAGACACATTCCCTGGGGTCCATGGTCCAGGTGTCCGAAAGGCTCCAGTGCTGTCACAACTGGGGAAGGGAGGCTGAGTGAGCAGCAGCCAGAGGCTCCCCATTTATAGCCATATGGGTGTAGTCTGCAGCTCACCCCACCTCTCCCTGGGGCCAGACGCCCTGCACACGGCCCAGCCAGACGCCTTGGGCTGGGAGTTGGGAAGAGCAGGCAGAGGAGGGCAGAGGAGAGGCCGAGCAGTACAGTCATTTGGGTGGCTTTTCACCAGGGCTGCAGGTGGCTGCACCCACCTCACCTGCCCACCTGGAAAAGTTTCAGGGAACCAGGCTCAGGCTCAAATGCACACATGGAGCTCAGGTTGGCAGCTATGTCCACCCTGTCTCCAAGTCCTATAAGTCCTATGCATTCTATTATCTGCCATTTCTGTTCCCTCCTTCACAGGGGCTCCTCCTGCCTCGGCTCAGGGCCTCATCCTATCTCCCTAGTTGACTGTAAAAGCCCTTACTATGGGCAGGCAGGGGCCTCTATCCTTGGCCCTGAGCTTTAGAAGTTCCCACCAAGAACCTCTACTGGCCGCACCCTCCCCATGAGTGAGAGGGTGGAAAATCAGGGAGTTGTGCCCATCCAGAGCGCACAACCTTTCCTTCTAGACCACACACAAAGCAGAAGCAGCAAGAGGGGACTTGGGGGAGATTTAACCACCTCTTCACTCTCCATTATAACCCCATTCTTTGGTATGGGCAGCTGACTACTTTTCAGTTTGTTTGCTAGTTTTGAGTTGGGGATGCATTATGTTGCCTAGGCTAGAGTGCAGTGGCACGATCTCAGCTCACTGCAACATCCACCTCCCAGGTTCAAAGGATCCTCCTACCTCAGCCTCCTGAATAGCTGAAACCACAGGCACAAGCCCCCACACCTGGCTAATTTTTTTGTGAATTAGAGATGGGGTTCTGCCATGTTGCCCAGCCTGGTCTTGAACTCCTGAGCTCAAGTGATCTGCCCACCTCGGCCTTCCAAAGTGCTGGGATTATAGGCGTGAGCCACTGTGCCCGGCCTACCTTTCAGTCTTTTGTAAAGTGCCCTGTAGAGGATGCAGCTACTAGCTTCCCTGACAAGCTGCCATCCGCACCCAATCCCCATTGAGAAATTCTGGAGCTGGTGCTGATTACACTTCCTCCAGGAAGCCAACTCTGATCACTCCCTTTCTTAGTTGGGAGAAATCTCTCTCTCTGTATCCCTTGGCTGATGTGTCTGTACATTTCTCATGACATTTACTACTTGCTAAGCTGCTGTATGATTATTTGTCTTCATGGCTCTTACCTTTCTCACCCCAATCTGGGAACTCTCAGGTAAAAAACCTGTGCCTGAAGCATCTCTAAACCTGTTCAACGTTCTGCACAATGTTGGATGAATGGATGAATTAATCAGATGAGTAATCACATGACTGAAGGCATGAGTGAGAGAGTGGATATACAAGTGAACAGATGACTAAGTGAGTGATGAGTGGACAAACGCATGTATCTCCTGCGTGTGGCTCTACTGAGGACCTCTGCTGAAATATACTGTTGCCATTCAGAAAGGCAAAAAACGGGCCTGGCCATAACCAGTGGAGATCATTCCTCCCAGTTCTCAGCTTGGTGGGGTCTCCATCATTCATCCATAAGGACCACCTGGGCCTCAGTCTGACCCATGGAACCATGGATTTTGGGCTGAGAGCTTCTAATGAGGAGAAAGGGATTTGGATCCATGGTCATCAGCAGGTCACTGTGGCAGGCACCGGGGAGGGGAGGAGGGGGCAATACTGTAGTGATCCCCAAGTGGTGCCTCCCTTAAAGGAGTTCACAGCCTAGTAGGGGACATGTATTCATTTATCACCCTCCAAGGGCCAGGCACTGTCCTGGGCACTGGGGAGCCAATGGTGAGTAAAAGCAGTTTATGGTTCAGAAGGTCGGGAGGACATCTCAGCCCAGGAGACCTATGACCCGGTGGGGCTGCTCCCAGAGTCTTGAAGCTGGATGCATCTTCCCGGGCTTGCACCCCTAGCCCAGTTCCGGCATATCTCTCGTGGCAAGCCTAGCCTCCTCCACCTCTTGGGCTGCCCTCCAGCAAGTATTAATGGTTTAGAGGGTCTGGCCTAACCAAGTGAGACCAGAGAGAGGAAGAGATTTCCCTTCACCCTTATTGAAGCCATCTCTCTCCCTCCTCTGCCTAGGCCAGGAATCGCTTTTTCCTTGGATGATGGACAGTGTGAAGTTTCTTAAGGCCCCAACTGAATGATAATATCAAAACCAGGCCAGATGTGGTGTCTCATATCTGTAATCCCAGCACCTTGGGAGGCTGAAGCGGGAGGATTGCTTGAGCCCAGGAGTTCAAGCTGCTTGACCTCTCTGAGCCTCAGTTTCCTGATCTGCAAAATCTAGCTCGTGCAAATGACAACCCTACAGCACTGTTGTTGTGGAGGTTAAATGAGAGAATATATATTAAGCACTGAGTTCAAAATCTGGTGCAATATTATTATCACCAACATTATTACTATTAATATGATTATCACAATCTGTGTCTAATACAAATTGGTAGTTTAGTTTGGCCACCCACCCATTTGTATGTTTCAGGCTCATAGATCCCCACATGGTTCTGCAGTCCTGAGCAGGATGCATTCATCAGCCATAAATACTGTGGAGTTTTAGTCCCGGGGCTCCCAGCTTTTACACTCAACTTAACTTTTGGGTCCCAGGGCCAAGAGAGCACGGGGCACTGTCCTTTCTGATTCTCTTTGCTGCAGTTTCTGTTTGTTTGGAGGCAAAGTTGACCTTTCACCTACAGAGGCCTCTCCTGGGGGTATTTCTGGCCTTATATATAGGATTAGGCAGAAGAGCGTGGGGGTAAAATCAGAGCGGGCAGAGTGGCCTATGGGGCACCAGCTTGACTCCTAGATGATCAGCACTAGAAGAACCCTGATAAGTCGGAAGCCAGCCCCTTGTTGTCCAAATAGGAAAACAGGAGCCCAGAGAGACGGGGCCAAGCCCTGCCACTGAGCTTAGGCTGGTGACAGGGGATATTTGAATTTGACTTCTCAACTTGTTGCTGGCAGTCATGCCTTACATCCGAAGCCCTCGTGACGGAATGGTTCAGCACATTAAAGCCTCTGTGGCTTTATAAGCTGTTTATTAATTAATTTTTTGTTAGAAAAAAGTTCAAACATACTAAAAAGTACAAAGAAGAGTATTCCAAACACCACTGTATCTACCACCCAGAATTAACAGATGTTGACACTGCCCTATTTACTTCAGCTCTTTTAATTATAATTAATAAAAATTTAACAGGGCTTAGCACGGTGGCTCATGCATGTAATCCCAGCACTTGGGGAGGCCAGGGCGACAGGATCACTTGAGCTCAGGAGTTCGAGACCAGCCTGGCCAACATAGCAAGACCTTGTCTCTACTAAAAAAAAAAAAAAAAAAAAAAAAAAAAAAAAAGCCAGGTGTGACGGCATGTGACTGTAGTCGTAGCTACTTGGGAGGCTGAGGTGAGAGGATTGTTTGAGCCCAGGAATTCAAGGCTGCAGTGAGCTATGATTGCACCACTGAACTTCAGCCTGGGTGACAGAGCAAGGCTCTATCTCAAAAATAAATAACTAAATAAATAAATTAACAGGCTAATAGCTCTAAACACCATCTATGTGCTGGTTGCCCTCAACTTATGCTTTCAACCCAGCCTCTCTTCCGAACTCCAATCTCATAGACTGGCTGCTACTCCACACCTCCATGTGAATGTCAAACAGCATCTCAAATTCCTCCTATCCCCAACTGAGCTCCTGCTCCTGCTTACCTCCTGCTAGATCCTCCTGCAGTCTTGTCTGCCTCCATGGCTGCCACCTGATTCCAGCCACCATCATCCCCCCTAGACTCAGCACTTGTTTCCTAACTGGCACCCCCACCTCTGCCCTTTTTGCTGTCCTTTTTACCTCTTTCCAAACTCTCTAATTAGCCACACAACACTCAGAGTGATTCTATTAAAATAAAAGTTACAGCCAGGCATGGTGGCTCATGCCTGTAATCCCAGCATTTTGGGAGGCCGAGGTGGGTGGAACACGAGGTCAGGAGTTCCAGACCAGCCTGGCAAACATAGTGAAACCCTGTCTCTACTAAAAACACAAAAATTAGCTAGGCATGGTGCCGTGTGCCTGTAGTCCCAGCTACTCTGGAGGCTGAGGCAGGAGAATCGCTTGAATCTGGGAGGCGGAGGTTGTGGTGAGCTGAGATCCCGCCACTGCACTCCAGCCTGGGCAACAGAGCGAGACTCTTGTCTCAAAAAAAAAAAAAGAAAAGAAAAAAAAGTTACATCATGTCACTGCTCTGCTCAGAATCCATTAGAAGCTTTCCATCTCACTCAGTAAACAAAAAAGCTCTTGGCCACCAGGTCAGCCCCTGTTCCCTCTCTGCCTTTGGCACTTCCCAGCCTCTCTGCCTGCTTAGTACTTGAACTTGTCAATCATGCCTCAGCCCCAGAGCCTTTGCACATCTCTAAAACATCTTCCCCTAGATATCTGCTTGAACTGTCTGGAGATATTTTTCCCCTCCTTCAGGTGAGGTAATCTCTGGCCACCTTATCTAAAATGTCCACACTACGTGCATGCCATTTTGCTTTCTTTTTCCTCTTTGGTACTTATCACCATGAAACATACTATATATTTTGCATATTTGTCTTGTTTATTGTCTGACTCCTTTTCCAAAATGTGAGCTTCACATGTGCAGGGATTTTGGTCTGTTTTGCTCACTGCCATATACTCAGTGTCCAGAAAAGTACCTGGAAAAAAGCAGGGGCTCAATTTGTTGAATGTAATATATTGAAGTTCCTTTTATATTTCTTCCCACACTCCTCCCCTCTCTCTCCAAAGGAAGCCAATGATAAAATTCATGTGTATTCTCCCCATTCTTGTTTTTATTCTTTTCTTATATATGTGTATACATATATACAGTATTGCTTTATAGGTTTTTAAAAAGTACATAAGTGGTACTATAACATAAATACTGTTCCACAACTGTTTTTTCCTTCCATCATTATGGTTTTTTTGTTTTTTGCTTTTTTGAGGTGGAGTCTCGCTCTGTTGCCCAGGCTGGAGTGCAGTGGCGCAATCTCGGGTCACTGCAACCTCCACCTCCCAGGTTCGAGCGATTCTCCTACTTCAGCCTCCCAAGTAGCTGGGATTACAGACTCCAGCCACCACGCCCAGTTAATTTTTGTATTTTCAGTAGAGACAGGGTTTCACCATGTTTGCCAGGCTTGTCTCGAATGCCTGACCTCAGGTGATCCACCCGCCTCAGCCCCACAAAGTGCTGGGATTACAGGCGTGAGCCACCATGCCCCTCCCCATCACTATGTTTTTGAGATCTATCTATGCTGATGCCTGATTATAATATCATATTGTATGAATATGCCATATTTTACTTATCCATTCCCCTACTGACATTTAACTTGCTTCCACATATCCTCTATTACAAAAATGCTGCAAGGAATAGCCCCGTTCGTGTCACGCAGATGAGTGTTCATTCCTCCCTAGAAGGATGGCTAGGTTGTATGGGGCACTTGATCTCCAAAGATCCTATGCCAATTTATGCTCCTTCTAGCAATTTCTGAGAGTCCCTAATTCCCCAGTACCTCCTCCGATACTTCCTTTATTCAGACTTTGAAAAGTGTGCCCATCTAATCAGTGTGAAGAAGTGCAGTGGTATCTAACTGAGGTACAATGTGTATGTTTCTGCCTCCCAGCTTCATCAACCATTAACATCCGGAGAGTGAGCCATGGTCCAGTCTTCCCCATGTTGACTGTGTGTCTCATCAGCCTTTCACTCCTTAGCAAGAGACAGCACGGTGAAGATCATGGGCTGCAGACCTTCAGACTTGGTTTTCATCCTGGCTCCTCTCTCTGGTTGCTGTACAACCTCAGACACGCCCCCTTGTCCCTGTGAACTTCAACTACAAAATGGGGATAAGTGGGTCTACTCATGAAGTTATGGTGAGAACTGAGAAAATAAAGGTCTGACGTTTAACACACCAAGTGTTCAAGGAATGGTAGATGATATTAAGCTTTCATGTTTATAGTGGAGGGATAAGGCAACTTGATATGGAGTCACATATATTTGGAGTTCAGCCCCAATGCTTTCAACAAGGCACATCACCTCTCTAAACACAGTGTGTCATCTTTAAAAGGAGGATGATTATAAATGGAAGAACTACTGTCTTAGAGTAGTTCTAAGAAAGCCTCTCTCCCCAACCCAAATATATGCACAAACACACACAAAATTCTGCTTTTCTGGGCCTCAATTCCACTCTGGGAGCCCCGGTAAGGAACTCCACAGCCAATGTGTAGCCAGCCTCCCAGGAGGTGGGTCTCAGCGCTGTGGATTGTAAAAATCAGGCCAAGGCTAATTAGGAGTTGCCTTGCTCAGGGCCCAAACCACCTGTGCACTTGGCAACCTTCACAGACTCTCCGGGGCTTGCGGCTGCTGGTTAATTACATGGGACTCGGCTCCACAGCTATAATTTAGTACCCACTGGGCAAGTGAAATCCTCTGCTTTGCACACAGCCCCCAGGAAGGATGAATAAGGCTGAAACCAACAATTACCCACACTCATTGCCCCCAGCAGCAAAGTGACTGGTCCAGGTTGGCTGGCAGCCCAGATGCAGGCTTTGGAGTGGGTGAGGAGTCTCCCCATCCGTCCTTTCCTCCTTCCCTCCTCTTTTCTTTCTTTTCTTTGTTCTTTTCTTCCTTGCTTGCTTTCTCCTTCCTCTGTTTTTTTTTTCTGTCTTTTCTTTCTTTCTTTTAAAGACAGGGTCTCACTCTGTCACCCAGGCTGGAGTGCAGTGGCACAATCAGAGCTCACTGCAGCCTCAAACTCCTGAGCTCAGGGGATCCTCCTGCCTTGGCTTCTGGAATAGCTGAAACTACAGGTGTGCTCCACTGTGCCCAGCCAATTTTGTTTTTAAATTCTTTGTAGAGACAGGGTCTTGCTGTGTTGCTCAGGCTGGTCTTAAACTCCTGGCCTTGGTCTCTCAAAATGTTGGGATTATACGTGTGAGCCACCTTGCCCAGCCATTTTTTTCCTTTCTTTCTTTTTTCTTCTATCCTTCTTTAATCAATCTTTCAGCAACAATATTTAAGACCTACTGCATGCCAAGCTTTGAGCTTGCCCTCTGGATGGGGTGAATGAATCAGACACAGAGCTGAGCCGTGGTCCTTAGGAGCTTGCTTTTCTAGTAGGGGTGATGAGTATGTCCGTGACCATCAGAAAAGGAGAACGCAGGCAGTGAGGGCACACAAGGGCAAGTGGGCACTTGAACTACCCCAAGAGTGAGCACCTCCTTAAATGCTGTGTCATAGGCACCTCACCCATCTCACTCTAATCTTGTCCCTTCATTTCTGCCAGTCTAGGTAGCCTCCAGGTTCCTCATGGGATGTTGGGGCTGGACTAGGGGTATTCAAGCTGTGCATGCTTAGAGCCCCAGGGGTTCATGGAGAATGGTAGGGGCTGCTGCAGATGGGATGCTAGGTCCATCTGTCCCCGACTTTCCCTATTTATGCAGGCAACTCCTCTTTCAAAAATCCATTTTATCCTGTACATCCCATCTTTCCCCCCTCACACATAATGCCTTTATGGTACCAGGGGAGATAGTGCTGAGTGAGAACCAGTTGGAAAACTGCTGACTACAAGCCCTGCCTACCAAGGTTAGTGGACTCGCCCAGGACAACAGAGGGATTGTAGCAGACCTGCACCTGCAGTCCCAAGTGGAGGGAGCTCATGGCCCAATGCTTTTCTATGTTTTTTCTTCTTTTTCAAATTATTTTTTCGGCTGATGTGGTGGCTTATGCCTATAATCCCAGTAATTTGGGAGGCCGAGGCAGGAGGATCACTTGAGCCCAGGACTTCCAGACCAGCCTGGGCAACATAGGGAGAACTTATCTCTATAAGAAATCTTTAAAATGATGGCCGGGCGTGGTGGCTCATGCCTGTAATCCCAACACTTTGGGATGCCGAGGCAGGCGATCACAAGGTCAGGAGTTCGAGACCAGCCTGGCCAACATGGTGAAATCCCGTCTCTACTAAAAATACAAAAAAAATTAGCCGGACACAGTCGCACCCGCCTGTAATGCCAGTTACTTGGGAGGCTGAGGCAGGAGAATCTCTTGAACCTGGGAGGTGGAGGTTACATGAGCCATGCCACTGCACTCCAGCCTGGGCGACAAAGTGATATTCCATCTCAAAAAAAAAAATTAAAAAAAATTAAATGAGCCAGGAGTGGTGGCACATATCTGTAGTCCCAGCTACTTTGGAGGCTGAGGCAGGAGGATTGCTTGAGCCTAGGCGGTCCAGCCAAGAGGCTGCAGCAAGCCGTGATTGTGCCACTGCACTCTAGCCTGGGTGACAGAGGGAGACCATGTCTCCAAGGAATTTTTTTAATAGAATAGAAATTATTTTTTTATTCTCAACTATTTTTAAAACAGACCAGAATTGAGAATTAAATATGGAACCTTCTCACATTATCAAATATTAACATTAAGTTCTATTCATTTCAATGTTTTAAAGAGTTGGAAAAAGTCAAAGACTGTGGAAACCCCCTGTGTAATCTTCCCTGATCTCATTCTTCCCCCACCACCAAACCAGGGAACCAGTTTTACAAATTATGCGGTTATCATGCCCACATATAGTTTTCTTTTATTTTTATGAACTATACCGTCTCCAGACCATGCACAGTTTTCCGCTTTTACTGCATATGTATGTATCTATAAAAATTACATAGTCATGTGTTACAGGTTTATAAACCTTGTATAAAATGGCATCATTCTCCATGTAGCTTATTACCTTTTTTTTTTTTTGTCTTTTTTGTTCCTAAACTGGGAAGTTATTAAAAATCAGAGGTGTGGAAAGACAGAGGCATCCCGTGTGTCTGAGAAAATGATATAAACTGGTCCCAAAGTGGGACTGGCGAGTGCTGTGTCCCACTGAGCAATCACAGGCTGCAGCATCAGCATGTTAGAAAGAACGCTGGACCACAGAGAGGAGCCCCGCGTGACCAGAGACCTTACAACAGTGTGAAATTTCAAAATTTACCCATGATTTTAACTGCTTTATGGTATTCTACTGTGGAACTATCTCACAGTTTATCCTTTTCCCTGTTGATGGGTATGTAGACATTTCCACTTCTTCATTATGATGAACACTGTTGCAATGAATGTCCACACAGATATATTTCCTTATTTGAAATGCATCAGTTTCTCTAGGGGGCATGCCTCGGAGTGGACTTGCTGGTTTGAAGAGAATGTGCTTATTCTACTTTCCTAGATATTCCCAAATTGCTCACTGTGGAGGTTGACACTCCCACAAGCAAAGTACTCAAGTATCCATTTCTCTACATCCTTGTCAACACTTGGTATTATCAGACTTTCTAATTTTTTTTTTTTTTGTAGAGATGGTGGGGGGTGGGTCTCACTATGTTGGCCAGGTTGGGCTCAAACTCCTGGGCTCAAGTGATCCTCCCACTTCAGCCTCCCAAAGTACTGGGATTACAGGTGTGAGCCACCATGGCCGGATTCTAATTTTTGCCAGTTAAACGGTGTGCTAGGCTTTGGGTTAGCCCAACCAGATACAACAGATATGAAATGTCACTTCCTTGGTTGTGGATTTACATTTCCCTAATTACTACAGAGGCCGAGCACGCTATGGTAAATTCTCTGGCCATGTGGACCTCCTCTCTGTGGTCCAGTGTTGTTTCTAACATGCTGCACCCCATGATTGCTTGGTCGGATACAGCACTCACCAATCCCACTTTGGGACCAATTTATATCATTTTCTCAAACACACTGGGTGTTTCTGTCTTTCCACGCTTCTGACTTTTAATAACTTTCCAGTTCAGGAAGCTCAAAAATGCCGTTGGAAGATGAAGATGCTGAACACACTGGTATATCCCCAGGGAGGTCGTCCAAGGTAGCTGGGGAGTAGAGGGAGGTGGCAGCCTGGATCAGCACCCTTGGCCTTCATGTCCATGGAAAGCAGTTGCTAACCCCATGGTGGATGGTCTTACTGACCTGAGCAAGGTCAGTATTAGGCTCCTGGCACTTTATCCCCCGTTCATTTAGAATCTTTTCCTTCCGGTTGTAATTAATTCATAGCAAGGAGTTCTGGACTCAGTCTGTAATGCCTCTCACAAATACTTGAAGAAGAAAGAGGGAAGCAGAATAACTTGCAATTGACATAATTCTAGAATGCCAGAGCTCTAAGAGCAGGAACGTGGTCCAAACTTATCTCTTAGTCTCAACCCCATTTGCAGATTGGGAGCCTGAGGCCCTACAGAGGAAGTGCCTTGCCTATCATTCCACCCCAGTGCGACCCAGCTGAGTGGGCTGGCGAATTGGGAAGGAAACTCCAGGTGCCTTTGAAACCTCTTAGGCGGCTATGGAGTGTGGCCCCTTGCAAAACCAACTTCTTGGATGAAGCAACTGCGAGGACCCCACAAAGTACCATATGGCTCAAACCATGGTACAAAGAAGAAGGTTTTATGATGTCATTGAAGAGTTCAGATACCCAGAGAAGAAGCCGTTGGCGGGCATCACAGAACCGTGCGCTCAGATGTGAAGTTAACTAAGGCACCCCCGTGCACCTTAAAAAGAGTCTCTATCTCTTCTCTCGCACTCCATCTGTCTTTTGTTTGTTTGTTTGTTTCTGTTTTTGTTTTTTTGAGACTGGGTTTTGCTCTTGTTGCCCAGGATGGAGTGCAATGGTGCAATCTTGGCTCACTGCAACCTCCACCTCCTGGGTTCAAGCGATTCTCCTGCCTCAGCCTCCCAAGTAGCTGGGATTACAGGCACCTGCCACCACACCTGGCTAACTTTGTATTTTTAGTAGAGATGGGGTTTCCCCGTGTTGGCCAGGCTGGTCTCGAACTCCTGACCTGAGGTGATCCGCCCGCCTTGGCCTCCCAAAGTGCTAGAATTACATGCGTGAGCCACTGTGTCTGGCCTCATCTCGTCTTCTTTTCCTTCTTCTCCCTTTTCTCTCCTCCTCCTTTTCTCTCATTCCTCCTTTACCCTCTCACCTCTCATTTGTCTCCTGTCTCTTCTTTTCTCTCTCCTAGTGCAAGAACACCAGCCTGGGACTCAGAGCATCTAAATCCTCCAGACTCACCCACTGGCATCGCTCACTCACGAGTTCACTTCCCTGCCCCGGCCTCGATTTCCTTGAAAGAATGAGGGGTTCACACCTGGAAGACTACTCAGGCCCCTCCCAGCTCTGTTGCTGGAGTAAGGAAACAACCGTTTGGAAGATGCCTGTTCCTAAGATTTCCAGAGGGGCAACCCCCCAGCCAATGTTCCCCAAAACCAGTTTGTATAGGAGGCATTGGGATCATAGACCCTCTTGGGAGAAACCTCACTGATTGTTCCTTGTCCCTAGGCACTTTTTGCCCATGCTTTTCCCCCAAAGATATGGGTGTGAATTCAGCAGCTCAGGCCCTGCAGCCCTTGCAGGGTGCTCGACACAGAGCGGGTTTGCCAGATTTCCACCATTTCCTCCTGTTCTGAAATCCCTGGGGTCTGTGAGCTTCTGTTTGAACAACCCTCAGGTAGCAGGACCAAAGCTCAAACCAGAGAGTCCTTACCCACCTAGCAGGGATTTCACTACAAACCCAGACCATTGTACACTGGTTGTGTGTTGATTTCTCCAGTATGAATATATAGTTCTCTGAAAATAATAAGATCATTGGCTGAGTGACATGGCTCACACCTGTAATCCCAACATTTCGGGAGGCTGAGGCCAGAGGATAGCTTGAACCCAGGAGTCTAAGACCAGCCTGGGCAACATAGCAAGACCCCCATCTCCACAAATAAGTTTAAAAAATTAGCCAGGCCATTGTGGTGTGCACCTGTGGTCCCAGCTACTTGGAAGGTTGAGGCAGGAGGTCCACCTGAGCCCAGGAGGTTGAGGCTGCAGCGAGCCATGATCATGCCACTGCAGTTCAGTGGGTGACAGAGTGAGACCCTTTCTTAAAATATATATCGCAGGCTGGGTATGGTGGCTCATGCCTGTAATCCCAGCACTTTGGGAGGCTGAGATGACCTGAGGTCAGGAGTTCAAGACCAGCCTGGCCAACATGGTAAAAACCCCATCTCTACTAAAAATACAAAAAAATTAGCCGGGCATGGTGGCACGTGCCTGTAATCTCAGCTACTCAGGAGGCTGAGGCAGGAGAATCGCTTGACCTGGAAGGTGGAGGTTGCAGTGAGCCGAGATAGCGTCACTGCACTCCAGCCTGGGTGACAGAGTGAGACTCAGTCTCAAAAAATTAAAACAAATAAAAAAATAAAAATCAGATAATCTCCAATTAATGTTAGGTAGAAAAAACAAAGGCGACAGTTTGAGCATTAATAGAAGGAGAATAATTATCCACAGCATTCACTTCCTGTGTTGTAAAGGGGCTGACAGAGCTTGTTGCCCCCATCAGTAGTGCCTGTGGGTTACTGACCTAATGTCCTCACACAGATTGGATCCGGGAAGCCCAGTGTGAGAATGAGGCAAGGTGGCCACGACAACACTAGCTGGGCATGAAGGCTTGGGTGTGCTAGAATTCCTGGGCCAGATACAGGTCTGAGGGAGCCTGGGATGGACACAGATATATGCTGTCACTGCTTTGATTCTCTCTCTCTCTCTCTCTTTTTCTCTCTCTCTCTCTGTGGCCTTGGGCAAGCTACTTGTCCTCAGTTTCTCTGCCAATAAAATAGGGATAATAACATATCCCTTTAAGGGTGCTTCTTAAGAATAATTGGCCAGTTTTTGCAGGGCACTTTGAAGAAAATTGCTGTGGGGGTGTTCTACTGGCCCTGGAATTTTCCTTCGTGCAGATATCAAACAGACAAGGATGGCCAATGTTCTGATTCTGGCACTCCCAGCCAAACCACTTTCCCCAGTTCAGTTGGAAGAGAGAAAGCAGGAGGGGCTGTGATCACAGCCTGGGCCTGCCTAGAATATTAAAGGCACAACCCGGCCTTTGATGCCTGCCTGCAACGCTTGTTAATTTTAATAGGAAGTGAGCAGAGTCCAGAAGGCTCTGCCTGGCAGAAGAAAACAGGTCGAGGCCAAAGAGGATGTGTGCCAACTAAATTTAGATCTTGTTTGGCTTTGAAGTGCTTGGCCCCAGTGCTAGAATTACAGGACCCAGAGGTCAGCGGTTGGGAGGCAGGGGGCTGGGGAAAGTGTAGACCTTAGGCCCCTCAGTTCCCAGCTCAGCCAGGAGCAAACGGCCCCGTCTCAATTTAGGAATCACCTTAGAGTCAACAATATCCAGAGCTGATGAATTCTTGGGAAACTTTGAATTAAAGATCTCAAACTTAAGTACATTCAGGAGCTAGGTGGTTAATATGCAAGAGTGAAGTAGGCTGATTGTAGGTAAAAGGGGGTGGTGGGGACTATGGCAAACTGTCTGAGCTTCAGTTGAATATTGGGATTTGGGAATAAGGATCAAATTTTGCCGGCTCTTCTGATTTTTTGGGGGTGGGGGAGGGGATTGGGGCAGGGATGGAGTCTCACTCTGTCTCCCAAGAAGGAGTACAGTGGCGTAATCTCAACTCACTGCAACCTCCATCGCTGGGGTTCAAGCGATTTTCCTGCCTCAGCCTCCGGAGTAGCTGGGATTACAGGTGGGTGCCACCACGCCTGGCTAATTTTTGTATTTTTAGTAGAGATGGGGTTTCACCATGTTGCCTAGGGTGGTCTTGAACTCCTAACCTCAAGTGATCTGCCCACTTCAGCCTCCCAGAGTGCTGAGATTACAGTTGTGAACCACCATGCCCGGCTTAGCTCTTCTGATTTTATAGAGAAATTGAAAATCAGGACTGTGTGTGTGCCAGGGCAGGGGGGCAGGGTAATATTGCAATTTTTAAACATGGACAAGTTTTAAACAATGACAAGGAGCTGTTCCTTCTGGGATTTGACACTTAAGGAGCAGAACACTTCATAAGATCCTTCTGAGTCAAGTCAGTTGGAGGAGATGTTTCTTTGCCTTGAACGCTTTTAAACTTCAAGGGAGACCTCAAATCCTTCTAATTGTCAAAGCATCCATCCCTCTGTATCCACTTTGGGACTTTATAGATCTAATTCAAGCCAAACCTCCTTTTCTCCACGTGGAAGAGGCCTCATTTCATAGCTCTGTCATCTCTGTAGGCATCTGCAGTTGCCTGACAAATATACCCAGGTTTGAACGCAAATGCTCCTAAAGTGTCTTCACCCACCTTTCATCCTAGGGCTTCTGGAAAAGTAGAACACATGTACCTGCTGACATGGGCCCGAGGACATAGGGAGGCCAGAGAGTGGCATCCTTTTACCAACCCCACAGGAAGCAGGAAGATGGGATGACTGGACACTTCTTTTCTGTTGTTGTTTGTTTGTTTGAGATGGAGTCTTGCTCTGTCACTGGAGTGCAGTGTCAGGCTGGAGTGC
Source organism: Pongo pygmaeus (assembly GCF_028885625.2). Lineage (NCBI taxonomy): Eukaryota > Metazoa > Chordata > Mammalia > Primates > Hominidae > Pongo > Pongo pygmaeus. The sequence goes on along the minus strand of NC_072391.2, from coordinate 53,679,720 downwards.
AGTGGCGCAATCTTGGCTCACTGCATCCTCCACCTCCCAGGTTCAAGCAATTCTGCCTCAGCCTCCCAAGTAGCTGGGATTACAGGCATGCCACCAAGCCCAGCTAATTTTTTGTATTTTTTTTTTTTTGGTAGAGACATGGTTTCACCATGTTGGCCAGGGTGGTCTCAAATTCCTGACCTCAAGTGATCCACCCGCCTTGGCCTCCCAAAGTGCTGGGATTATAGGTGTGAGCCACTGCACCTAGGAGCCACTTCTCATGGAATGGATGCCTGGCAGAGACCCACTCATGTATTCATTCATGCATTCATTACACAAATATTTACCAAGGTCCTAAGATGTACCGGGTTCTAGACTATATGCTTCAGAGGTAGCAATCCTTTAAACTAAGCAAGTCCTTGCCCTCCTAATTCTAATAGAGGAGAGAGAAGACAGACAAATCATCACACCCATGAGTAATCACAAAGTGTGATATGTGACATGGAAGAATACAGATGCATGAAGGCAAACCCAGTTCAGACAAAGAAGGTGCCCCTTCAGCTGCAACTTGTGGAGGAAGGAGCGTTCCTGGCAGAGGGAACAGTATATGCAAGGGCCTGGCGGCTGGAAAAAGTTTGGCTTTTTTGAGAAACTGAGAGAATGCCAGTGTAGCTAGAAGTAGTGACTAAGGAGAAAGCATTTACTGCAAGAGCTAGGAATCGAATGCCCACAGGGTTTAGCAGGTTTCACAAATGAGTAATGTGAGCCAGGTCAGAGACAACAGGGAGGAGTGGGGACTGTGGCAAACTGGAGAAAACATGACCTGTAGAAAAGAGGCAGCTACTGTTCAACTGCAGCCAGTTTTACACATATGGAGATGGAAACAGTGAGTCCAGTGTTGCCAGATATATTGATTTTTCAAAAGAACCTCTAAATAGGTAGTTTTATACAAAATCTCCAATTAAAAAAACAACATTGAGATCCTCACAACACATTTGACAGCCTGGGTGCTACCTCCTTGCAGCCCCTGGACTGGGTAAATCCACAGGGGAGAATCAAGGAATTGTACAGCAGGGAACGTCTCACACTCATGTGAGGAAACTGAGGCCCAAAGAATTCTCAGCCCTCAGCCCTTGTTCCATAGGTGGTTTCCTGAGGAACAAGGGACATTTCAGGTGGATTTTCTCTTTGGGACCCAGGCAAGCTTTTACTTTGGGGCTCAGTTTTCTAATTTGCAACTGGAAGTGTTGAGGCCAAGTTTGGCCAAGTTTGGCGGCTGCCTGGGGCTATGGTGTGTGGGGTAATTAGGGCTTGGAAATGACTTTGAAGCTTTCCAAAGGAGAAGAAAGAGCTAAGTACCCAGTAAAGCTCAGAAGGGGATTTCAAAGGCTTGTTCCTTAAAGTGCTACCATATGCTTCGTCTCATCCCATGTCCAGGGGGCCTGATCCAGAGGGTATATGAACAAGTTGCTGCGCTCTGCTGTGGGAACCTGGGGAGCACCCCAGTATATTCACATCTCCCCTATCACCCTATCTTTTCCTTTAGTTCCCCTTGTCTTTCTTACCCAGGTACTCAGTGAGCCCCTTCTCTGTGCCAGCCATAGTACCAGGTAGAAATACATCCCCACAGAGCTTGCAAACCCAGCAAGGAAAATAGGGAGACAGAAATTCCACATGCATGGCTGGGTGTGGTGGCTCACATCTGTAATCCCAGCACTTTGGGAGCCCAAGGCGGGTGGATCACTTGAGGTCAGGAGTTCGAGACCAGCCTGGCCAATTTGACGAAACTCTGTCTCTACTAAAAATATAAAAACAAACAAACAAATAAAATTAGCCAGGCATGGTGGCATGTGCCTGTAATCTCAACTACTTGGGAGGCTGAGGCATGAGAATCCCTTGAACCTGGGAGGCAGAGGTTGCAGTGAGCCGAGATTGAGCCACTGCACTCCAGCCTGGCCGACAGAGTGAGACTCTGTCTCAAAAAAAAAAAAAAAAAAGAAAAGAAAAGTTCCATGTGTAGTGTGTGTTACAAGGTGGAACTTGTAGGGGCCCTAGAAGCCACAGAAGCAAATAACCCTTTTAGGGGCTTAATACGCCCCAGTCCTGGGTAAGTGATGCTACAGTTGAAATCTGAACATTGAGCAGGAGTTAGCCAGCGGGGAGGAGAGGATGGGAGAATATCCCAGGGAGAGGGAGCTTCCAGGATCAGAGGCTGGAGGGAGGATGAGGGAGCTTAAGGAGTCTCAGACCTTAGAGACGTCTACACTGGCAGAGCCCCAGAGCCCAAGGCCAAGCCATAGACTGGCAGCTAGGAAGTGAATCACACACTCCCAGAGCCTTCAGAGCCAGAGTAAGGGTGTTTTTGTTTTTGTTTTGTTTTGTTGTTGTTGTTGTGTGTGTGTGTGCATGTGTGTGTTTTTTACCTTGAGGGTAATAGGAAGTTTCTGAGTTTCAACCTAAAAGGAAATGTTAGGATTTGACTGCATTTTTTTCAGAGCTCAGTGTTTAATTCCTTGATTTCATCTCCTTACAGGAAAATCTTGGCCAATGAATTGTTTCTCAAATTGTATTCTTCTCTGGTCACCAAATCTCATTTTTGCATCTTTTCTGCATCCTAAGACACCAGCACCTCACTTGCAAAATAGGTACTGTTGTAAATCTGTATTTGAGATGAACACTGGCTCAAAGAAGTCATCTGCAGAAGTCACCCAGCCAGGAAGAGGCAGAGTGAGGATTTGAACCTCAGTCTATCTGGTTCCAAAACCCAGGCTCTGTGCCAATGCAGGGATGGTCAAGATAATGGATCAGGATACCACTATGTTTGTAGGGGGGATGAGGGAAGTGGGAGGAGGCAAGCTAACCATACTCATCTGTTTATAAATAGAATACATCTGCCAGGAGACCACTTCCTGTTTGGTATAGAAATGCAGAACCTGGCAGAATGCTTGGGAAGTGACCTGTCTCAGCTACATTTCCAGGTAGAAAAAAATCTCCTACCTGTGCAGCAACCCCACAGATGCTGAAGGGGAAAAAAAAAAAAATCCCACCTCTAAAATCAGCATCTGCAAAGAGCTAGGTTCAGGAGGAGCTAAAGCTTTGCTCTGTGTGTGTTTGCATACTAATGAGGCTCATTACCAAGGGCCTGACTTCCAGGGTTCTTAAAATGCCAGCTTTTATCCAAGCCTTTTTTCTTTCAGAGAACACTGAGCTGGTTCCTGGGACAGATGCAGCACAAAAGGGCCTTTCAGGGCCTCCTGTTGAACGAAGTGTTCTGTTCCCATCGAAGCTTTGAAAGACGTGGGGAGAAAACAAACCCAGAGTGACTAAGAAGTGCTGCTTCTCAGGGATGGGCAGATGGATGCCCTGCAACTTCCTGGGACAGGCCTGCCGTGGGATAGGGAGGCTGCCCTTGGCGTGGGCTGCCATCACGTACCCAGCACCTTTGGTAAATTATCGCTGTTGGGCTTATAGCTAGAAAACCTGAAAGCAGACGTGAGTCATTGGACATGTTGAGACACACATTGGTCCAAAGGTACCAGAAGACACAGATCCTCCTCTTTCCAGCACCCAGAGAGGACCAGAAAGGCTCAGCCTGGCATTAATACTGTGGGTTTCCCTGTAGAAGGGCTGGGTCCACGGTAGAAAATCAGACCATTCCTATAAGCTCAGGAAGAGATCACAGAGGAAAAAAATAATACAAGTGACTTTTAGAGCAAATGATAAGATTTTCACCTGCACTTTCAATGATAGAAATGAGAATTAAAACTACAAACAGATAGCATTAAAAAACACATGTGGCCCGGGCTCGGTGGCTCACATCTGTAATCCCAGCACTTTGGGAGGCTGAGGCGGGCAGATCACCTGAGGCGGGCAGATCACCTGAGGCCAGGAGTTTCAGACCAGCCTGCCCAACATGGCAAAACCCCATCTCTACTGAAAATATGAAATTTGCTGGGTGTGGTGGCGCATGCCTGTAACCCCAGCTACTCAGGAGGCTGAGGCAGGAGAATCACTTGAACTCAGGAGATGGAGGTTGCAGTGAGCCGAGATCGTGCCATTGCACTCCAGCCTGGGCAACAAGAGGAAAACTGTGTCTCAAAAAAAAAAAAAAAAAAATCATGTTATTAGCAAAGATCAAAAAATGTGAACTGTACTGTGCAGGGTGGCTGTGAGAAGGTATGTGTGATCAAGTGCTGATGGTGATGTGCTAACTGGAGGGTGACCACTGTAGCTTTCAAAATGTAAAAGGCACATGTATGTTCACAAAGCAACACCACTTGTGGGAGATTATTCTGTATGTTTCTTTACACATTGTGCACGAAGAACTGGCTGTCATTCATTGCAATCTCGTTTGTAAGAGACTGGAATAGGCTTAAATGTTCATGACAATGGGAATGGGCTCAGTGAGTTATGATATGTCCGTATGGTGGAATTCTAAATAGCCCATAAAAATATAAGGTATGCTGGCCACGGTGGGTCACAACTGTAATCTCAGCACCTTGGGAGGCTGAGATGGGAGGACTGTTTGAGCCCAGGAGTTTGAGACCAGCTTGGCATCAGAGTGAGATCCAATCTCCACAAAAAATAAAAATAAATAAAAATTAGCTGGGTGTGGTGGCACATACCTGTGGTCCCCACTACTTGGGAGGTTGAGGTGGGAGGACTGTGTGAAGCCAGGAGGTTGAGGCTGCAGTGAGCCATGATCACACCACTGCACTCCAGCCTTGGCAACAGAGCAAGACCCTGTCCCAGAAATAAAACAAAACAACAACAACAACAACAACGGCAAATACACAGTAGCTCTATGTGTCACCATATGGAAGGATCATGAAGATATTATGTTAAAGGAAAAACAAAGTGTAGATTGGTATGGATCAGGATACCACTATTTTTGGTGGGGGGATGAGTGAAGTGGGAAGAGGCAACCTAACCATATGCGTTTGTTTATGAACAGAATGTATCTACTGGGAGACCACTACCTGTTTAGTACAGAAACGCAGAACTGGCCAGGTGCTGTGGCTCATGCCTGTAATCCCAGCACTTTGGGAGGCCAAGGTGGGCGGATCACCTGAGGTCAGGGGTTCGAGACCAGCCTGGGCAACATGGTGAAACCCCGTCTCTACTAAAAATACAAAAATTATCTGGAGGTGGTGGTACATGCCTGTAATCCCAGCTACTTGGGACGCTGAAGCAGGGGAATTGCTTGAACTTGAGAGGCGGAGTTTGCAGCAAGCCGAGATCGCACCACTGCACTCCAGCCAGGGAAACAGAGCGAGACTCCATCTCAAAAAAAAAAAAAAAAAAAGGAAAATAAATGCAGAACCTGGCAGAATAGAGGTGTACTTCTGAACCAAACAGGGAGTGGTAGCTGCCTCTGAGAGGACTAGGGAGCTGAAGGCACACTCAGCTGGGAGGGAAACTTACACTGGAGGTGTTTTTTTTTTTTAGCATTCGGATTATTTTTACCATATGCTTGTATTAACGTTTCAAAAACAAAAAAAAGTAAGCAAAAAAAAAAAAAAAGATAAAAGAAAAGCAAAAATAAAAGAAAATATAACACTACCCAGAAATAAGCCCTGGTAAGGTTTTGACTCAGAATTTTCTATTGTTTTGGAATTAATTTCAAACTTAAAGAAAACTGGCAATAACAATAAAAAGATCTCTTTACTCACATGTGTGCCTGGACACATCTGCTTTGTCATTCCTCTTTCCCCTCTCACTCTCTCTATATATGTAGATATATACAGTACATATATATATATATAATATTTCCCTCTGAACTATTTGAGGGTACATTGCCCCTTTACTACTAAATACATCATTATATATTTCCTAAAGGCAAGAATATTAATTTATACAACCATAATGCAATTAACAATATCAGGAAATCTAACTTTGATACGATACTATCATCTAGTCTACAGACCTTACTTAAATTTCCACAATTGTCTCACTCACAGCCTGTACAGCGATTGTTTTTCTGGTTTAGGATCTAACCCAGGACCAACAATTACATTTAGTTGTCCTGTGTTTTATTCTCTGTTGATGTGAAATCATTCCTCAGCTTTTCTTTTTCCTCATGACCTTGACAGGTTTCTTTTTTTTTCTAATAGAGATGGTTTTTCGCCTGTTGCCCAGGCTGGTCTGGAACTCCTGGGCTCAAGCGATCCACCCACTGTGGCCTCCCGAAGTGCTGGGATTACAGGCGAGAGCCACCAAGCCGCGCTGACCTTGACAGTTTTGAAGAGTATAGGCCAGTTATTATGTAGAGTGCCCCTCAAGGTTTGCCTGATACTTTCTTAAGATTAGATACAACAGGTTCTGCATTTCTGTCAGCAACAGAAATGATGCTGTGTCCTCAGTCCGTCCTGCCGAGAGGTGTGTGATGTCAGTTTGTCCCATTACTGGTGACATACATACATTTTTAAAACACAAAAACAATTAGCTTATATTAAACAAGCTACTTTGCAACCTTCCCTCTCCCCAATCATAGATTGTGATCATCTTTATTTTTTAACATTAACCATTTTTAGTTTTATTTTATTTTTTATTTATTTATTTTTTTTTTGAGATGGAGTCTCGCTCTGTCGCCCAGGCTGGAGTGCAGTAGCACGATCTCGGCTCACTGCAACCTCCACCTCCCGGGTTCAAGGGTTTCTCCTGCCTCAGCCTCCCGAGTAACTGGGACTACAGGTGCCCGCCACCATGCCCCACTAATTTGCAACCTCCACCTCCCAGGTTCAAGCGATTCTCTTGCCTCAGCCTCCTGAGTAGATGGGATTACAGGCGTCTGCTACCACACCCAGCTAATTTTTTGTGTTTTTAGTAGAGACGGGGTTTTGCCACATTGGGCAGACTGGTCTTGAACTCCTGACCTCAGTAATCTGTCTGCCTCGGCCTCTCAAAGTGCTGGAATTACAGGGGTGAGCCACAGTGCCTGGCCAGGATGAATAATTTTTAAGTGAGTGAATTTAATGAAGATAGTACTAAATAAACTATAGCAAAGGTGGAATGTAGTTATGGCAAAATTCAGAGGACAGTGCTTCATGCTGAAGTTTGGAATGTTTTGCCTTCAATCTGTTATAGGACCAACAAGTTCGTATGTCCATGGTACAGTAACAGACAAATACACTAAGACAGCAGGGTTTGCAGCAGAGAAAGTTTTTGCAGAGCACCAAATGAGGAGATAGAAGAAGACTCAAATCCATCTCTCTGAGGAGTGCTGGGCTGGGGTATTTTTTTTTTTTTTTTTTTTTTTGAGGCAGAGTCTCACTCTGTCGCCCAGGCTGGAGTGCAGTGATCTCGGATCACTGCAACCTACGACTCCCGGGTTCAAATGATTCTCCTGCCTCAGTCCCCCAAGTAGCTGGGACTACAGGTGTGCGCCGCCATGTCCTGCTAACTTTTGTATTTTTTTTTTTTTTTACCAGAGACGAGGTTTCACCATTTTGGCCAAGCTGATCTTGAACTCCTGACCTCAGGTGATCTGCCCACCTCGGCCTCCCAAAGTGCTGGGATTACAGGTGTGAGCCACCACACCCAGCCTGGGCTGGGGTTTTTAAGAGGATCATGGCAGATGAGGGACTGGAAAATTGAGGCCGTTGATTGGTTGGGGTAAGAGGAATGAAATCATCAGGATGTGGAAACCGCATTTTTTGGTGAGTCAGCTTCTCATGGTGTCCTTCTGATCAGCTGATGTCAGTGGAGTCCTTCCGACCAGCTGACGTCAGTAGTTTCACTGTTACGCAGGACTCGAAAGACTATCTCAAATGGAAAACAACGTTTCACAACGTTCAAGTTGTTATCTATAGAGCAGTTAAAGGGTGGCAGGGTTTACGTCATTCTAGGGCAAGAGGCAGTGAATGACCATGAAGAAGGAGGCCAGGGAGCAAGGTGACCTAGTGATTAATGCTGAATGTCCCGAAAGCTTGGTTTATTTTCACTTCTCTCCCTCTCTTGTCAGCTGATTAATTTTATAAACTTTATAGGGATGGTTTCAAATCGTAGCTTCCTCTGGGCCAGAAAAGGAAATTTTTGGAAGGGCCTGGAAACTCAGCCTCCTTTCTCAAGGATCCCACGTTGTCATCGCCACAATCCTCCCCACAAACTGTCCCTGCCTCACTGCCTGCACCTGTGGGAACCAACCCTTTTTGTGGACAATTTTATCTTCAAAGTGCTTTTGGCTCGTTAATTGCCCGGTGCAGCCCTGCCAAGGATGGTGGTTCGTCCTGATGGAGGAGGGCTGATGTGAACAGCATGGGGAAGACCTTGCCAGGCTGTCTTGGCAAGGCACGGCTCTGAGTTAAGAGGAGCCTGGGAGAGAATCCCAGCTCCACCACTTTAATGCATCTCTGGGAGCCTTAATTAATTTTTTTCTTTTTTTTTGAGACAGGGTCTCACTCTGTCACCCAGGCTGGAGTGCAGTAGTGCAATCATGGTTCACTGCAACCTTGACATCCTGGGCTCAAGTGATCCTCCTGCCTCAGCCTCC